>NC_091850.1:40261707-40571524 GCF_037783145.1 Equus przewalskii
CGGAAACACTCCATGAGACTCATGAATTACCGCCTCTGTGATTCGAATAGAGTTATTAAAATTTGAAAAGGAGAGAAGGAAAAAGAAAAAAATAGTTTCCATCCTAGTCTACAAAAAGGGATTAAACATCATGGCATTGACATCTGGGCTTTCAGGCAGGTAAATGGAAGGCCCACCCAGGATTGACGGCCAAGTGACTTACATCTAATTCAAAATTACTATTCACGTCATCTTAGATTCCAGAGAAAGAGGCAATCTGGTGTCGCAAATGCTGAGTGTGAGCAAGATTGTCACACAAAGGCTGGTACCATATGTGTCAGACTTAAAATAGAAACCTAATTCTCCTTTTGGACATGGATGATAAAATGTCCAGCAATAGTGACTTCTGTTAGCATTTGCAATGCTAAATAATTTTAAGAAAACTATCATGGCTGTAGTTTATATTTTTAAATACAACACAGTTTTTTAGCATGCGTTTATCATAAATGGATCATTTTATATAGGTAGAATTTCATATACATACACATATCTATATATGTATATGTATTGTGTATATATATAAATGCGTGTGTGTATGTATAAAATATATATACACAAACACATATTTGTGTAGGTATGTATGTATTCATTATACGTGATACAGTGACATTTTATATATATGTGTATGTGTATGTGTAGGACAGCCCCCAACAACAAGGAAACTCAAAATGTCAGTAATGCTTATTTTAAACTTTTAAAAATTTGAGGACCCTATTATTCATTAAACATTTAAAGGGCTGCCTTTTTGTAAGAATTACATGCTTAGAATAAAGACATTTTTGGATTAAGATGGCTTTCTGTCTTAAAGACTTGTACATCTGCAATTCTAAAAGGACTAGGACTGACACTGAGAAAAAAAGCTTAGGGAAGTTCATGTTTATATGATCAACACAAAATCAAGGACGCATATGAAATTTACCTTAACTGAGATAAGAAACTATGTTCAGAAATATCTTAGCTATCAATTACTGTATAACACATTTCGGAAAACTTCACAGCTAAAAACAACACAGATTTATTATCTCACAGTTTCTGTGGGTCAGGAGTCCAAACACAGTTTAACTGGCCCTTTGCTTCAGGGTCTCTCAAAAGGTTGCAATGAAGGTTCTGACCAGGGTTATGGTCACTTGAGGCTCAACTGGAAAAGAATTTGATTCCAAGCTCGTGTGGTTATTGGCCAAATTTAGTTCTTTGTGGGTTGTTGGATTCAGGGTTTCGGCTCCTTGTGGGCTGTCAGCAGGAGGGCAACCTCAATCCCTAGCCACATGTTGGGATGAGGTGCCTTCAGTTACTTGCCAATGGGTCCCCCCAAAATAGAGATCTACGTGTCTTTCTACTGGACAGCACCCAGAGAGATGACTGGACCTTAGATGTTTCCCAGCATCAACAAAGTTTCCCTTGCGCATGAATTGCTTGAAAACAGAAGATTCCCGGAAACTGATGAAAGCTTCTGGGTGATACAGTGTATTTCTTGGTGGTGGCCACTGGGGACTGATCACTGTGATTAAAGAAGCGTCCAAGTATTTTGGAGATGTGTCTAAGAACCTAGTGTTTTTGTACAATCCCTAAGCAGAAAGTTTCAGTCATAACCGAGATTAAATTTCCCACCAGCTCACTACAATATAGTTTTGGAATTAAGCTGGGTTTAAGTAAATTTAAAAATATTTCAACTTATCCATATCTAAGTTCAGGTTATGAAAACCATTTTTGTTATTTCTCCAAGGATGTTCCTTTATTTAATAGCTGTTCATGTATGTTTTCTGTGGCGAAAAAGGTTTTCTTTCTTTGACACTAAATTACCTATAAGCATTACAAACTTGTCACTAAGGAATGTCAACAATACAGTGCTCTACTTACCTGGGCCACATAAGAACCATTTATAGGGACAGAGATTAGTAATCAGTCATTTATGGGGGTTGAGTCTGAATTAACATCAAGCGGTGGGTCCAAGCTCAAATTATACGCATTACCTGAAGTTATAGAGAAACATCTGACATTTGAAGGTCATATAAGAAAGAATCTTGAAAAAATAGAGACTACTTTACATATATTTATACAAGATTGAAAGATCTGCATATTTCTCTATAGAGGTTGAAAGTTTAGAGGATAGTGGAGATAGTTGTGCATTCTACTGCTTCTTATTATTTGTGACTATTTCTTGCTTCATTATCTTTCTTTAGAAAGAGGTAATAAATGCAAAATCTTCTGTCAAAACTCAACCTCCGTTTTTATATTACTCACACCTGATTTCAGCATAAATGTCATGCACTATGTAATGTGCATTTTTCAGCAGAGCTGAACACAGACTTTTTTTAAATTGAAAGAAAATATGCCTACTTGCATTTCTCCTTCTCAAAGCCACCCATCCACTGTCATTGTGATGTGAGCATGATGCGTTCCATAAAATTTAGGTCATATAGGCATGATAACATACAAATAAATTGTAAGAAAATAGTGGGAAGCTTTTAAATATATCATACCAAAACATGCTACCCAAAAACATAACTTTTAATTAGAATCTTCCCACATAGGAACTATGGCAGCAATTTACTGAATGACCCTTCTTGTCTGATCCAGAAGTGTTTATACCTTCATCATGAGTTCCATAATGGACTATAATGAATTCTTCCCAAACATCCATAGTGTAACTGTTTGCATATCTTTATGAGAAATTTGTCTTTAAGGAGGAAATTGGAATTCAATATTTAAGACATTTGAAAGAAGAAAGTCGATAAAGTGATAAAGATGAGATGGATGGTGAGACAAAAGTGGTGACCCTGAGTCTTTGTAGGGTGATCTAGTGTGGTGTTGCACAACAGCTTATTGAGAAGGGCTTTTAAAAGGTTATTATTCTTTTCTACTGAAAGTATTGAGAAACCATTTTTTTAACTGAAAGTTTTTAGCTCTCAAATTTTTCCTGTATGCCAGTTTTTTCAATTTTTCAATGTTGAAATAGTACACTGTGAAGTTTTTGTGCTTGCTCAGCAGTTCCATAACTGGGTAATGATACACTTGAAAAATGCTAGAGGCCTGTTTTAGTGGGACAGCAGTAGGTAAGCCATCTCCCCCACCCCTACTCTACACGTGCAGCATTGCTAGGAGGGGATCTGGCACCATATTTAGATGGGTGTAAACAGCCAGGAAAGTAGGTCTGGGAAAAATTTACTTCCCAGTAGGAAGTGGAGAAGAGCAGGAAGTCCCAGATGGCAGTCAAGACTACTCACCTCAGCAGACATATGACTGCAAGACACTTATAAAGAATAAAAAAGCAAGTTTGATCAACTGGAAATGTGAAAGTTATTTAAGAATCACATATATTCATGTATTGGTTTATTTGACCAATCCTGCTGTGTGTAACCAATCTCCTCTTGTAGCTGACACCGGCAGTCTACCCTCTGCAAACTCCCTGATGACCCCATCCATGCTCCAATACCCCAACATCCACCTTTGTCTTTCCTACCCCAGGGATGCCCTCCTTTCTCTCTAGGGCCTTGCGCATCCCTTCCACCAGATCAGCCTTCCATGCAGAAGTCCACCACACTCAGCTTGGACTCTGAATTCCCACTAGGCTGCTGGAGATCTTCACCCCTCCACTGCATGCAGATACCTACCTACCTTGCTCAGTCACACATAGGAGTTTTGGATTGAATCATTTCAGAAGGGAAAGGAAGGATAAAGAAGAATAGACGAGTCAAGATTTTGAATTTTGAGCTTCAAATTAATTCTGAGTTTTTAGATAGCTAACAAGTGGCAATAGCTGGCTATAAAAAGAAAGCAGTTGCAATGGTTGGAACCAAGGCTAGGCTGACATATGTAAACATTAGGTATTCATTCTTCATTTCCATTTAATTGATTGTACATGTGTTGACATTTTTGTTTTCTGCTTAATGATTTGTTTTATTGATGACTATTCCCTTGATTAAGTATATATGCTGTTTATGACAATGAGAACTTCTGGCATGCAGGATGGAGGGTAAAAAAATGGAACAGCTAATGAAATGGACATATAACACTAAGTCAACAATATTTATCCTTGTAACATGGGATCAAGAGGGAAAATATTATTTAGTAGTGGTCTGAGGAAAAATAGGATCAGACAACAAAGAGAATCATGTAGTCAAGCATATATTGGCAAATAATAAAGAAGATACGCTATAGAAGTGCTTACACGATGAAGACAGAGCATGGAGAGGGAGGGAGAGAGAGGAAGAGAAAATAGACAGACAGAGAAACGTAGAGATACTCATTCTATATGGCCTTCTGTCTCAACCAAGTCTAAGAATTCTTGTTTGTCAATACTTGCCAGGATAGAAAAGTTGGGAAAGTAATGCAATTTAAAGTATCTTTTAAATATACCATAAATTCCATGAATCTTTTCTTGACCTAATGAACCAAGTCAATGGTGAAGTCATATTCCATTTTCACATTTAAGAATCCCTAGTGATTTTAACTCCTCACTTTTCTTCTGGATTGAGTTGCCACAGGAGAGATGTTATCATTAAGATGTCCTAAAATCATTAGCACTTTGTTTGCTTGTCAATCTAGCCAAGGGACACATTGGTTTTATGGTGTTTTTTTTTCTTTTTATGGTTGTATCTAAAGATTATTTCAATATTATAAATATGTGCAATATAATCGTGGCCTATTAAATAACTACATCATTGAAATTTGAAGGAATTTTAAATTATTTTTATATGCTTGAAATAGGCGGATATCTTTCTATCTTTCTGGTGGGGAATAGCATATTTTATTTTTTTGTTGTTTTTCAGAATGGAGTTATATGTACTCTCTAAAAGTTGTCTTGCTCTATAACTCAAATCTTAATCCAAGTTTTCAACATAAAGAGTAGATAGAGATTTATTGGACTAATCTTTTGTTTAATTGGCATGGCACTTAAGGAATTTAATTTTTTTCATCCTTTATTAAAATCACCATTGTATTAAAATAGCACTATACTTCAACTAACTGTAACTGCATAAAAGATGATTAAACATAAGGAAAAATAATTGAGTAATAGTGGGTTCACTTATAAGAGAAAGTATAACATATTAAAATAATCACTTGGATAAAAGATATATATGTCAGGATCAGGCATGACATTAAACAGCAAAATTTAGAACAAATAACTCTGGGCATTAATTTCCTTCTGTGAGAAATTAAATCATTGAAATGAGGTGTCCCAAGATCCGTTCAGCTCCAAAATTCTTTGATTCCTTTCCTATTCACTTATTTTCTCTTCTTCTATCTCTTCTCGTTAACTCAAACGTCTTCTATCCATCACACAAAAGACTATTCTATGTTTCTCCTTTCCTTTAGACTCTGACTCTAGTTTTCCAAATATTGTTTATTAAGGTTACTTTGGGCTGTTACTGCTTTTCATTTTTTGTGAAAATGAAAACAGAATATATCCCCATTACTTAATGTATTAACTATTGCCAGAATATTTTTGCGTAATGAACCACCTCTCAAATTCACCAGCTACCCTCTGGCTGCCAGAAGACTCTGAGATCTCCTGCCGCATCCAGTGGGTGTAGTCACCAAATCAGATGCATCTCTCAGTGTGGCCGCTTGCCGCAGGGATGAAATGAAATTCTAGGCTTCCCGTTTCTGGTCCAGCACATAAGAAGCTTGGAAGTACCCATTCTGTCCTAAAAATAAGTAAAAAATTGAACAAACTGAAAAATCAACAGCTCTTCTTAGATCTGTAAATGAAACTAGGTCAGAAGGAAAATCGCTGTTCCCAAAATTAGAAAGACAAACACGTGGGTACAGAGAATTACAGCTTAAGGGAGCAGAAACCCGCTAGCAAAAACATCCAGGGGAACCACTGTCAAGGTAAGAAAACCTAAACTGCAACTGATGAATTGCTGGAGTCTCAGTGTGGACACATCTGAGAGTTAAAAACTCCAGGGGACCCAGTCATGGAGGGGGCAAGCTTTTGTGCTTTGTCTCCTGGAAATCTACCATGTCTCACACTGAGTATCAGAGAAAAATCCCCTCCTGCTTCTGGCGGGGGGAGGGGAAAAGGAACCGTTTGGAAATAAGTCAGAGCATTCTATTCTTAACAAGGTCTGTTCTCAGGAGAAACCATTTAACCAGAACTTAACCTGTTGACATTTTACAGAACCTAACTGACCTAGGGGAGGGGAAATACCCAGCTCGAGCTCTTTCCAGCTTTCCATGTGGGAGAAGGGGAATACATGACTCCAGTCCCCCCTGTCCCACCTAAACAGGTGTGTGTGTGTGTGTGTGTGTACAACTGGGAGGAACTGATGAAGCACACACTCCAGGGGCACAGGCTCACTAAAAGGCTGAGGCCTAATCACAGGACTAAAGAATGCTTCCCCGCTCCCCAAGTGTTACTACCACATTACTAAAGCCTTGCTTATAGTAGGTCACTTACCCAGTACATCATGTCAGACTAGCCAAAAAAAAAAACGCAAGAATACTAAAAGGTGAAAAACATAAAACATAAAGCAAGCATCAAAACTACATTCAGATATGGCAGGAATGTTGGAATTACCATACCAGGAATTTAAAATACCTATCATTAATATGCTAAGGGCTGGGGCCAACCTGGTGGCACAGCAATTAAGTGTGCATGTTCCGCTTTGGCGGCTCGGAGTTCGCTGATTGGGATCCCGGATGTGGACATGGCACTGCTTGGCATGGCATGCTGTGGCAGGCATCCTGCATATAGAATAGAGGAAGTTGGGCACAGATGTTAGCTCAGAGCCAGTCTTCCTCAAGGAAAAGAGGAGGATTGGCAGCAGATGTTAGCTCAGGGCTAATCTTCCTCAAAAAAAAAAAAAAATATCCTAAGGGCTTTAGTGAATACAGTAGACAGCACGCAAGAACAGACGGGCAATGTAAGCAGAGAGATGGAAATCCTAAGAAAGGGCCAAAAAGAAATGCTATAGATCAAAAACACTGTAATAGAAATGAAGAATGCCTTTGATGGTAACATTTGTAGACTGGACACAGAAGAGAAAAGAATCTCTGAGCTTGAGGATATCTCAACAGAAACTGCCAAACTGAAAGGCAAGGAGAAAAAACACTGGGGAAAAAAACCTGGGACAGAATATCCAAGAATTGTGGGACAGCTACAAAAGTTATAACTACATGTAATGGAACACCAGAATGAGAAGAAAGTAAGATAGGAGTGGAAGACGTATTTGAAACAATACGGCTGAAAGTTCCCGCAAATTAATATCAGATACCAAACCACAGATCCAAGAAGCTGGGAGAACACCAAGTAGGGTAAGTGTAAAAAAAAAAAAAAAATCCTACACCTAGGCATTCCATTCTCAAGTTACAATCAAAGGAAAAATTCTTGCAGGAATCCAGAGGAAGAAAAATATCAGACAGCTCTGAATAGAGGAACATTCTAGAAAATACCTGAGCAGTATTCCATAAAAGTTCAAGGTTATCAAAAACAAAGAAAGTCTGAGAAACTACCACAGCCAAGAAGAGACAAAGGAGATAAAATAACTCCACTGAAATATGGTAGCCTAGAAGAGATCTAGAAAAACAGAAAGGTAAATTAGGTAAAAGTTAATAAATAGGATAAAAATGCACTCAAGTCATAATAAAATATCCATACTGGTTCACTAATTGTAACAAATGTACCATAATTCTGAAAAACATTAATAATACCAAAGATTTGATAGAGCATAGAAGAACTCTTTATACTATTTCTGCAATTTTTCTGTAAGTCTAAAACTGTACTGAAGATAAAGTTTACTTAGAAAAAACAAAAAAACGACTATAAAAATAGTTTCAGCGTTTAGAGTTGGTTAAAAATATATCAATGCATGTGTTTTCCTGAAAGATTTCTTTGATTTTTCGCCCTCTTTCAACATTTAAGTATTTACTCTATTTGAAATTTACTTCATATAGTAACAATGTACTGTCATAATTTCAGTAGTTTCAATATCATTATCAATGCAGAATCAGTATTTTAGGTTAAAATTTTTGATATGTGTTTTCTTTTCCTTTTTTATTTTTCTGCTTTATCTCCCCAAACCCCACCCCATACATAGTTGTATATGCTAGTTACAGGCCCTTCTAGTTGTGGCATGTGGGATGCCACCTCAACATAGCCTGACCAGCAGTGCCATGTCCACGCCCAGGATCCGAACCAGAGAAACACTGGGCCGCTGCAGCAGAGCAAGCGAACTTAACCACTCAGCCACGGGGCCGGCCCCTGTGTTTTCTTTTTTAGTGTGCATCACTGAAATTTTACACTAATTCCTCCGAGTTATTGAATTTAAGAATTTTTAGAAAAGTATCCATTTTTATGAGTATATTAGAGTATTAGATCCATACAGATTCCATAGCAACTGTTATAAGAACTGCTGACAAGTTAACACAAGCTGTCTTAATGTACTGTGATGCTGGGTGCAATTTTGATACAGTAATGAATGCATTCATAAAATATGTGTGCGAATTTAAGATTCTTCCATTTCTTTAAGAGTCTGTAAGGTAAATTTGTTATCCTGTTTAATGTTATATAAATATTGTAATATTAATATTTTCAGTGTTTATTTTTCAATATTAAGAAAGACAGCAAACAATCCTTTTTCAGAAAAATATCTTAACATTTTATTAAGTGTTAAATGCAAAAGCAAATTCATTTTATCTGTATTCTTTATCGAGTGGGAGGTTGTACCCATGTGCCTCGCCCTTCACCCTATCACTCAGTAAGAGAAGTATTTTAATATGCATTGTCTCAATCTATGATTCAAACATGGCAAACTGTACAATGACACTGTCTGAATATAAAAGCTTTACATACTTCTCAAAGGTAGATTATAGCTAGTCTTCCTGATAAGAGAAAATTATACTTTTATTGGTTAGGAAGTGTTTTCTTCAAACAACATCTGAAAAAATACACCGGAAATATTTAGTTGCTATCAACAAATACAATGATATTTTCATTTGCTTGTCAGTAGAGAAGTTGGATGGCTAATTGCTATTGGACTGCGTAGGACTACTCACTTGGTTTTATACCCAGAACTGTAATTGTCCTTCTAAAAGGAAGCTTATAATTACACATTGCAGCAAATAGATGAGCAGAAATGTCACTAGAAAGACTGTTTGCCTTTGCGTGATTCTATCCATGGAACAAGAGGTCAATTCAACTATGGACTTTTCAGTATGAGCAGAACTCATGAAAATAATATGTTATTTCCAGACATCATTTACAAATTGAGTAAAAACTATTGATTGCCTGCAATATGTTTTCACCAATTCTAGGACTAGAAAGAGCTCGGCTTAGTCTTAAGGAGTAGACAGGGGTGGAAAGGAATAAATACAGGGGAAATTGCCTCAATTTTGAGTAAATTAAAATTTAAAAACAATATACGTAACATCAAAGTGCATGGAAAGCATGGCAGCTTGAATTAGTGGCCCTGATTTTTCAGCCTTAGCTGCATATCCATGCCTTTTGGTGTGAGACTTCTCAGTTCCTCCCAGGCTACTGCGGAAGTAGTAAAGGTATAGTCCACCTTCCTACCACTCAAATTTGGGTCCAGCATGTTTTGCTTTGGCTAACGGGATATTAGCATTTGTCATGCAACAAAGGCATGAAGTGCACTTGTGTGTTAGGGCTTTAGCTCTTTCACTTCTGCCATCACCATGAAAAGCTCCTGCCCCACTAGCTTGCATGTCCAAAGAGGATGAGAGACAGGTAGAGAAGACCTAGATCTGACTTCCAGCTTGGAGACAATCGCAGCCACTCTGACCCAGATAAACCAATCCCCAAGTGGTATGTAGAGATATGAAGGAAAAAGAAAGGACTATCCTTTAAAGCTAGTGAATTTGGTTGCTGTGGTTTTGTTTTTGTCTCTTAGCACTAAATATTTCACTCCACTCTATTCTTGCTTGCATGGCTTCTGAGGAGAAATAAGATGTAATTATTATCACTGCTTCTCTATAGATAAAGGTGCTTTTTTTATGATTAGACTGGTGTCATATGTTTTGGAGAGGAAGAGAAGAGTGAAAGTGGCATCGTTCTCACTTATCAAAGATATAGACTATAAGACATAACATGACTTATCTCTGTGGATGTTGACTTTGATCTTCTGGCTGAAGCAGTGTTTGTCATGTTTCTTCACCTTAAGTTATCTCCCCCCCAACTCCTTTGCATCCTGTACTCTGGAACACAGGCACTACGCACAGCTCTCACTGAAGGACTAGGGGATTATGTTTTATCTCCTTAGCAGTAAAGTTTCTATGTAATTTTTTTCATTCTCCTGCACTGTATGTTTGTCTTTTCTCTCCTATCTATTTATCTAACTGTTTATTTAGTTTAATCTGGATACATGAATATTTATGTTATATTTTGGATTATAATCTAATACTACTTAAATGTTCCTTTATTTTTATTGTTGCTCAAATTGTCCCAGCTTTAGCCATTGAAGGTCTTGCAGCTGGCCCCTGTGTCCCTTTGACATACCTCTATTATCTGTGTGTGTGTGTGTTCCTTTGAGCACTTTTTTTGAGCACTTCTTTATGTTCTGGCAATACAAGAGGGTCCAGGCTCATTTTGTACATTTCTTGCCATAGTCCTAAAAAGCCACAATTTCTCAAAGGAGCTTTGCCTCCTTGCATAGCAGAATAGTATTAGAAACAAAGATCTGAGTGCTCCATATATTTTTTTTCTGCTGGATGTTGTTGTTTCTAGGTCTTCTCAACAGATAGAGCAAGAGAATATATGTGAGTATACTTATGCATGTATATACACATATTTATCAATATTTCTATGTGCCACCTTCAGTATCTATATCAATCTAAACATGTGTTCCTAACTAATGTCTCAAACTCTAACTCGTTATCATGTGGATTATTACAACCTCTCCCCCTTACTTATCAGTAAACTCTCACTCTATCAATAAGAAACTTGGCTCCCATCATTGGCCATAAGTTTACTTAATTGTCCAGAATACACGTAAAGTAGTATCAGAATTTTTACCCCATTGCCCAGTGGGAAACAACTTTATCAGCTAGAGCATTTTGCCTACATATAGTATGTTTTACAGACTCCACTCGTGTCCAAAACTACTTTGATCAGCACCTTTCACTTCTATCCCTTCATGAGGTTGTTTCATATATTTGTAAAAGAGTTAAATTGTCTTTGAAAAAAATAGTCAAATTTGAATGAATAAAAATAAAACTCTTTTATGATAAAGAATTCATCTTGTATAACTGAAACTTTATAACCTTTGACTAATACTTCCCCATTTCTCTCTTCCACCCATCTCATGGCAACCACCATTGTCCTCTCTGCTTCTTACAAGTTGGACTGTTTTAGATGTCTCATATAAGTGGTATCATGTAGTATTTATCCTTCTGTGTCTGGCTTATTTTATTTAATATAATGTTCTCCAGGTTCATATGTTTATGGCATAGATTGTGGTGATAGTTTGATGGATGTATACTTATCTCCAAATTCATCAATTGTATACATTAAATATGTACAGCTTTTTGTATGTCAATCATACCTAAATAAAGTTGATAAAAGTAGTAAAAAAGAGTCAGGAAAGAAAAAAATTGAATTTCATGGCCATTGGTTTGGAAGGATATCCACAAAGTATTGAGTAAAAAGAAGGGGAGAAAAACCAGATACATTAAAGTTCTCATAATAAGATTTTTATTTTATAAAGCAAAATAGGACATATATGCACATGATTCTTTCATAAAACTTGAATAAACCATGCATATGATATTCTTATTTAAATTTGGTATTGAAGTAAGGAGTGATGAGGACCAGGATTGTTTTGGTGGTGGTAGAAAATTAGGGTAGAGAAGCAAGTCAAAGAAAAAAGCTACACAAAAACATAACTAGAAATAATCACATTTATGCCAGTATGCTAAATTGTGTGAAAGTTATACATATGAACAAATTAAAGTCATTTAAATTGTTATATTACAAACTCCTATTACAACATTTATTACCTAGATTATTTAATTGATGCATGGTGTCTCAGTCAGTCTAGGCTGCTCCATCAGAATATCATAGACTGGGTGACTTATATAACAATTTATTTCTTACAGTTCTGGAGGCTAGAAGCCCAAGAATTGATCGCCAGTGTGGTTGGGTTCTTGGTAAGAACCTGAGTTATGCCCTCACATGGACTTCCTTGGAGTGTGCACACAGAGACACACACACACACTCATATACATGCACACAGATCCTGTGTTCCCCCTGTTTTTATAAGGGCATTAAACCCATAATGAGGGCCCCATCCTCATGACTTAATGTAACTCTAATTACCTCCCCAATTTTCTACCGGCAAATACTGTCACATTGGGGGTTAGGGTTTCAACATATGATTTTGGGGAGATCACAAAATTAGGTCCATAGGACACAGGCTGACTATTCGAAATTGATAAAATTCCGTGTATATGGTTGTGTGTGTTTGTGCATTTATAGCCTATTTTATTTTTGCCAGTATAGAGTAACATACTTGTTTATATTAGTGATATGACATGGTAAAAACATCTACACAAATTATTTAAATTAAAACTATGAGAAATATGCAAATTACAAATGTATACTAACTGGGCAAGTATCAATTTAATCTGAGTTGTGGAGTGAGATCGTATTTGAGCTAAATAGCAGCTCAGAACTAATTAGCTATTAATTTTCATATCATTTTTCTCAAAATGTATGTTGGCTTAGAGCAATTAACTCAATAGATGACTTTATTTTAACATGCCACTCTAGGCTTAACTGAAAAGTATAATACTATTATGATCTATGGGACTTGTCTGGAGAATTCACTTCAGATAGTGATGAACTCGTTTCAATCACAGTGATAGATGCATCTGCCTTACTAGCCGGTAATGTGCCTATATAACTTAACATATTTTACACACCCACATGCTATAAAATATTCTGTTTTCTTTTGTATGCATTAGTTACTAGTTAGAATTGAACAATTTTTTGTCCTATAACGTTTTATTATCCTTTTAGCCTCTGGGATTTCTCTCATTCTAATCAGTTACTAAAAATTAGCCCATTCCTTTCTTCAATAAAAATGGCTTATCTCAGGTAAATAGTATGTAATATCTAGAAAATCAAATATATTGGAACAGAGAATCTCAGAAAATTAAAATACAGTCGGTCAAATACGTGACGTCAATTTTGATGGCCTTGTGAGTGAAAGGCTACTAGGAATATTGGTCCTGGTAATTGAAGCAACCAAAAAATGCATCTGACATTTTGATCTGACGGTGAATATACAGACATGGAGAAATCTCCATTATTCATTTGGTATGTTAAAAAATTTCCAAGTGTACAGGAAAGACATTTTAAAACACTACTGCTATGCATATTTATGTAACGACTTCAATATTTCAGAGTTGGAGACAGGTACTGGATAGGAAAGAGTTTAGAACACTAAACTGAAATTGTGATGATACAAAGATTACTGTATTGAGGCAAATTATATTTCAGACATGAAAATGACAGGACATAGGCATGATGGGTACTGGGCTTGAGTGGAGTTAAGACTAAGTCCTTTTAATTCTATTTCTCTATCATACTTCATATTGACTAAAATTTTTATGCACATCTATATTTCCTTAATATAGGCTTTAATATAATCTTTAGCATAGACAATATAATCTTTAATATAGACTCTAATAAAATGTTTTATTATATTTCGATTTTATCCTTATAGGTCAATGGCTGTAAAACTAATCCCCTACAAAATGTATAATCCATTCTACATGTATTTCCCCAGTTTAATATCTTGCAATACTTCCAAAAATGACATCAGTTCCTGAATTTTATATGCAAGCTTTTTCCATCATTCATGATTTCCGTAAGGTTACTTTTCCAAATGAAAACTAATTGTCATGTTCTGTGCGTATACTTTTTCTTTGCCTTTGGATGTCCTGCAGAGTCATTTTTTTTCTTGTCAAACAAGCACAGCATTACATCCACTTAAAAGGTATCACCTGTTTAATCAACCCTTATTTGAATTTTCCAAAAAGTTCTGAACATTCCTCCCTTTGCCCTAATTCTGTATCTTGCAAATTCTTATATTATATCTGGCATACCTGAGCATTGCTCTTTTTTTTTTTTAATGAGTCTATCTTAAAGCAAAAAAAGGAAAGAAAAAGGCATTGCCCTTTTTGTATGTTATTAGTGTGTTTCTATTTCTAGAAGACGTGCTTTTGTTAAATAATCGATGTTCATTAAATGGCTTATTTTTTATGCAACCTGAAGTACATGCTATGCATTCTCAAAAACAACAAAGAAAAGGATTTCTCTCTTCTGTAAGGTAATGTTTTTAAAATACAATGTCTGAATCAAGGTTACAACATTTACCTTCTAATTTTGTTGAGAAGTATCATTTTACTTTTAAAGTTTTATATAAGTAAACAAGAATGCCTATATTCTCAATATGTTTAATTTCCGCTTTATACTCTAATTACAATTGGTGAGACTACATTCTCTAATATGGTGTATTAGTAGACACTGTTGAAAGTTTTCTAGAAATTTCAAGAAGAAAATATTTAAAATTACAAAAGCATAATTGAAGCTATTGCATTTCTTTGGTGTATTGACTTTATACATATAGAAAATCAAAGTTTAATTACCATTCATATTTGATGCAAAGCATTACCTGGCAGGTCTCAGGTAAGGCTTCTATTAGCTGTGAGGACAGTAAATAGATTTTCGTCATAAGCAATAGAAATCCATCTGAACACATGTAATAACGTTTCCTTTGCTTGTTTATTAAATTTGCCCTCATTAGAAATTCAGTACTGGTTCCATTTGCATATTCTTTATTTTCTGTCAAAAATATTAATTAAATTATTTTGGATACCATAGATGGGATATTGAAACCATTCCTCAACTCCTATGTTATGGCTTGAATAATATATCAGTAAAACATAGAATTCTGCCTGTTTTCAATTGTGTTCGATTCAAAGAATGTGCCTTTGTTTCCTAGTGGGCTTATGGTTGCCTATTGCCACGTGGAAAGGATGGAATTTGACTTAACTCTAGTCCCTACTCTCTTAAGCATTTATATAAGGGAAAATAGGTTAAAAAAAAACTTTCCAACTATTTCCCAGCGCCGAGACATCCACTGTATGTCTTTCCAAGACCCTTAGAAAATCACTGCTCTAAAATTGGCACTTCTGTTGAGATTGCCCCATAATCTCTGGAGTTGATTTAAAAGTCTAACTCTGTGCCATGTGGAGCTACAAGCTCCAACTGAAATCATTTTTATGGTGCAGGAAATGAGACACAAAACACTTCTGGCTTTGCTCGTTTTGCTGATTTTTATTTTGCTTTTGACCTATCATAAAATTGGCTTGCATAACTTACTTGTTTCAGTGACAATCACTTATGAAGCACTTATGTTATTTTGAAATTATCAGTTCTTGAGACCAAGAGAAACATTGAATCATTTGTGAGATCATTGCACCCTTCCCCTATTTGTGAATTGTTTCTGTAGTGCTTTCTGAATGATTTGAACATTAAGCCACATTTCAGTCTGTCCTAGTAATCCGTTACTATGTTTCAAACTGTCTCAAAATATGGGCCACTGAAACAATTACTTTGAAGTTGTAATATAGTCATTGTAAGTACTAATTATGGCAGCAGTCTGGAATAATCATTCAGGCTTATTAAGTTATTTTAATGTATTTTGTTATTTTTTTGCTACGGTTTTTCAAATTTTAGCTTGTGTTTCTCTCTATGATACAAATCAGTTTGGTTATGTTAAACAAATTGACTTGCTACTAATATATATACATTAAATTAAACTATATATATAAAATAAAGCAATAAATTAGATTCAAATATTCATATTTTAAAGTGGTTTTTTGTCCTCCCTCCACTCCCTTTCCTACACAGACAGTGAATGTAAAATTGTAAGAAGAAAGTGTTATCTAATGAACATTTTTGTTTATTTTATCCCTCTTTTTAAAATGCATATGTGACAATATTAGTAAAACTTTGAAAAGCAAGAGAAAGCCACTTTAAGATAGATCTTTAAGATAGATAAGTCCAGTTCATAATTAAACCTGCTATTTGAAATAACTTGTTTTGTCACGTTGTGTTTTTTGCAGGGATCGCAAACATAACTATCTTTCAACATGTTATGTCCTGCAATATGTTCCAGTTTACCATAAATAGAGATTTAATTTCCATTAAAAATAAAGAAACAACAATATGATATTCTTAAAGAAACACTTAGTAAAAACAAACAACAGATGTTTTTAAATTTTAACAAAAAGCGTGGTGACACCATGTGGATCTAAATTGGAAATAATTGAGGGCCAGCCTGGTGGTGCAGTGGTTAAGTTCGAACATTCTGCTTTGGCAGCCCCAGGTTCACCCGTTCGGATCCTGGGCATGGACATATGCACTGCTTGTCAAGCCATGCTGTGGTAGGCATCCCACATATAAAGCAGAGGAATATGGACACAGATGCTAGCTCAGAGCTAGTCTTCCTCAGCAAAAAGAGGAGGATTGGTGGCAGATGTTAGCTCAGGGCTAATCTTCCTCAAAAAAAAAAAAAATTAAAAATTGGAAATAATTGCACAACAAGTAAGTATGTTAGGCTGCATATAATTACTCATGATTAGAAAGTTTACTCATGATACTCTTGACAGCATAAGATGGTCATTTGTGATTAAATATTGCTGGTCTATGTCACAAGGGTCATAATACATTTTGCAATACAAATAGTTAGTACTTGGGAGTTCCTAGGTTTTGATAAAACTATGGAGTCCATCCTTACAAAGGAAAATGTAAAAACTCTGCATGTCTAATTAAAAAGAATTAGCTTAATAAGTGAAAAAATAAAATCCTTTAAAATAAGCAAATAAAAGTATATAAGTGCCGCATACACTGTGGAAAAACTTCCAAAAGATTATATTTGACAATATTTATCAGTCTATTCTTAATTACGTATCTTTTTTGTTTGTATTCTTGACATCTATGGTATGAAATACAAAAACTGCTGGATCATTGCAAAGAAAAATTTTTTTGTTGAAGGAGATTGTCTCTGAGCTAACATCCGTGCCAATCTTCCTCTATTTTGTGTGTGGGACCCCTCATATTTAACCAATATATCACTGGGGCAGCCCCCAGTAGTGAATTTCTTTTCATATAGATCAGTACTTTAAAGAACCATAAAACATACATATTTTATTTAAGATAATCACAGGGCACTGAGATAATAATATTCTTATTTATCTTTATTTAAATCTACAAAGTCAAAGAAGAAAATTAAGACTAAGGGACTGTTGTATTCAATTCATAATATAATTTGATACAAATAGAAACATTTTTTAACAAGGTAATAAAGTAACTGAAACTGAGCAGATTATGTATGTGTATGTGTGTGTGGTGTGTGCGTGTGCGTGTGTGTGAAACAATCTATGCATCTTCAGGCAATAACAGTAGTCTAGTATGAAAGCATAATAAATCAAAGGAACACGTAGATTGACTTAAGTATTGGCCCATAAACTCCATGTTTTAACGGTCACATCCCTCAAAATCTAACTCAAATGTATTTGTTTTTTCCCCAAAATTAAAGTTTCTGGTATTTAATCAAATTAATAACCACAATATGTTAAGTTGGTGTTGTAAATTTCCAGGCAATATCACATTTGATAGTATTTATTTGCTAATGACTTTAATTTTGCTAGACTTACTCATGCTCAGGTTAGAGTATTTTTACTTTGGGCTCACATTCCAAATGATTATGTGTTATAACACAATGCTTAATTTTCTGTGTATTATTTTCCCTATCATCCTTCTACTCAGCCTTTTTTCTTGCTTCTAATATCTTTATAGAGCAAAAATTGAACAACTGAACATACAATAATAATGAATTCATCCATTAGTAAAAACTGCACTATCATCTGAACTGTTCTAGCTTTTCTACGTTATGCAAATAAAGACATGTAGATGTCTGAGAATGTCAAATGAACACAAATTAGTTTATGTGCCCTTGAACGACAAAGTAAGCCTTTATAGAATCAAGTCACTGTGAGAGAGTATAAAAATTATGCTCAAAGAAAGTCACACTTATTTTAAAGCATTGTAGCCGAATGAATAAAAAACAAGTAAAAACTATTGTCTCTGTGAATGCTATTGTTGTTAAAAGGATCCTTGAAATCAGAAAACTTCTTTCATATGTACATTTTTTTATTTCAAAATTACACATTTCTTATTTTCTGATTGATTTATATATATAAATAAACACACATCATTATTCTGATATAGTCAGTGAATTAGAATATGTGAGGATTTGTTTCTATTTGGAAATTGTGTTAAAAACATCACTTCATAATTATAAGGGCAGATTGTTGATTTTAATTTGTACTGTGTGATTTAACATGGTATGTGTAAGAATGTTGACAAATTTTTTACTGATTATACGAGTTATATCTGTGGTAGAATAAAGGTACAGAGCTCCTAGGACTGGGCAATGCTTTCTGAATTTCTTTTTTTTAAGTAAATTGCTATGATCTGTATCATCATTATCTCTGTCCCCCTTCCAAAAGAACAAATCAAATAAACAAAAGGCCTACAGACGTCCCATCTTACCCATCAACGGGGACACAACCAGTGAGGTAATTAAATTAAAAATAGAAAAATATAGAAATGAAACTGAGGGGAATAATGATGTAAGATAACAGTGATAACACCATCAACATTCGTATCACAGAATAAAATGTATGGTCGTTATGTTATATTTTCTTACAATTTTACTATATTTGAGGAAAATATTAATTTGATGCTTTGATTGATATGGATTATGACTTGTTTTCCAAATTATCCAAGAATGGTTCAAACTAATACTATGAACAAGATCAGTTTATTTAACAATATGATGAGTTGCACATTCAAGGTCTTTTTAAAAACACCGCGTATGTATTAAGGATTTGGAAGAATCAAGGTTGTGACTAAAGACTGTAAAGGATTAGGAGAGAAGTTTGCTGGAACAAATTATCTTTAGGAATGGTTCTGTGCAAAAATTGAGATTTGATTACTCTCATTTCTCTTTTTTCATTTCTTTATTGCTATGACCTCTGTGATTTCCAAACTTTTGTCTAAAATTAGGAAGACAGAATGGATTAAAGTAGGATTAGAAGATGATGGATATGATTCTTTGCTTTTCAAATATATCTCAATCATATATTTCATTATATTTGTTCAGAATATTTCCTTTCTGAGAATTATGATGAAATGGATGGAAAACTTAATCTAGTTAAAGCTTGTAGAAAATGAAATAAGTAATTTCATTTAATTTAGAGGTTCATATAAACATTTTTGAAAGCTGAAAATTATTTAGATGTGTCAGCATTTGAATAAAATACTCAAATTTCAAATTTTAATTTCACACTCTTTTAATAACTTCTGCCGGTTTCAAACGCTAGCTGCTTATGAGGGATAGTGTATCATGAATGTTTCTTACAGTCTCCAATGTATATACTTGTTCTTATTGTTTCCTCTTTTCTTGAAGACTGAATTAGATCTCATTGTTTCAATTATCATTTGTAGTTTCATATTTCCCAAATTTAAATTTTCAGTTCCTCTTTATGTTACACTTCACACGGATAGCCAGCTTAAGAAGTTAAATATCAGAATCATTTACATATTTAAAAAATCTCATCACGACGAACCTATCACCTTAATGATTCAACTCGAGTTTACGAGGAGAAAAAAGGCTTTTATGCTCATCCAGAAAACAATCCCTTACTTTTTTTTCACTGTTTCTGACCACATTCCTATTTCATTTACCACGTTTTTTCTATAAAATTCGCCATTATCATTTTAAGTTCCCTTTAGCCCATGTTCTCTTGCTCCTGTTTCCCCGTTCTTTGGAACATCTTTTCCAACTTTCTTTAGCAGTCTAACTCTCCTCATCTTTGAGCAACAAGAGAAGCTCTCTCTTCCAGGAAGCCATGTCTGAAATTCTAGGTCAATCTATATGTTAACTGCATTTGTGCTTCAGTAGTTTTTTTTGCATGTTTTTATCACAACAATGGCTATCTTACATTGGCAAATGATTTTCAGCATATGTTATCACCAATTTAAGAACTTTTAGTGGCCAACGGAGAATCTGGTGTTCAATAAATTTGGATTGACCAAACGGAGTTACACAACAAATGTTATATGGCTCTATGTAGCCAAATCATTTTAAATTTAAAATTTTCACTTTATTCTCTTCCCAAGGACTCCAAATCTAATGCATTCTTTTTTCAGGAACAGCATTTACTTTTAAGCACAATTTCAATTAATCATTTCTTATTTAGGACAATTGTACCAACTATCAATTGCTCTGCCATGTAATCATTACCTAGCATGTTGTCTTCTAGAAAGTTCACTTTCATTCATACATAATTAATTTATTCTCAACTCTGAGAATTTATATATTGCCATGTGCAGATAAAAGACTGTATATCCCACTCTCTTTTCAGTGTCTTTTCTCTTTTCAGTCTGTTATGTAAAAGATGATTCATGGGTCACCTTAAATAGTAGATGTCTCTGATATTTCTTGCTAGTATACTCTATAAGTTAGAATCAAATGATTGTATAGGCATGTTTCAATATGGGAAATAATATTGTGCTTAACAAAAAAATTTTATGAAAATAAAAAGATTAATTAATGTAAATCTTTGAGATTTTGGTGAATCCCCAGTCTTTGGCAAAATTAAATCTAACCAAAAGAAAACAATAAACCCATTTCCTAGGAGACGGATTTCTACTTTTAAAGAAGGAGTAACTTGAATTAACTTTAAATTGCTTCATTTCCCCAGGCCGGAATAAATCCCCAAACTAGATTTTTAATTGGTTCCTGAAGCACTTTTTTCTCAAATAGAAACATCAAATTCACTCTGAAATGGAGTCTGAACCTACATTAGCCCAAGGCAGGAAAAACAAAATGAAATAAAATTTAGGTCCACATTTTCTCTTTAATCTCTTTTTACTTCTTGTGAAATCCCTAAGAATGAGAAATCAACATTGTTTTGCTTTTTCTTAAGTCCTGACGTACATGAGAGTAAACTCCTCTTAACATAAGGCAATTTCCACTTTAAAAATATATATTAGGTCAAAAGACCATGGGAATGCAATACAGATGTAAATAAGGATTCTAAACATAGTTAGCAGTTGATTTCTGATTTATGAGGTTAAATTAAACAGACTAAAGATTAATTATATTTTAGCATTTATTTGATCTATTGCTTTTCCCTGCTTTATGTGTATTGTTCATATCACAGAATAAGCCATTACTGAAATTAAAAGGGGACATAAGGTTTAGAAGATTCAGTCTCCTTCTTTATACTATTGACAATAGCTATATATCAACATTTTAAAATAAATGAATCTGTTTATTGAAACCTAAAAAACCCAGAGAATACTGTTTTAGTACGTATGTATTGTGGAAGGTTTAGTCTATTATATTTGATGTGAAACTTTGCCCTGTACTGTTCTAGTTCATACTTCTCTACCCACCACAAGCCCCTTTCACTATCCCATATGCTTGGCAGTTAGCTACATTTTATATTTCTTTTACAAAATTGAGGGACTAATTATGCTAAGAAATTTTAAGCCATTAATTATACCATTGATTCAGTCTATATATACATAAAGAGAGAGAGAGAGAGAGTTAATTTGCATTATTTGTAGTAGTTATATTCTATAAAGTCACCGTAAACACTAAATTAAGCAACACTGAATTCTTGTTCCTAGGGAAATTACAGGGTTAGGTTCCTGTGAGCCTCTGGTCACAACATTTTTGTCAACTGATCAACACATCGCTTTGTTTTATATGTGTTTCTGTTTAATGACACCCTATTAAACGTATATTGTTTATTCATTAACATTGAATTCACTACCAATAGCACCATCACTTATAACCAAACAAATCTTATTTTACATGCCTCTCTACTCTGTAAGGCACATCACAGCCTTCTTGCACTTAGGAACACCAGACAGCACTTTAGCACTACATTTTGGAGCCATTTTAAACAAGAAAATCAACAGCAAAAAACACAACAATGAGCAAAACTACCAGGCCACAAAAGGAACATCTCTTTGTAGTACAAAAGCTGAAATGAGAAGGCTGAGTTCAACCTCATCTGAGACCGTGCATGTCAGGCAACTCAAATTTTTTGCTGCTCTGCACATGTCCATGAATGAATATGAATGTGTTGCAAGTATTGATTTGGAGGTTACAAAGAAATTCCAGCAAGTAGGCAAACTCACAAATACAGAATCTGAGAAAAAGGAGGATTAAACACACACATATATACATGTATATAAATATATAGTGTATGAGTATTCACACACACCGTATATGGATACATGTACATATAGAACACATATAGTATATGAATATGTGTTTTATGACATACATATATAAACATGTTTGTGCACATGCACATATGTATTGATATGTGTACACGTATATGACTCTGGAAGATTTAGAAGAATGATTATAAAAGAGATGTAGTTTTTCACAGTTTACAAATGCTTCTCATAAATATAGAGTTGTCTAGTAAGTTTGGCATGAGCTTTAAAGATAATTCTTCTCATAATTCACATATTCTTTCAGAAAGTTGATTTTCTCTACAGTTTTTAATATTATGTAGCTTTAGGACAATATTTGCTTAAATAAGGACAAACCTCAACATCTTTAGAAGTATATGCAAGAGTAATTTCCATATGTGCTTAGAATTTTAACAAGAGAAAATTTATAGAAGATATATTTCCCTAAATGTAGAAGATGTGCTGTGGTAATCCAAACACTGGCCCTCCAAAGACGTCCATGTCCTAATCCTCAGAAATTGCAAATATGTAAGGTTACAGGGCAAAGAGAAACTAAGGGTGCAGACAGAAGCAAGTTTGCTAATTAGCTGATGTTAAAAGAGTGGGATTATCCTGGATTACCTGTGTGGTCCTAATATGATGACAAACGTTCTTAAAAATGGAAGAAGCAAGCATAAGAGGGGCGTCAGAAAAAGAAACGTGACGACAGAAGCAGGCTCAGAGCGATGTGAGGTTACAAGGACCTAACACTCCATTGCTGGCTTTGAAGGTGAGGAAGAGAGCTACTGCGGAGAAAGAGGAACAGTCTTTAACAGCTGGAAGAGGCAAGGAAAAGGATTCTCCCACAGACACTCCAAGAGGAATGTAGCTCTCTTGATTTTAGTCCAGTGAGATTTCAGACTGTGAGAACTTAAGATAATAAATTTCTGTCCTTTTAAGCCACTAAATTGGTAGTAATTTCTTATAATGGCAATAAAAAATTAATGTATCTCTCCTCCTTTCTATCTCTCTAACTCTGTATACACACATACATTCATGTATGTACACCATACATACATACGTGTATATATGTATAAACATATAGCACATACGTTATACAGATATGTTAGCTATCTGTGGTTTGTGTTACATATTAGCATGACTATATATATTGATTTCCATCATTCCCAACATTAATTGCAGTGATATATTCGTATAAACACTGGCTTGCTTTCAATCTGTATTTCTATAATTTTATCTTTGGTAAAGAGACAGTCGATTTGGTTCTGTGAAAACAGGAACAACTCTGAACGTTTAGTCCATGCCTTAAGTTCAAGAAGATTCACTTTTCGGTTTTTTCAGTAGCAAACCTGCCCCTCACACCGACATTTGAGAGTCTTATGTGCCCTGATAAGGCACCAGCTCTTATTACACAGAAGTTAATAAAACTTGTATAAGGTAGAGAGATGGGTGTTTTATCACTTTAACAACTAACCTGAAAATTCTTGGGAAACCAACTTTGTTTGTTGAACATATTCTGATGGGCCATATAGAATAAATAAGACCCTGAAGGTATGAGAAGAGAGCAGGAATCCAAACAATATAGGCAGATGGAATAGCTGTACTAAATCAGAAAATATGAATAATAATGGAGACATATCAAGTAACACCATCAGCAATTTTGTTATAGATATTTTGTTCCCATAGGGCAATTTATAGTAAGACTGTGCTGCTTGAGTTGAATATATTCTGGTCCTGAAGGTTGTATTGACTAGAGGGGAGGATAGGAGGCTGACGTAATCGGCTTTTCCCTCCGGAATTACCTCTCCCAACCTCCCCAGGCGCTGCCCACTAATTTAACAGAGCAAAGGAGCTTTATTAGTGGAACATAAAATTGGAGGAAAATTTTATGTCTAAAGAAGGAATTTGTATGCACTGTAACCTGGCTGCTCTCATGAGAACTACCACCCCCTCCCACCAGCTTGCTATTATTGAAAACATTGCAGCTCAATGAATTATACAGATCCAAAGTAAATTGCATTAGGACTTTTCATACTTTTTGGATTATTTTTTCATTTTGCTATTTATTGCACCCTTCTTTTTATATTCTGGGTTTATGTTTTACAAACATGTCTGAGAGTACAATTTTGTCATCTTTAAAGCAAGGTGTTAGATGAAACAGGAGGATCCTGCGTCTAGGCCTGCAGACAGTTCTGAGGTGTTTAGTGATGAAGAATTGTAGTCGCATGTCATTTTACTGCCCTCATGAACAAGAAATCCACAAAAAGTTAGTCTTTCTAATGAAAGTGTCTTATTAATGTTTTACATGTGTTTACAATCTAAGCTATTGAATTCCATTGGAAATCATCTGGGGGACGAGGTGGCTAGGAACAACTTGTACATGTGGCAATGGCTCCAGTAAAATTTTCCAAAACATCAAACTATATTTCATAACCATTTGAAAACTAAAGGAGCTATTGGAAGCTCAGAATGAAGCCTTTGTTTATAAAGTTATAATTCCTGCAAATGTTTAGGAAAAAAGGCTTTTAGTAAGAGAACTGAAGCATAGTCAGATAAAGGAACGTCGGGCTGTGAGAACCTAGTAAATCAGCATGTATAGTAAATAAAATGATAGCAAAAGATGTGGTATGAGAGAAACAAAAATGTTTTGCTCTCAAATAGTATTATATGTTAATATATTGGTGACATGGATATCCTACAGAGATGTTTTGTACTACACTGAAAGGAACAAAACAAAACAAAAAAACCCTTCTGTATCCAGGCTGAAAAGTCAACGGATTTCACCAAAATTTCACATGTCAAGCTGTAGCATATGAAATATTTTTAAATGATAGTGAAACTTGAAAATACATTTTTCTTGCTGCAAAGAGCTAGTCCCAACATGCAAAGGCAAAGATATACTTAATGTTTTATTCATTTCTAGGAACAAAAGGTGTCTCTTGCAGGAAATGTGTTGGCATCTCTACTGACAGAGCTCTATCCATGGTTGGCTCCATGAGAGGTTACAACTCCTATAGAATTAAGAAAATCCTGCATCTTCCCAACAAACTAATTTTTTTGCAGAGAGGTGCTAGTGCCAAAACCTTTGAGATTGAAAATTGTATATGATGCTACAAAAAGGCTCCCATTTATTGAACAAAAATTAGTTGATCTAAGCATGTTTAAGAAAAATGCCTGAAAATCTCAGACGACATAAAACTCCTACTACATACAGAAATGTGGTACGTTACCAAAAGATAACTTTTACACAGTGTATTGAGCTGAAAGGTGAAATGCATGAGGACATACAAGAAAAAAAATAAACATTTTGCTGAGTGCTTTCAAGAAGAAGAACAGCTGCAGACACTAGCTCACTTAGCAGACATTTGCCATCACATGATCCAGTTGAACAAGTTTCTACGAGACCCTAGAGAAAATGTGTTTTTCTTCAAGTGTAAGATTTTTGGACTTCAAAGGAAACTGAGTGTAAAAGTCATACTACAAAAGAAAATTTTGACAGGTTTCTTTTGCTGATTGGGAGTCAGAGAGTGGATGAATACCAGCAAGCCTTTAGTCATACTGTAAGTCAACCAGAAGATCTGAACAACAAAATTAGGCAGTTTTTTATCCCTTCCTTTTAACAAAAATATGTGACTGGGTAGGATTCCTTTTTCTGAATCTTCTGCTCAGCTGCAAAACTTGACTTTGAGAGAAAAGAAAGAATTTTGTAAGAAGCATAGTTAAAATAGTTGTTTTAAGATCCCTATCTTCTAATGTCAACATCTATGTTATCTGGATTTTTGACCTGATGATTATTTGTTTATCTTGAGAATTGGTTATGCTTGTCTGTTTCTTGATATATTTAGTAATTTTGAATTGCATCCTGGACATTTTAAATGTTATGTTGTAGAGAATGTGGGTTCTGTTATATTCCTCCTAAGAGTGCTAATATTTTCTATTTTATTTGAGCAGGCAATTAACTTGACAATTAATTCAATTACAAGTTTTTCTTCCCTGTAGCGGGAGGCAGCCCAAATTTACATCCTACTCTTTGAGTTTTAGCTGACCTTTATGAAGTCCATACCATGTTTGTCTGGTTCAAGGGTCATCAGATATTTGGGCAGAATATACACAGAATTTTGGGCTTCCTCTCCCTGGCTCTCTGCTTTCTGAGATTTTCACCTTCAGATTCTAGTAGCTGTGATTGTCCTGAACTCTGTCTTCTGAATCTTCAAAAGAGTGAAGCTATGGGTTTTTCCATTGATTTTTTTTACCCTCCCTGTCAGATGGAACTCTGGACTAGTCTCAGGCTAAAAGCAAAACATTGAGAACTGTCTTCACCTTGTGTTTTTCTCTGTTTCCACGTGTTAACTCCCCTCCAGTATCTGCTTTTTTCTATTTATTTTTCCAGAAAGTATATTTATCTTTTTTCTTTATTCAATTAAATCAGTAAATACGTCAATAAACATAAACAAATAGTTTTACGTAGCATATGCCAGAAAACACACCTCACTAGACTATTGATAGAAGTAATTTTTCATAAGATATTTAGGTCCACTTAGGTAAAGGAAAAGTATCAAGCAGGACTTTTATTTTATGAAAAAAGAGAAGAAGAGGCTGAAGTTCCCTCTTCCTACACTAATAACTTGCATTAGAGCTGATGCACTCATGAGAAGAGAAAATCAAATATAAAAATAGGATTTATAAATTGACTAAAATAAAAAGACTACAAGAAAGTGCTGTCTAATTAAAAGATCATTGAAGATGATTTATAGATTATTATATCTATAGTTACAGATAATTCTTATGTATGGTGTGCTATACAGATAATTTTTTCTTTTAATGTAGAGATTCCCTGAAACGTGACTATTTTCTCAAGTGTCCCTCAAGGAAAAAAAATAATATTTAAAAATCATTTAAAGTTAATAACAAGCCATAGAATATTATTAAGTAGTACTGTGAGATCACAACATTTTAGTTTTGAGAATATAGAAGTTAATCGTCATTTGAGAAAACAAACACACCAATTTAGTTGAAAATGTACCATTTTTGCACTACTGCATCTATTCTATTTAGGATTGCAAGTTTTAACTGATGTTGTGGGGATTTTAGTTTCTTCATGCAATTATTAGATTTAATACTTTTTATATTTTTAAAAGATTAAATCTCTTTTTACTATCATGTTTTTACGGTAAACCTGGATTGTCAATGTCTCAAGCACATAGGTGACAGTCATACTGTTACCAGCTACAAACACAGATTCTTTACTTTCCACACAAGAGAGGCCAAATAAAAACTGGAATGCCAGGCTTATGGCAAGGAAAGGGTTTTTATTTCAGGTGACATCAGTCAGGAGATGAGAGTGAGCCCTCAAATCCGTCTTGTCTGCTCAACAGATGGGAGACCAGAAGTGTTAAAGGTTTTAAGGAATGTGGCTGCTTGTAGGGAGTGGGGAGTCTGTGACCTTGCAGGTCATTGCTTGCCCACCAGCCTGCCTTTGGCCTTGTGAGGCTGCTTGCAGGCAGGAGGAGGAGATAAAGAATCTGCAGGTGGCTATTCTTGGTTGTCTGCCTCCGTGGTGAGTGGTAGATTCTGATGCCAGGAAGCCACGGAGTAAGCAGGGAAGGAGGATGAGTGCTTTGATTTTAACCCCATATATGCTGGGTTTAATGTAGCGGAACTGACATCAGAGCTGGAAGGCTTAAGAGATGATGACACAGACCCAAGAGGTAGTGTATAATTGACCCAGGGGTAGGAGACATGTGTGTTTGTTTATTCATAGGTTAGTGATAGTTTACTAAGATGCTAATCCTTATATGTTTTAATGGAATGCATTTTGAAAAATGAATGATCAATTAAAGGCTGAAACATTTAACACTAACATTCTAGCAACATTTCTTAGATTCCTGTTCGTATTGAAATACAAAATGCTATGAAATATCACTGTGATGTTATTGTGGCAATTTCCTTTTTCTGTGCTTGTGGGTTGATATTTCCAAACAAGGGCTGCAGATTACGTTCTGAAAGCATGCAATTGATTTTCAAACCCTTTACATCCTGATTGCAACGTTTAAGCAGGCTTCTGAGAAACATTTTCTGAGATGAGATAGACCGCTTTTTGTTTTACATGAACAATAGTTTAAATGGCAGTTTGACATTTAAGGAAATAAATATTCAAGCATGAGGTAAATTTAAAGTCATTAAGATTAAAGGTTTACAATAACATATCATCCTTAAGTGTTGAAAGGAATTTTGTATCATATTTATCCATTGCTAACCTGGCTAACGTATGAAGAATGGAAGCATTGATTTGATTTTGACCCAAATAATGATGTACATAATTAAAACCTTTGCAAGAAAGATTTACAGCATATTTTAACCTTTTTATTGTTTCACATTTTCACTATCAGAAGATCATTACTCAAAAGGTAAAGGAATGGTTTTGTAGTGGGATCTCACTCAGAGTTATATTTCAATTCTTCACTATAATGGAATGTAAAGAATAGGAAAAGGAAAATGGAGACACTCTACCAAATCATTACTTGCAGTTTTTCACATGTAATGCTCAATATGGTTTAAGACTTAACTAAGAGAACAACTCATTTTATTTCAGCAACAAATCTGCCAATATGTTGATGGAGCAGATGCATAATATATGTCATTTGAATACTTTGGCACGTAACTTTTATTTGCAAAATGCAAGGAAGATTTTACTTTAAAGGGAAAACTTCACAACCTAAGCATTTAATTAAAAAATATGAAGCGAATAAAAATTATGAGAGCCTGTGAACATTAAAGTGGATGAAAAGTGCAAACCTTTAAGATGAAAAATTAAATTATATCATCCCTTGATTTGTTGAACATAATAATACTTATTGAAATGCGTCAAACGACATTTTTTTCTTATGAAGGTCTTTCTGATATATGACATTTGAAACTTATTTCATTGTTCATGATCATTAATGCTTAATTTCAAAGATCATTTAATATGTACTTTGCAATGATGTCTGGATTTAGACTCTTAAGTTGCTTGTTTGATTGATTTAGTGAACTCAAAGAAAGACACTGATTAATCAAAATTCACACAACACAGGGACTCTAAATTGCCCCAAAGTGAATTCTCAATTTTATACAGTTGCTGATTTTTAAGAAAAAAGAAAGATTGTTTAACTTTTGTCCAATTGTTTCCAAGGGCAATTGACAGTTTATTACTTCCATTTATATTTAGCCCAAAGCTGAATTTTTTTGTCGCCTTTTCATGTAATTCAACACATCTGTACTGATGGTCTACAATGAGCCAGTTTCTATTCCATTTTGCAAAGATACTTCAGTGAACCAAACAATAACACCTGCCTACATGAAGCTTATATTCTAGAGGTGATAGGATGACAGATAATGGTAAACATAAACTCACAAGTGATATTTTACATTAAAAGGCGATGAGCTTTGCGAAATGAAAGATAAAGCAAAGCAAGAAAAAGGTTAACAATTATAGGTGGGAACTGGGGGTGGGTTACACTTTTATTTAGGCAGATATGGGTAGGCCTCCTTTTGTTGATATTTGAGCAAAAATTTGAAGAGGTAAGGGAGCTCCCCATAGAGATATTTGGGGAAAATGGATCCAAGCAGAGTCAGAGGAGCAAAATCCTAAGAGTGGAACTTGCATGGCACATTTGGAGAAAGCTATCAGGCTAGTGTGGTTGGAAAAGGAAAGAGTAAGCAAGAGTGAGAGTAATTCCAGATGTCTGAGAATTCAGGTGGGGGGTAATCATGTGGGGGTTTTAAATCATCTTAAAGAGTTTGGCTTATACTCAGAGTGAAATGGGGAGCTAATTCAAAGTTTTTAGCAAAAGAGTGACAAACTGAACTTAGGCTTTTAATGATAATTCTGGCTACATGTAAAAAAGTCACAGGAGATGGACGAAGGTTATATCAGGTCAGTTAATTACAAGGCTATTGTTGAAATTCAGACAGGGAATGATGGAAAATGTAGCAAATCCCAATAAGTACATCTATTTGAGGAAATACCCTGAAGCATCTTTAAATAGGAGACTATCTAGTTTAAACACTGATCACATCCAACATTCAAAGGATTTTAAAAGGTTATTACTTTGAGTTACAAGTTTGGAAACATGCATTCATTTCTTTTCTGTGGAGAATCATTTTGGGCCAGATATTTTTAATGCAATGGCTACATTTCAGCATGAATTATTTGATGTGCAGATTGTATGAAACACTTTGAAATATTCCCTATTGATACACAGTAAAATTAAAAAGAACTTAGCAAGGTTTAATTCATAACCCTAGTGTTGCAAACTTTTTCTCCTTTTGTCCCTCCAAAATATGTTTCTCAGAGTTAGGTGAAATAGGTCGAACAATAAGCAACGATTAAGTGTGACTCATAAATGATTCCAGAGTGTGTTTATAATCTTGAACAAAATTTGAAAAATAAAAGATCCCTTTACTACACTTCCTTCTCATGTCACTCTTGTACATGCCCTGTTTAACGAGATATTGACTTCCAGTTTCTTTTAGAAAAATTTAATATCTATCTAATTAGCCTTTATCCCCTACTCCATCTAGTCACAGTTCCAATTTGAACCACTATAATTTTGAACCATTATTCAACATCTTAACTAGTACGTATTTATGTATCTAACAAGCTGGGCAAGCCTGACATTTTCATATGGATTCCCACATCCATGATTCAGGAAAATTGCATACATAAAATGATCCTTTTTCCAAAAGTCTGGGATACATTTACTATAAAGAAAAAAAATAGATAAACATTCAAACCCTAACTATATCTTTTAGAAGATTACAAAAACATTTTAATTAATAAATAATTTAAAAGATATTTTATAAAATGTAAGTAAATTTTTACAAAATATATACAGAGGTTGCATTCATTAATTATTAATAATTAGTGAATAGTTATTAAGTTATGCTTAACAAATCATGGAGTTGCTGCTCAGACACACAAATTTTGAGGGAAAAACCCAATGGAAACAAACATCATTGAAATAGAGCTTAGTTCCACCACTAACTAATAATACTGGCTATCCTTAAGTACCTCTTGCATTTCCTCCAGCTGTCAGCATCCATTTCTAGCAACACGCTTTTTCTTTCATTTCTCTACATGTATCCAAAAAACAGCACAAACATATTTAGCTATGTTCATTCTAACATCAGATAAAAAGTAATATGCAAATAAACATGTAATCAGCTGGTGAGTCATTTGTCAAATCTTGTGAATCATTCTCAGCATGAAAACTAAGGAGAAACACAATGCTTATATTAGGGAAAAAATGAATTTAATTAGGAAATGTAATCAGCACTCATATTCTGAATGCCTGTTCCTTGAAAACAGTTTTGCCAAGTCATGCTTTCAGTTTCAAGAACCTTACGATTTATTGGGATAAGAAGCTATGAAGAGATGTGCACATCACTAACTCGAATACAGGACACTGGGAGAGAAGGGCTGGGAGTTAGTACTGTAGTGCCCTTGACTGTAGTAGACGTTTATTAAATCTTGACCCATAGGATATCCATTTCACTTTACTAAATGGCTCTCTATAAACCTAGTAAAGTAAATGATTTGCCAGATAGTGTGAAGAGGGTAGAGCTAAGAGACTTTACAGTGTAGGTTCAAATTCTTTGCCTGACTCCCATAGCTTATGAAATAATCTCTTGTAGCTTTCTCAGCTGCATCGTGATGATGTTAAAAGCAAAGCGGTTACAAATTTCCTACAATTCTGTGCCCTTGTGAGTCCAGCCAAGAGATGTAGAGAGGACAGAAAGAGCAAAACGTCATCACTCTGCTGAATAGCAACTATTGCTTCTGTAATATCTATAATAACCGGGCCGTGATTCATAAAAGTGAAACAAATTACTCGGAAATAACTTTTTCAAGAAACATAAATACTTTGAAGCTACTGAATCTGAAAAGTTAATTACCCTGAGTGCAACTCAGCATAATTTTCTTTTGAAAAATATTTTATATTAAAAGCCGGGCTGTTCACTAATGTGAAACAAATGATTGTCCCTTTTGTGACAGATTAACTTTTAATTTGCTTTTATGAATTCTTTACTGATCCTTCTAATAAAGATAAATTTGAAATATATCATACGGCCTTTTATTTTCAGAAATTGAGATGTACTTAGAACTAAAGAAGAAATGAAGAAAGTAAATATTCCTGCAATTCTTCACACTCTGGCTGCTTCTATTTCAAAGACAGGGACAGCTCCCAAGACCATACCGTGAATTAGGCTAAGAATATCAAGTAGGCTCAGAAACTCCCTCTTCCCACCCTCGAGCAAAACACTATTTTATATCCAGTCTTAACGAGCTGCATTCGACTGGCTGTCAGTGGTCATAGGCTCGGAGTTGACAAATCAATTTACATTAAGCCATAGTAACTGGTAATATCAGCACTATTTTCCAGAGGATATTTGCATTTAAGTAGGGACTCTATGTTAGCCCAAAGGAATAAACAATTAATAGTGAATATGCAGTTGTTTTTGACAAGGATTCAAAGGCCTCTTTTTTGAATATCTCTTCCAGGGTATGGAATATCCCAACACACCACTTCACCCCCAATATGAATGGCTCTGATCAGAAATATGCATGTTGATGCAGTATTGCGTATATCTATTTTGCCTACATAAATTTACTCCTACAATTTCAAGCAGATAATGGTTTTTTCTTTTCTATCTTAATAGATACTTGTTGCAGGAAAGCAGAAAAAAGTTGCTTAAAGCCAAAGACCTTTCCAATACTTTATAAAATCCTAAATTAAGTAAAGAAGTAGGTGTTCCAGATTAGAAACAAAGAGAATGGTAGCTTAGGGAAAGGCAAGTCAACAATTGGTTGGTTTCCCCAAGGCTGAACACAGGTTGGAAGAACCTGAGAGTTGTGAGCCCCATGATAAGACTTCCACCATTTGCTGGGGCTGGAGTAGGAGTAGACTTGGGCTTATGGGGAGAAACTGAACCCAGCAGTATGGAGGCTGAGTCCATGTGCAGGAGCAGATGTAGTGACTTTAAGTCCCCAGGCATGGCCCAGAGGAAACAGAGTGGTGGGGAATTTGTCCTCCTCATGTGTCGGTGCCATGCAAACATGTAAAGCACTGCATCGTGCTGGACTGGAAGTGTGGGCCCAGTAATATTACTCTTCTGCCATTCCCAGTAACTGCATTTCTGCATCCACGCTCCAGTCTTTCACCTCATATCTTTCCAGTTCTCTCTCTTTAGCACTCCTTGTCACAATTTCATCCTTCACTGCTCCTTACCTCCAGCCCCATGTTCTCCCTTCCCTTTCTTCCAAACTATGAATCCATGATCCATAATAATCACTCTCCTGCATACCTTCTCAAACTCTTTGCCCTTATATTTCTTCATATTATTAACCTACAAAATTTAACCCTGATTAATCTAACACTTCTCCTGACTGTACCAGCACCTGAAGAAAAGATAACTAATTTTATGTGAAATTTACAAACACTTTCTTTAGTGGTTGCTGGGACTGTGCATTGGTCATCTCCCTGACTTTGTACCTCTGATTCTCCTTAGTTTCCCTTGGCTGTCCTCTTAATCTTCCTGTTCTCTAAATAGTGGGTTGTTCCAAAGTTCAGCGCTTGGAAGTGAATGGCTCATGCAATGTTTCTGCCATAGACTTCCCCATCTACGTAAACAGCAACTCCATTCTTCCAGCTGCTCTTGTCAAAATCTTCAAAATCTCAATCCACTTCTAATCCATCCACAGATCTTACCAGCTTTATCTGGAAAATGTATCCAGGATTTAACCATTCATTAACATGTGTTCAACAACCAATAGCAACCTCACCTTTCAACTAGATCTCTGTGGTAACCTCTTAAATGAGCTCCTTGTTTCCTTATCCCCTCTTAAGACCACCCTCCATATATGACATCTGAACCATCCTTATAAAATGGTCCTCTCCAATGCTTTCCTGTTTCTCCCAGAGTAAAAATCAAAGACCTAATTATGGCCTGTAAGCTCAAAAATGATCTATCCCCTTTATCACATAATCTCCTACCATTCCCACCATTTTCAGCCATGAACTGACATCTCATGGAGTATATTGCTCAACCTAGAATGCGTGACTTACTTAAGTCTCTGCCTAAATATAATTATGTTAGAGAGGCTTCCCTTGATTACCCTACACAAAACAAGAGCTCCTCCTGCTCACATCATTCCTATCCCCTCTCCATTTTATTTTTTATATAGTGCCACATAACTCAATATCACCAACTTAAAATTGAATTATGTATTAATTTAGTCTCTTCCAAAATGTAAGGGCTCATAATGTTAGTTGTTATTTTCATTGTTAATATTAAAATTATTTGAAGCCTCATTTTTTAAAATTCAGACTTCCCCACAGTTGTGGTGGCTAAACCCTTGAGCTGGCTCCCAGGATGTTCTCATCCTATAGAATCCTCTCTTTTGCGTGTGGACAGGATCTGTGACTCGCTTCTAGTCAGGGGAATAGGGCAACCGTCCAGGGATTTTGCAGATGTAATTAAGTTTAAAAATCAGTTGATTCTGAGTGAATTAAAAAGGAGATTATTTTAGGTGGGCCTATCATAATCAGGTTAAAGTTCCTAAGAGAGGGACTGGGCTCTCTCTAAGGTGACAAACTTCCTTGCTGTCTTGATGAAGTAAGTGACCATGTTGGAGAAACCCAAACAACTAGGAATTACAAATGATAGTCAGAAACTGTGGGCAGCTCCAGTTGACAACAGAAAGGCAGGACCATAGGTCATGCAGCTACCAGGAAAGAAATTTTTCCAATGATCTGAATGAGTTTAGAAGCTGATTGTCCCCGACCTGAGCCTCCAGGTAAGAATGCAGCCTGGCCCACACCTTGGCTGCAAGTTTGTGAGATCCACGTAGAAATTCCAGCTAAATCATGCCCCAACTCTGGACCTACTGAAATTATGAGATAATTTATGTGCATATTTTAAGATGTTGAGATTGTGGAAATTTGTTACACACAAATTTGCTACACAAAACACTAACATAGCATTCTTAGGTAATTTTTCTGGTACTTTCCTCCCTTAAATAATGCATTGTATTATAATTGTTTTTTTACATGCCTGTATATTATTTTTTTCTTTACCCATGATCAATTGTTAACATTTTAAAGCATTTAATATTTGATCCTTGAATGAATGAATCAATGCAGCCCCTCGCTCTATCACAGTAATGAAAATATTCAGGAAAGTAAGAGGCAGCGAAAGAAAAGATAAGCACAGCAATCTCTTCTTATGTTTGGAAGAATCGGAGCAAATGTATAGTAATGATGCTTGTTTATCCATTAGCAGTTCAAAAAATACTTTGAGATAATAGAATTTCATGAAGGTCTTACAACTCTCCTGAATGAGAAATGATTATACATATTTTAGTCATTACAAGTTTGAGTCTTAGAAGATGTAAGTGATAGTACAAGGTCACACAGTCAAGCACTCCATTTATATTTTTTGACCCTAGATCGCAAGCACAATTTGCTACATCATGTTGTCTATTATTGTAGGATTAATTACATCAGATTATATGGAGAACATTAACAAAATATCTACTTGGATGAAACCAATGTTCATGAGATAGCAGGATCTGTTCAATTTATCAGCAGCAAAGCAGGAGACGGCCTTATTAAAGAAGACAAGACTTATACAAAATTAAGAAGTTAAAAGGCAGCTGCTTCTCTGATCACAAATCTGGTTTCCTCTAACCCAAAACTTTTATCAATGTGAGTAATTTGTGCTTCAGACTACATTTAATAATGTCCTATATTTTAGCACTAACTAATTAGGTCACACAACGTTATCTTATCTACATTTTACAAGTTGAAGAAACTAAAACAGGAAAAATAGAGGTTAAGAACCTAGCCCAGGGTCACAACACATTAGTAGCACAATAAAGATCATTGTTTCTTACCTCTTAATATCTTTTGCCAAATGAACCCCAAACCATAATCTTATTGTGAACTCTTTTCTGTTTGCAACCTCTATAGCTTTGTACATAGTTTTTGTTAATTCCTATTGAAAAGACCAATGGCCTTAGAGTCTTCACATCTTATCTCACATCCAGCCATCTTGGCAGATCTCTGCCAGTCTTTTCTCCTACTCAAGCCTTCTCCATTGCAGTTAAAGACTCTGTGCTTGTGTGTGTGTGTGTGTGTGTATGTATTTGGAAAAAAACATTTAAATGATAAAATATGACAATTATGAATGTAAGTAGAAAGAAAAGGAAGGAAAAGGGAAAAAGAAAGTATTAATTTAAAGAGGTATATAATTATTGGTAATTTATTTGTGAAGAAAGGGAGAGAGAGAGAATTTGATACTATTTTGAAAAGTTAAAAGTTAATAAGAATTTTTTTACCACAAAGCAAGACTTTGTGGTAAGTAAACCACAAATAAATTTTGCTGTAATAAGTATTACAGATTGCCAAGAAACATAAAAGCAAAGAGAAGAGGTCAAGCAATTTTTGTTAATAGGGATTTTTGATATATTTTTGTAACAATTTTTGTTAATATATATAGGGATATAGATATAGATATAATCAACCATTGTGTCTGGAATGAAGTTTTATAGAAGACAGACTGAAATTAACCTCAATCTCTTCTCATATTACTATGTCTTAAAAAATCATGTGGAAAGCAGAAAGGAGCACAAAATATTAAAGAGAAAAATCTCTCTTTTTTTGGAAGAGGAAACGTCAAGAGGAGCTGCTGTCACAAAAATGGCAGGGGAAGCTTGCTGCGGAAGCTGATGTCACCCTGCCTCTACTCTGTTAGCATCATTGGCAGCTGGGATCCTTTCTTTACACTGTATGTGGTCCTTCTTTCATGGAGATTTTCTGCCATAGGATGTGTGGCTATGTTAGAGAAACATGGATCCTTGCCAGTGCCTGCTGGTGTCTTTGCAGTACCCACATCATTCACAATTTTACCACCACATTGCTTCTTCTCACATCAGAGTAGCCAAGAACTTCCATGCTCCAGTGCACTTGGTACCTGGATAGGGAGTTGGCAAGAGGCTCAACGTGGCTGAGTTATCCACCAAACCCACCTTTGCACTGGTAGCACTGGGCAAAGACTACCACCGCTATACCTCACCTCAGATGCCAACACACATGGGAAATGGAGGTGGGCAGAGATCACTGGAGGAGGGCCATGGGGCTGGGTACAGAATCCCAGGCCACGAGGGAACAGGTGATGGGACTACAAGACAGTTAAATCTTCAAGCTCCCAACACATGTTCCATTAGCCAGTTAGAATTCACTTACAAAATACAACTTCAAAGATGGCATTACTAAGAATTTCAAGAGTACATATGCAGAGCATTAACCTCCAAGTTCAGACCCTCCTTAGGGTGAACCCCTGTGCTACTGCACTAGTGGTCCACCCATAAATCCAGCCCTGTTTGGAGATAATGAGAAATCCTATGAATGAGAATGACTTCATCACACACATTGCTTGGTAAAATTGGACACAGAGAATTGGTTGATTTTAAGAGCACAGTGAATATTTCTTGCACATTTTAGTTATAAAGAAATATTCATACAAAACATACATACAAGCAGACACATTCACAAATTGTTGTTTTACAATAAACTTTATTATTAAAGACTTTTTCAATGTAGTCTAAATGACATTAGCATTCTCTAACTCATGAATATTAAAAATACCAGATTTGTGTTCAAAGCCTACACTATATGTTAGACTGACTTAGTTTATATAAGCCTTCTGAGGCTCAGTTATTTCCTTTTCAAAATGCATATAATACTTGGATCTATCTTAAAAGGTTATAGACAAGATTAAATAAGGCAAGGTAGAGACAAGAATCAATCGCATGAGCTCAATAAAATATTAATAATTTATTAGCATTACCACTGTTGTATTTCTAATTTATGTTTACTATAGGTAGCAGTCCAATAAATTTTTTTGCATCAAACATTTTTGAAGAGTGTTTCACTTGAACAGATTTCTAGAAGGAAAATCGTTAGATTAATGACTGTTCATTTTTAAGCCTCTTGGAGAACAAGTCAACATTTCCACTTCCAAGTGGTTTTCAAAATACATGTATAATACACTCCTGCTTGCCAGATAAGAAGTGGCCCATTTTACAGACTACTCTAATTTAATACTTTAACACTTCAATACATGAAGAAGTGTGTGTGTGTGTTTCTCTCTCTCTCTCTCTTCTGAGCTACTGATGAAAGAGATTTTGAGAGGCTTAGATTCAAAATCAATAGCAGATGGCTCTAGAGGAGATATTTCTATTTCTACCAAATGACCCTGGAAAAACACAATATGCCACAATGAAGATATCACATGGATACAGAATTCACTCAAGCCATTCTGAAGCAACTAAAACAATTCAAGTGCTCTTGCTGTAATTTACCTGTAAAATCAATATGAATTTTTACAGAGTACTTAGCCATTTTTCATATTTGTATCAAGAGCTAGCTTGGAGAGTGCCACAGTCCTTGGTGATCTTTTCAACATGAGTATCCATTTCAGGCCATCAGACATCTCTTCAGTCTAATGATTTTATGAGAGCAATTCCTGTTTGTTACTGTTCCAACACATAGCCATGATAAGTTTATGACCACTTCTGGAATTGCAAACTGCTCCCAATAACTATGGGATTTATGAGTAAATAATGCCTGCTAATGGCATATGGCTCATTTGAATGCCTCTGGCAGTTTCTCAACTAGACACTCCTTTCATTTCCTGTTTAAGCCAAGGGCAAATATTGGATAGCATACACATAGCAGGACAATTTTGTTACCCTAAAGAGTTGGGTAATAAGTGTGACTTAATAAAATAAAGAATCAAACTAAGGCAGATATCCGATTGTAGTAAATGTTGGTATCATGTGAGCAGACCAGCAGATATTTTAGCTAAAATATCTCCAATGTTTAGTAGAACAATTTGAGGCAGAAAAGAGTACTTCATATTGAGGATAGTATTTCTATAAAAAGAGATTTTTTCAATAGCTTTGACATGTAGTGATGTTAAGATATTTTCTTGGTTCGACGTAAATATATAATTGGTTCTGATAAGAGGTAACATTAAAGTTTTTACTTTCACCTTTATCTACATGTCATCTAACAAATATATCAGATTTCTCCATTGGAAAAGAATGTTTGGCTCTGCCCTATTGATCATGAAAACATAAGTTTTTCAACACACACAAAAAATCTATCAAAACATGAACCGTGCCATCAAAACCACATGGTTGACTGAAGGCTGCAATTGTGTCTTGAGAGTGGATTTATACTGTTTGCTATTATTCAGTTTTCTCAAAAGAATGAAATATTAATTATCAAACAAAATATGTTGGCTACTAAGTAAACTAAACAAAGCAAAATGAAACAAAAAGTAATAAAAAGAAAACAAGGAAGTCACGTAGACTGCTATGCAAAATATTGTTAAATAAATGTCCTATTGAACTATTTGCAGGAACTCAGAAATGACGAAAAATTAAATACTAGCATTCTCTATGATATGTAATTATTGGATAATCAATGACAGACAATGAGTACAGTGAATACTATACTTAGAATTGTGTTCTGCTAATATCCTTTCTGTTGAGGATTATGTTAGCATTTAAGGTTATACATGATGGAATGTTTTATGTCTGGAAGATTTTCTTAATTCAATGAATGTTAAAAAAATTGACGTGTTATTTTTGTCTCTTCTGATATATTTTCTGAAGCTCCACATTAACAGGATGAACTACTTCTACCTGAGAATGTTGAGATATATTGCTCCCCAAAGTAGGTATGTTGAACTACACAGATCTATAACAGTACAACTGCAAACTGATTTCTTCCAAGAGACAGCTAATCAGACTTTAAAGGTGTTCTTTACATCTCTGAACTCATTTGCTGTCTTGGTCTATTTTCTATTTCAAAATTTCATTAATCCTTCTGTTTCTTAAAGGGTAACTTTTAAAGAAGTCATTCATTATTCTTAAATGTTTTTATTTTACTCATAATTTTACAATTTCAAATGTTATATCCTAAAAGTTAAAAACTTAAACAGGTTGTATTAAAAAAAAATCTTGGTAGCATTGCCACATCAATCCATCCTAAGAAAACACATAAAATTTTCAACAAGTAGAGGCAATAGCACTTAAATATTTCCTGAATTATTTTCTATCATTACATAAATTGGGCTTATAAAAATAAACATTCATTCAGAGACGGAATATTACCATTTTGGATTGTACCTCAAATTTTGAGACAAAATATATTTTCCACTTCTGTAAAGATTTTCAAAGTGAAGATTTTTTTAATGCAGCCTCTCTTATGTTTCTGTCTTCATTCCGATCCTTTGCTATTTCTGTATTTCATTGAGTCACAATGAACTGTTAGTTATCCTATTGTGTTTGAGCCTAGTACCTGAAATTTTTGCAACTATTTTGAGTTTGATATGACATAACACTTGACAACATCGGTACTTGTTTTTTTTCTTTATTAGATGTAGAAAAAATTAAATTATGATGACACTTCCCTGAGAGTATCAAATAGGAATTTTAAAAAGTAAATAACTTTATACGTACATAATTCTTCTCTAAATAACTCAATGATTAGTACATAACCATACCCAAGATATTTTCTTATTAACACATAAGAAGTAGAAATGGCATTACTTTAGTCATGTCATATTTAAATAATGAATTGGAGAATGATGTTGATTGATAATTATAGAAGTAATTAATTAGAGATTACATAATGTTTAATATGTTGCTCAGTAGAATAGGAATCATAATATCCAGCTATGAGTTTATCTTTTGTGAATGACATAACACACTGCAATTTGCTAATCGATTGTGTAGTTTATGTACTCTTTACATTAATTCGTTAACTGATGTACAAAAGCAAAAACAGTTATGGTTTTAACACAAAATTGACTGGAAATGAAAATCTAGATATAAAGATGAATAGTATTCTAAGATTTAGTGCCTGGCTTTATATGACACACATAACAAAATTTGCTTGTCTAATTTACCCATGAATGGGCATTCTAATTGAATGTGCTCTTGTCTGTGAGGTTCCCAATTTCTGTGGGCAACATTGAAGAATATAAAACAAAAAGAGGTGTTATTGAGGGAGCGGAACATAATTTACCAAGTAATATCCCCTCATTTTGCTTAAAAGGGAGCTGAAATCTGGACATTGTTCTGAACCGGGTAAGATAATCATAGAGGCATAGAGTGGTCGTGATTTCCTTACTTCTACACTCAGCTGTACAGAAAAGTGGTTGGGAATACTGCCTTTAATCTCAGACTGTGGGAGACAAAATCCTGACTCTACTCCTTAATAGCAATGGAGCATAATGAAAAAGATCATATAGTTTAAGGTTACTCAACTATTTTAGATATTTTTTTCTTTAATTTTAAAATGGGAAAATAATATATATTTCGTGGTGTTGTGTGGGAAAGATATATTTTAATTTTCTGGTGTATATTAAATAATAAAATGAGTTAACCGTAATTATATATTTGAGAATTTATAGAAATACCATTGAGATGAAATTACCTATAAAATTGCCATGACTATTATTACTGTAACCACATATTTAGTAGAAATTCAACATTCTTGCTGACATCTGTGCCAGTCTTCCTCTGTTTTATGTGGCGTGGCTTGAAGAGCAGTGCCAGGTCCACGCCTGGGATCCGAACCTGCAAACCCAGGGCCGCCCAATTGGAGCCTGTGAACTTACCCAATACACCACTGGGCCAGGCCCAGAAATTCAACTTTTGAAATAAACATCTAGGACCTTTCAGGTTTTATTTGTCTTTCATTTATTTTATAGTCGTGCTTTCATGTTTTCTAAGTTGATAACATATATAACTTTTACATACTTACTTTTGTCACAGCCCAACATTCTCAGAAATTCCCCATCTAATGTACAGCACTCCAAAGCTGAGTGGCCCAGCTTGTTTGTTTCAATCTTGTCTGCCAGATTTACTAAAAAGAAAACAGTGACGTGACCTTCAGTTTGAATCCAGTAAAATAAACAAAAGCTCATTCTTTAATTTCCATGTGCTAGAGGTACAATTTGCTTGAGTAGAATTTCCCAATCACAAAAGAGGAAGTATTTTCAAGGGTTTGCTTAATTTAAAATAAATAAATAAATAAACTCAAATCACAGAAAATTTAGAATACACCTACCCGTAAAATTTGGAGAACTTTTAGAGATGTGTTCACATCACAATTAACTTCAATTAATTGTTTTTAATTAATATAACTGATTTGTGCACTAATCAATAGACAGTTATACAAAAAATATGATTACTGAGTTTTGCTTATAATAAAATGCCAGTAATAAAGAGCATGTCAACTCTCCCTCCACCCATCTCTTTTTCTCATATATAAAATTTCTACCTGAAAAGAGGTGGTACAGAGAGTTTTTATTTTTGCAAACTCAAGTTTATATCTTATCTGTTAAACAATGTATTAATGCAGTAAAGGTGCAATCCAGAGGATTTCAGGCTGAGCATTCACTTTTAGAGTATCTTAGTGTAATGCAAACAGCCCATGCTTTGAAATAAGTGCTTCTAGGTACAAATATTGACTCTGACAGTTACTGTTATTTGACTTTGAACAAATAAATTAACTTCTCCAGAAGTCCACAGTCAGAAATCGGAGTAGCACATATGTTCAGACAACGGCAAGAAAAAGTAGGAAGTGTCTAGCTGAGAGTATGGAATTAGCTAATGTGCAGATTGGAAGAGTCGTCGTCATGTTTCGGAAATATGAATCAAATTCTGTGTCAGAAAGTGGTTCTAGAAGAAAGATTTTTGAATCTTGTTCTGTACATCCTAGTGGTGTTGCAAAACTCAATAAGCAAGACATGGGTAAAGTAATGGAACAGTAATTTTGTAGACATGTGCAAGGTAATTTGAAATTGAATATTAAAAAAATGACATTTGGAAAAGACAGTTGGATTCAACATATGTTTTCACCTCCATTTCCCCTTAAGAATCACTATAACAATAAAGTTATAGAATACCAAAAGCATAAACCAACAAAGAATTAGGAAAACAAACAAAATAACAGCAACAGTATGACTAAATCTAGAAAGAGAATAGATAAGATAGAGAATAGATAGTAAGGAAATCACAACCACTCTATGCCTGATGTGGAAAATTGATGAAAGTTTAAACCTTTCTGGAATAATCTTAGAAGAATTCTGATTTGTATAAATGGAGTCCAGAAAGATTCATGAATTAGGGGTAGAAATCATTACAGAGAGTGGAGGTGAAAATGGGGCAGAAAAGAAATATTTAGAAGTCTGCTTATGAGGAGAACAAAAATTTTTGTCTACATGGACAGAGAGACAACTGCCCTTCTAAAGCCAGGGAGAAAATCAGAGCCTTATTCCTTTGAGTTAGTAAAACATACAAAATATGAAAAAGAGAAATCATGCCCAGATGTGGCTGAGGAGCCTCCCAGATAGTCCTAGTCAGAGAAATCCATCAACTGAATGGTGAAAACTTCTCCGAATCCCAGTTCAATTTCCTCATCAGGCTCAAAAAACTCATCAAGGATTATACAGTCTAGTCAGAAGATTAAAATTAAGATGTGTCTTCCTCTTTAGGAGGCCTCACCTATGGGAAAAGGTAAGGAAATAGGAAAACAAAGGAAGAAAGAAAATCTTCAGAATTTGAAATGCCCAAACACAGCCTAATCCAACCACATGATAAAGCATTATGCTTTACAAGCCTTGCTCATGAGCACAGAGTTCTCAAATAAGCATGTAACCAGAAAGCAAAAGACAATTGTAAAACAAAAGAAAAAATTAATTTTAATTTAAAATAAATAAACAAAATGAAAAGTCAATTTAAAAAAGTGAAGCAGGGGCCAGCCCAGTGGCGTAGTGGTTAAGTTCACAAGTTCTGCTTTGGTGGCCCGGGGTCATGGGTTTGGATCCTGGGTGTCAACCTACACACTGCTCATCAAGTCATGCTGTGGTGGCATCCCACATGCAAAATAGAGGAAGATTGGCACAGATGTTAGCTCAAGAACAATCTTCCTCAAGCAAAAGAAAAACAAAAAAGAGGAAGATTGGCAACAGATGTTAGCTCAAGGCCAATCTTGCTGACCAAAAATGAGAAAGTAAAGTAAAGCCATAGAGAATCAAACCAAGACAATAAGGACAATCTATGAAACAAGAGTGCTCAGCACACATACCCACATCCAGTGATATGCAGCCTCCAAGATGCTCCCTAATAACTCTTGCCTTTGGCATTCGTGACCTTGTGTAAATCTCTCCTACTGAATAACTTGATACTGAAAAACAGACTAGAATAATATTGAGAGGGAAGCCACTTCAGTGATTAGGTTATTTTCATCTTGCTATTGGATTCTTTCTATTGTCTACTCAATGGACAGGTTTGATGACACAATCTGTCTTTTTGGAGTAGCCCACATGGCAAGAACTTGTGGGTAGCCTCTGGCAACAGCCGGCAAGGAACTAAGGCTCTCAATCCAATAGCTCTTGAAGAACAATATCCTAACAATCATGTAAGTGAGCTTAGAAGCAGATAGGTCTGTGACTGAATCTTTAGACCCCAGCTCTGGACAACACCTTGAGTTCCCTCATGTGAGGATCTGAAACTGAGGACCCAACAAGATTGTTCCCGCAGTCTTGACCCACAGAGACTGAGAGGTAGTAAAGACAATAGCCGTGAGTTGTTTTAATTTGGCAAGTAATTTGTTATGCAGCAATAGTTAGATGTACACACACACGTATACATACAAAATGGCCAAATAAAATATGTAATACCAAAAATTTAAAAAAAATATATCCAAATTGAGAAGAGACAAAAAAATGGTTGGGAAGGAGGTATTACCTGTCTTCTCTTTTGGTGTCAGACTTTCTGGTATGGTCATCAAATCACTTGATTTTATTTCTCCTACAAATTTTGTATTGAAATATTTTTCATATATTCCTTCGGGTTTATACGCCTGTGTGTCTGCCTATGCATGACATGCATCATGACCATTTATTAAATGTTTAATCTGATAGAATAATTGTTGAGAAATTAATCCTCTTATTCCAGCTCTAAGATAAATATCAATCAAGAAAAATCTTTTGATACTTCCTATCACCTCAAAAAAGTACATATGCTCCTTGGGACAATTGTATGAGGATGGTGAGAGAATGGAGCTGTGTGTGAAAGTGGCATGGCAAAATTTATCAGAGGCTAAAGCATAGGTATTGGGAGAGAATGTGCTGAATAATTTTCAGCAAATTGTAAGGTAGAATACTTCTTGTCTACTTTGGTATGTGAAAATTTGTTTAGGGGCTAATTTGATTCATGAAAATAAAGTAATACAGTATGTCTTATGTTTTCAGCGTCTTTAAAAATTCATATATTTTTTCGATGTGCAGCTCAGTGGACATAAATTTTCCCCACGTTTGACTGCTTAATTTCTACTCATCCTTCAACACCTAAGTTAAATGACATATCCAACAAAGTTCCTTTGCTAGACCTTAGTAAAGACTTGGCACCAGTGGTCAAAACTGCTAACTGTCCATCTAATACATTTTTATGCATCTCTTAGAGTTATAAACAGTTTAATTTGGTACTTGACAATTTGCCATGTTCTTCTAGTTTCCTGTAAAATGGAGGGCACTCCCACTGGTGCCCTTAGCTGGTTTAATAAGACTTTCTCATCATGTTAGTGAACGTCCAGAAAAATAATCTCTCCTTCACTTAACACACCAAGTTACAAGACACCTAAGACTTTGGGCCAGTTTTGGTTAAGCCACCACAAATATTGTTGACACTCCATAATGAGGGATGAGCATTATTAAAATATTTTGAATGCATAAACAATGTTGTATCCCCTGAGAGATTATTAGTTGAGAATATTCTACTAATAGGTAGAGTCACATTTAAGTATGTTATAAAGTTCTTCATAATTGTCCTTCTTGAGTACTAGGTGTGAAAAATAAGAGATATTTGACTACCATTTCATGCAAACATTCACCTACACAGACCCTATTCTGACTCTGCTGATGCTTGCTTGTGTAGATTTCCAACCCCATTTGCCATCTGGAGTAGTTTTGGGAGCAATAGAGATGCTGCCATACCAAGCAGACAGCAGTGATATGAATTGCTTCATATCCAGATAATTGTCTTAACAATATGTCATCCTGGTTCACAATTCAGTGTATCAGCTGACCATCGACAGTAAAAGAATGCCCAGCATGATTCAAAGGTAATAATTCTTTCAAGTGTTCAGAAGAACAAATATAGTAAGCATAAGCAAAAAAATAACCCAATCACTCATATCAAACAGATATTATTGAGACTGGTGATTAAATGATGCTGGTTAATGTCTTTTCTCTAAATCACACATAGAGGGGCCTTAACAAATTCTTGTAAGTGACTTACATATAATTTTTCTTCTTATAGGAAATCAAACCTGAGATCTTTCTCAGCAGCTGCTGTCTTGGCAGCACATCTGAGAGAAGCAGCAAAATGTATTATTCCTCTGCTCTGAGATGGTATTGTGAGAATAAAGTGAGGGTATTTTCTCTAGCAAAATTTCTTATTCATGTGCTTCATTATCAACTGCCACAATTTTCTCCTTTTCTTCTTTCTATTTATTACCTATCTTAACTCAGAATCAGTGATCCAAATCAGATCCTCTATTTCAGGCATACTACCCATCGCCAGCTCAGGTAGTAAGATTGGAATTGCTGCATCTTCCTGTGTTGCCCATTCTCAGTAAAAAGATAAAGGATGATGGGGCCACCTCTGTGACTAGGAGTCCCTACTTACCATCATTCAAATCCTCATTTACCCAATAAGATGAAATTACTCCCCAGCTCATTTAACTTTAGAAAATTGCAGAGAAGTTCAGAGGAACTGAAATAGTGCTCTGAACACGAGTGTTTTACTTTGCCAAATCACACCATCCTGGACCTATTCCATTCCAAGAAGAGTGGAATAATGTGTATGTTGGAAAAAATAGATAGTTAAGTAATCACACAATCTCAAACCCCTTCACTCTAAGTACCACATCCCTAAAACCTCTTCAAAGCTGTCCTTTTTTCCACTCTCACATTTAGATGAAGAATAAATTCACCCATTTGAGCCAGCCAGCCTTTTTTATCCATATTATTTGCATATTTCTATTAACAGATATTCAGTTTTCCAGCCCAGTTCTCAATCAAACAAGTACCTCGAAGGTCATAAGAGATAGTATACATCTATACGATATAATGCTTTTTGGAACATTTTAATCTTTTGGTAGCAGGGAAGTTCATTCCTTGCTCTGATAATATACAGTGATATGTAGCCGGTGAGAACAAATTGATACAAAATACTTTTTGCCACATTCTTGGTAGTATTCCATGCTGTTCATCCAGTTAAAGAGTAAGTAGAACTCAAAATGGACAGCATATCTATTATAGTCAGGATCTATTTCAAGCCACCTGGATTTCTTGGTAAAAGTCTCGTATAGTACAACTCACAGCTAAATGTAGGAAATTGTCCTCAGGGAATCTTACTCAAATCTATCTTTCCTGTTGACATTCTACATAGTCTTTCATTACATTAGCAGCTTTGGCAGACAAAAGAGGTATATAGCGTTTTCCTGACCAGTGTTGCATAATTTAAACATATCTGTGCCTGCTCATTTAAAGTAGGTACCTCTAATGGCCAAACAAGATCATCTGTCTTTGCATTCCAGCCACTTTCGGAGCAAGTAACTAGTGATTGTCCATATGATCCACGTTAACTCTTCCATGAAATTTCCACCCGAAATTTGCAATTGTATTAAGAATACAAGGATATCCTTAAAATCTAATCATCTAAGGCAGGGGTTGGCAAACCACTGTAATAATTAATTTATTTTGCAAGAGTTTTCTTGACCCATTAAAATCCAAGAGTACTGCATTACTTTTGATGACTCTATCAAGTAAGGGCCTTCCCCCAAAGGACAGTGAAGATCTGAGCCATTTTTAGCCCTACCTACAGCAGCTGTGGTTGATCTACTGATCTTGTAAAGGAGATCTGGCCAAGGTACCAGCATCTGTCCATATACCTGAACATAAAGTGATGCTATCAATTATGACCCAATAGTTCATGTGTATCCAATATTATCCAACTCTTTTTTCATTACTGTATATATAGCCTTAATTTCTGCCTTTTGTGTTTTCTTGCCCTTGACTTCCTCAACTGATGTTTTATGATCTGCAGGGAGAATGGCTGCGTAATTCCAAACTGCTTGCCTCTGCTAATTTCGAACTCCCGTTAGTCAATTGGCTTGCTTGCTTTGCTTTAGAAGGGAGAGAATCCTACAGTTCATGCTATCCATCATTAGAGCTATTGGTTTTTCTGGGAGTTTTATCATTTGTTCTAGAAACGGTAGCCAACTGCTCATGGATATAACATATTCTTCCAGATTTATCATCAGTAGTTTCCTCTTGTATATATCACTTCCACTTCATGAGTAAGTTCAGCTGAGCTGCTTATTACATATTGGAATTAATATCTCAAACATTACCAGCGACATAATAGATATTTTAGGTCTAAAAAATATTATCTTTCTCAATATTTGCAGCTCTTTCCCCTAAAGCCAAGTGAAAAATCACTAAATATTTTTTACGAGAGTATACATAGCTGCGGTGTCATACTGTTTATCCAAAATTCTAGCATTTGTTACTTCTCAGATACACTCTGGATTGCAGGCATCCATATGCCTGACCTTTCCAAAGTATTTTCCATATCAATGTCATTTTACATGGTTCTAAACAATACCACTTGGGGTACACTCCTCTGCAAGATTCTAAGGCAGGCTTAATTCTATATTCTATTCAAATTTATTTCAATGAGAGGGGGAAGGAGAGAGCCACCTTATGTTTTGAGTCTAATAGCAGGTCCACATACAGATTACATGATCATTTCACAGTATATACATAAATCCAATCCCTATTTCGTACACCTGAATATGATGTTGCATTTATTTATAAAATAAATCAACCTATTTTAATGCTTGAGAATTCAGGTATTTTTAGAGGAGGAAATAGGAATTCTATCATAATCTACCATTCGAGTTCTCTAAGTAGACTGGCATTAGCATTAGCTATTGTTATTTCTAAATAGATTTCTTGTTAGATTTCCTGAACAGCTTAGCTAGCTGGCATGGTGGGGACCATTGGTGGAACTGCTTTACCATAAACTGTTAGTATCCATAGCAAGGCACTATTTTCACAGTTGAGAGAGCCATTCTATAGAATTAATTAGATTGCTGACTTTACATTATGATTAAATGTAAACTTTCTTTAGATTTTCCTTTTAATATGATTAATATATGTGAATGATTAGTAGATTATGAACATCTCCGTTTAGCATGAGCAATTAAAACAAAACAAAGGATAGACTTGCCTCACATTTGACCAGGCATTGGCAATCCTTTCACACATTACAAAGATACAAAGATTCGATTAAGTTTAGACATAAGTGATATCACCAGGGTTTTTCTTTTCCTTTTCCTTCTATCTTTCCAATTTAAAGTAGCACCTTATCTGCTTATTTTCAGTAGGACATCGCTTTCCACTCCAAGTATTACTTTAACTCTTTAGTGTTTTCTGCTTGTTCTTGGACATATCACAGTATGTTACCAGCATATCCAAACATCCACAATTTCAAATTTGAATAATTATGTCCTCAAAATTTAAATAAAATGAGTGTTATAATTCTGGAATTTATCAGGAAACATACATCCAAAAATACTGTTCAAAAACTAATGTTAAGGAGATAAGTAACTTTGCCATATAGTAAGAGAAATTTTCTTAATATATGCAAATTTTATTATTCAGAAAGAAAATATGTATATCTTATGTTTCAAACTATAAGAAACTATAGCCAAAATGTATTACTTACTTTGCTTTTAGAATTGCTATCTTTAGTTGTTACTCATACTCTCTCATTGTCCTCTAGGTTTTCTGTTAAGTAATTCATTTCCTAATGTCTCACTATCACAGAGCATCAAAAGCATTGTAATGCTCTTGGATTTCAAGGAGTCAGAAAAATTCTTGCTAACTAAATGAGTTATTATAATGTTAAACGATATGGATTAACTTTAACTACTTAACAAAAGACATTCAAACCATTTTAAGAATCATTTTTCTATTGACTTTCCCTCAGGCTTGAAGGTCATTTACAAGGAGCCAAACTGCATTAAATTGATTGCATTTACCTATTCTATGGTAGTACTTTACGGAATTGTTAAAGGAGTCTTTCTACAAGATCACTACCAGCCTCTGATCAACTCAGTCCAATTAAAAGAAACTAAAAATTTCTGGTGGCACACTTTAGTGAATAAAATTTACTTTATTCAATATAAACATCTCTTTCACACTTTGATATTATTCCAAATTGTATCACTTTAATTTGTCGGCTTTTTACTCTTATGTGTAGCATGCATTTTCCTGCACATACATAACAGTATCTATTACTAAATAGTAACAACATAACATAACTAGATAGTAATAACATAACAGTAGCTATTACTAGAATTTTAAAATTTCACACGTTATTATTTATACTCTTGGTGAACAAAGAAGGGTTCGAAATTAGCATCAGGATTTATATAACTATTTAGGAAATGAGATCATATGTTCCCCTCATAATTAAATTGATATTTGGGGGAAAATTAGGAAATTCTTATAAGAAAATAAACATTCCTCAAAATCTTAACATTTTATTATAAAAATAATCTTAATATTTAGATAAACGCAGTGAAATTTTGATATGTAGATTTCTATCTACATATACGTGGATACATAGAGAGACAACCATATACACATAGTGTGGCCTTTACACATTCTCTGAAAACATCATTCCTATCAACTAATATATCATGAAAATTTCTCTATACTGTATATGGGTATATATGGGTATGCATGTCTATATCGGTATCTATAGCTTCTTACTAGTAGTTAACATAAAGAATGATTCTAATATTTGACTCTTTAAACTTCTCCTAGGTAAAGTTTGAGATAAAACATTGGACAGTTTTCTTATCAGGTGGGTAGTAAATGGAAGCAGCAAGGACTACTGAGGGAGAACGGAGCATGTTGATGTGTTAGTATATTGAATATACATGCTAAAAGGAAAAATTGACTCATTCTCATGTCAGTCCTTGGGGATTGAGTAGCAATACAATTTGTTACTCAAGTTTCAAACTAACAAATACCTCAGCACTTCTAGGTAACCAGATTTTCACCAAAACTCTTGTAAGCATACCGGCGAGTCCAGAGCATCAAGAACTGTGGCTAGAGAACCCCTATGAGGCACTCAAGGACCTCATTTAGTGCAGAGTAAGTGGTTATACAGAACAATCTTCCTGTGACCCAAGTAAAGAGTAGGTAACAGACACTACCACAACCTGGAGCAGTGATGATGGGCAGAGAATGGATAAGGGATGAGCACGTGACATTGGCATATTGTAGTTGCACAGAGCACATGTCACAGAAACAATGCGAACAGGAAAAACTTCAGACCAAAAAATGAGGGGTGGCTTCAGCACAAGAATTTGAAGTTTGGTGGCCTCTTTCAAAGGTTCTTACATGATCCAAACACAGGCAAACAAGTCTCAGAGACAAGATATTTTATTATTACCAATCTTGTAGGAAGGCCATAAACCAAAATTGATTACATTTGAAACACATAAATGACTATAATAATCCTTGCCTTCCATGTGTTAAATGTAATGCATCATTTTATCTTGGAGAAAATCTAGAAACAATCATATTCACAATGAAAAATGGAATAACTCATAATTGCCAGGTGTTGAGGGAGAGAGAGGGGGAGATGAACAGTTGAAGCACAGGAGGTTTTTAGGACAGTGAAACCGTTCTGTATTTCACAGCAATGATGGGTACATCGCATTATGTATTTGACAAAATCTACACATGTGTAGACCACAAAGAAAGTGAGTCTTGTAAAATATGGACTTTAGTTTATAATAATTCATCAAGGTATGCATTGACAAGAAAAAAGTTGTATACAAATTTGAAAGTATGAAATAAAGCTCTCTTTATTAACAGGTGGCATGATTGTCTATGTAGAAAACCAAGAATATTTTAGTAAATCTTAGAAACAATAAAGGACTATAAGAAGGTCACAGGATACATGGCTTAGTATACACATTTTGTATATATATAATATACTTCCCACTTTTCTATATATATACTTTTATGATATATGTATATATATGTATAGACAATGAACCTAGGGAATTTGAAATAAAAAATGCCACTTACATAGTACCATAAAAAGGAAGTACTTAAGTATAAATCTAACAAAATATGTCCAGGATCTGTACATGGAAGTACTGAGAAAAGAAATCAAAAATTAAGTAGATCAAGAGGAATTCGTGTTTGTGGAAGGGAGAATCTGTGTCACTAAGATGTCTATTCTTCCTAACTGGATTTATAGATTTCGTACCACCTCAATCAAAATTCTAGCATGCTATTTTTTAGATAGTGACCACTAATATAAAGTTAATATGAAAAGGAGAAAGATCTAGACTAGCCAAAACAAAAATCGAAGATTAAGAGCAAATTTGCAGTGTTCACCATCCCTTATTTCAAGACATTGCAAACGTACAGTAATCAAGAGAGAGTGGTATCAGCACAAGAATAGACACATAGATCATGGAACCGTATAAAGAGCTCAGAAATTAATGCACAAAAATACAGTCAGTTGATATTTCACAAAGGAGCAAATAACCCAAGAGAGAAATAGACGATTACATGAAGGAAGTGTGGTACATTCACACAGCACAATATTATTCAGCCATAAAATAAATGAACTAACATGCTGTGAAAATACATGGGTGAATATTAAATGTATATGGTAAAATGAGAGAAGCCAATAGGAAAAGTCTACATACTGAATTATTCCACTTATATGACATCTGGAAATGGCAGAATTATAGGGATGGTAAATCAGTGATGACCTTGGATGGGAGGAGCGCTAGAAACGCTGATGATGCAGCACAGGGAGTTTGTTTAGAGTGTTGAAACCATTCTGCATGATACTTTTTTTTTTTTTTTGAGGAAGATTAGCCCTGAACTAACATCTGCTGCCAATCCTCCTCTTTTTGTTGAGGAAGACTGGCCCTGAGCTAACATCCATGCCCATCTTCCTCTACTTTATATGTGGGACACTGCAACAGCACGGCTTGATAAATGGTGCACAGATCCCCACACGAGATTCGAACCGACAAACCCAGGGCTGCCAAAGCAGAAAGTGTGAAATTAACCACTGTGCCACTGGGTCGGCCCCCTGCAGGATACTTTGATTGTGGACGCCTGACACCACGCATTTGTAAGATCTCGTAGAACTTTACAGCTCAAATAGTAAATATTAATATATGGTAATTTTTGAAAAATCACCTAGGAGGTCAGGCGAATTAAGGATGGATCCAGAATGTGACTCGAGGCTGTATGTACTAGAATTGTTAGTATTATGCTTTCAATTTTGCTGTAAATCTAAAATTATTCTAAAAAAAGTAGAATTTATTTTGAGAAAAAGCTCTGCAAGCAGGCTACATTTAAAGAAAATCACATTATAGACAAACCCTATAGATGAAAGAATATTCCTAAAAATGATCAGAGAATGAAAAGATACATTATACTTTGGCAAATGAGAAGAACGAGCACTAACTCCATCAGAGACAATTGGCAGCCAGAGACAGTACAATGAGAAATCTAGCGAGTCTATAGGAAAAAATATGTATACCCCAAATTTTAGATGTAGGAATAATTTTGTTCCAAAATTAAGGTTAAATAACAAAATTTTTAAATAAACAAGAGCAGAAGAAATTTGTTGCTAGCTGACCTTGATTACAAGTAATCCTATTAGTAATTCTTTAGATGAAAAAAATGAAAAATGAACACAAACTTATGGGTGTATGTATCTGTGGAAAGAAATGAAGATCACTGGAAAGGGAAATTGTGAAATTAAATATAAAATAATAATTTTAAAATATGTATTAAATTGCTGTTAACCCTTTAAAGCAAAGAATAATAAAATTGTGTGGTGAATTTATAACACAAATAGAAGGGAAATGAAAGACAATTAAAACTCAAAGGACAGAATAATAATAAATTTTATTATAATAATGATAATGACCAATTGGTATAATTTTAGTCACTTTGAAGACATAACGTTCAAAAAGCTGAATTTATAGAGCAACCAGTAATGAAACAAAACAAGACACATTAAAAAAAATGACAGAATTAGCAGGAGATATAGAAAAATATACACAATCAGAGTTGTATTTTAAACACAACTTTCTCGTAATTTAAAAAAATTGACAAAAATCAAAAATAGTATAGAAGTTTTAACCTAAATTATTTCCTAACTTACTTATTAGTAATTTGTGAAATACTGTATCTTGTAGCTAGAAGTCACACAGTCTTTATGGCTATAAAGTAAGTCTCAATAAATCACAAAGGATCATATGTTCTGTGACCATAACACAAAAAAATCAATTATTTTTTAAAAAAAGGAAGAATAAGAAAATCTTCAAGTGTTTGAGAATTAGCAGTATATGTCTAAATAACACTTGTAAAAAGAAAATGGAACAGGAAACAAAAGTATATTTTGAACAGGATGGAAATAGAAATTTACTATATCAAAACTTACATGATTCAGGCAAAACAGCCTTTGGATACAATTTATAATTTAAATGTGAAAGTTTTCAAAAGAAACAAGCTAAGCTTCTGTCTCAAAATTCTAAAAAGGGAAAGTAAATTAAACCCAGAGGAGGAAGAAGGATAAAGGTTTTAGTGATGAGAGTAGAGATCAAGGATACAAAATAGAGAGAAATAACAAAGTCATAAGTATTAATTTTTGAAAAGTTTAATAAAATTGATAAACTCTGTAATAGCAGAATAGTACTCCCTCCCGAGATGTACATGTGCCAATTCCCAGAACCTGGGAGTATGTTACCTTACATGGCAAAAGAGACACTGCAGATGCTAGTAAGTTTAGGATCTCCATCTTGAGATAGAGTGTCCTGGAATACCCTGGTAAACCCAGGGTAATCACAAACGTCCTTATTGAAACAGAAGGTGGCAGAGGGAGGCAGAGGAGTCAGAGTCAGAAAAGCGGATGTGACAATGGAAGCAAAGTCAGAGTGATTGCATTGTAGGCCTTGAGCACTGGAGGGGGCCGTTAGCCAAGGATTGTGGAGAGTTTCTAGAAGCTGAGAACGTCAAGAAAATGCATTCTTTCCTAGAATGTGCAGAACGAATGTGGCCCAGCAAACATTTTAACTCTAGCCAGTGAGATGCATTTTGAACTTCTGATCTCTAGAACTGTAAAATAATAAATTTGTGGTGTTTGAAGCCACTAAGATCGTGTTAATTTGTTACAGCAGCAATGAAAAACTAAGAGGAACTTAGCAAGACTATAAAACATTTTTAAAAAACACAAATTAATAATAACTGAAAAGAAAAACAGTTGTACCAATACACACACTTTCGACTAAAAGGAGAATAAGAGAACAGTGTATTTGATTCTTGATGTTCTAAATTATGTTTAGCAGAAACCAACTTTATTAGGGTAGGAACATGAGGGCAACGGTGGAAAACAGCAACAGTAACAAAAACAGAACAGAAAAGAAAACAAAATATAATATTTAATTAATTGTGAATGGATAGAATATCCTCCATTCTTTTCATTTGCTTTTTATTCAGCTTTGAGCTTTTTTTTAAACAATGAGGTGTTTAGACTCTAATATCAATAATGCAAATTTTATAGTTAGGAGAATAAATGGCACCCTTGAAATAAATCTGATGCCCTATAAATTCCTAGCAATTAGTACAAATTTATTATAAATTGTATTGTGCATTTCTGCCAGTTTGAGAACTATACATTTTATTTTCTTCTGTATTTGAAGTGTGAATTAGAGAAAACCAGTTTTAATAAAAGCTCGATTAATCTAATAATGCATAAATATCTCTTGGGCAAAGGATCTTGAAACAAATGAATTTCCATCTTGATGGTTGCTTTGTTTATTGATCTTATGGGCAAAATTTATGTCAAATTTTTACTTTGAAAAATCTATTTGGAACAAAGAAGACCATAGGCAGTACTTTCTGTAATGGTAAAAATTAGCATCTATGGTCACAACAATAGCAACGACAAAATGTACTTAGTCTGAAACGTAATTACGTATTTAATCGTTTTCTTTTTAGTTTTAAGAACTATTCTTTTATTAAATTTTATACATCTTTACCCTTCTCAACCAATATTAGAACATTCATAGTTAATTTACAAGCCGATTGAAGCAACGATTACTTCACTATTTTATATTGCTTATATTTTATCCTGTTGATTTTCCGGTAGAGTTATTTAGAGTTTATAGTCCTTGTACTTACTTTAATGTCTTCTCTATAGATTTGCTGCATACGTGTTCAATTTTCCCAAACATTATTTGAACTCTTGATCACTCTGATCATAAGGCTGGCATTCAAATCAATCAAAAGATTATTTATGAATTAAGTGAAATTTATTAAAATTGAATACATGAGAATGCATGAAGTGCTTTAACTCACTTTAGAGACAAATATCCATTGTTACCTTTACTTGACATAACTGAAGTAGCATATAGATTTGCCTTTGAATATTAGGTTTCTTCCATCTGGTTTCCTACTGTTTTGAAAAGCTCATCTTTCTGAGTGAGAAACATAAGATTTGCAATGATCAATATTCCTTTTTCATATTTATTATCTGCTTAAATTTTATATCATTATCTGTCATTATTGACTAAAATGCATCACCCTGAGGGAGGGATATGAACCTAACTAAAAATATTCATGAAACATAAGGATAAACAATATATCCACGTCACGGATAAGCTGCCTAAGAACCGAGCAGGCATTTAAAAACCCCTTATTTGAAAACTTTGTAAGTCAAAGATGTTTCTGAAACTGCAGAAAAATGATTTGTATTTTTCTAATTATTTAATATTGTTTATTTTGTTTCATAAAAATGCATAATACTACTATTATGGAAATTAAATTTACTTAGACCATATGAAGTAGTAAAATAATAATAACAGAAGAAGAAGAAGAAAAGAAGGAGAAGGAGAAGAAGAAGAAAGAAGAAGAAAAAGAAGAGGAGGAGGAGGAAGAAGATGAACAAATTCAATAGGAATAATTTCCGTTTTTAAATCATTTTATGTCCCGTGCTCTCTGCTATGTGCGGTATGTGAACTAACTTATTAAATCATCCCATGGGAATTGTGTGTAGGTACTACACTAGATATGATTCTCTTGCCTGAAAATATTAGGAAATCCCAATTCAGTAAGGAAAATGTATCATCTCATGTAGCAGACTCTAGAGGACAAACTCATCCAGGGTTCTTTAATTCAGTGGCTGAATGATGCCATCAAGAGCCCAGCTTTTTTCCTTATTTCCTGACATGCCCTGCTCACCAACTTTGTGCTCAGGCTTCCTCCCTTCATAAGCGTAAAATGGTTATGACCGTGTGTGTAAACATGGGAACGTGTGATAGAAAATATGGGTAGTTCTTCTTCTGTGACTTTCCTTTTTTAATGAGGGAAATTTCCCCAAAATCCTTCCAGCAGACTTCTCCAAATATAAATGAATATGAATACAAATGTAACTATGAATAAAATATATTTTTTTCTTTTGAGCAGGATTAAGGTCCCATAACCTTTCATACATCTATCACCGGCAGGGAGAATGAAATTTTAATGTTTGACTTACACTAAGTGGGACTTAGCAGTGAACCATAGGAGAGAGAATTAAAAACCAATTGATGACCTAATAGGAAGATTGAAAGTGAGGTAGGCAACCACTATGCCTACTACTGCTATCCTGACTTTGTATAGCATCAAACTAAGGATTAAAGGAACAGTTAGGTTGGCTTTATAGTGATAGGAATTTGCAGCGCATGAATTCAATGTGGAGTTGTAGGGTTGGAGACCTTTAGTAGCTGATTACAGTAAGTCAATGACCAGTAATAGGTTAGGGGAAAAAGAAAGAAAGAAATTTCCCTGGACTTAAGAAGGTGATGTCTGTGTATCATTAGGGTATTTTCTGCATCAGGTGTTTAAGACAGAGACCTAGCTAATCATTTGAATGTCTTTTTCTCCCCTGCCCTCCTTTTTTGTTCTATTTAAGATGAGAGATTCTAGAGCATATTTGAATGTTGATGTAATGATCTAATATACTGGATGAGATTAATGAGACAGAGCAAAAACAAATCACCACAGGAGCAATTTCCTTCGTAAGTCACTGATGGAAGATAGCAAGAACACTTCCTGAAAGATTTATCTTTGACAGAAGGAAATTCCCTATAATGTTTGGGATGAATGAGAGAATATGTGTTACCTGGAAAAGTTGGAGAAATTATTCAGAGGATGATGCAGCCTTCCTTCTTTCCCAATATTTTAGCTCATATCCTCAATTTTAACTTTTTCATTGTTTTATTCATCCTTTTATCCTTCACATGTTTCTTCTCACATACTATTAATTTTCAAGTTCACTATAAAAATTAAAATACTATCCTGGGGAAAAATATTAGTAGAAATCATTATACACTTACACAAACTTTGGAACTAAGTCCGTCATAATGAAATTTTAACTAAAACAAACACTTAGCGTTTGAGAGTCATCCAAATTCCAGTCTGTTAAAGTATGTAAAAAGATTACACTTTTCTATCAAAAAATATAAAGGTTTATATTAAGAAGTCACAGTGCCATTGTACTTTAATCAGACACTCATCTAAATGGAAATGAGCAAGACCAATTCTTTAGAATTTAAATACCGAACTGAACCAAACCTATTACACAATAAATGGTGAATCTAACAAAGCTAAAGTGACTAACTATCCTATAAAATAAATCCATCTCTAACACAATAAAAAGATTGATCAAATCCAAGTATGACAGATATTTTGCTGTAATTGGATATATATTTAAATATCTCCCCAAAAAACCTGTCCAAAGTAATATATGCATATATATTTGTATTTGGAGCTATGATTCTTCATACAATGTAAATTGTGTCCAATATTTTTATACTATTATTAGTGATATTTGATTTTACTCTGTTTCTTTGGTGTGAATTAAAGACATTACCAAACATCCATCTTCCCGAAGTTTAGCCAATGTGCACATAGAGCCACTGCAATCAGTTGTTTAGAAAACATAAAAATACAGGTCTACTCATGTATAATTATTTTTCAAGATAATACTTTCTAAATCCAGGCATAGAGGAAATATTTACAGGGCATTTTTATTTATTAAAAAAAATTACAATTGTAAACAGACCACTGAACAAATCAGTGTGGAAAATTGGATGTGGTCCTTGGAAGCTACTGTAACAAAAATCAGATCTCCCTCAAATGCATTAACATACATGTGCCTATAATATATTAAAAAAAAAAAAAACTTTCTGGTCCGGCCCCATGGTCAAGTGGTTCAGTTCACGCGCTCCGCTTTGGCGGCTCGGGTCTTCACCGGTTTGGATCCTGGATGTGGACCTAACACTGCTCATCACGCCATGCTGAGGCGACGTCCGACGTAGCAGAACCAGAAGGACCTACAACTAAAATACACAACTGTGTACTGGGGGAATTGGGGAGAAGAAGGAAAGAAAGAAGATTGGCAACGGATGTTAGCTCAGGTGCCAATCTTTTAAAAAAAAAACCTTTAAAGTGACTTTTCCCACCCAAAAGGATAGTGAATATCTCCGACCTAGTTAAATCTTACCCTCTGACAACAAAAATCCAGCAATGCTTGTGGTTTCTAAAATGTACTTTCTCTAACTTCATACAACGTTAACATCTTATTTTCCTGGACTCTGTTAAATATCATATTTCTAAGATATATAATCAAGTTTATCATTCTGCTTAATATAAGAGATAACTTTTGTCACATTTTTATAAAAATTGTTGAATATACAATTACAGCAAAAAACAATTCTAAGTGCTTTTAACAGCACAGGCATATCTCATTTTACTGTGCCTTTCAGATATTGTGTATTTTACAAATTGAAGGTTTCTGGCAGTCTTTCACCGAGCAAGTCTATCAGTGCCGTTTTTCCAACAGCATTTGCTCACCTCCGTCTCTATGTCAGGTTTTGGAATTCTCGCAATATTTTGAACTTTTTTCTTGTTATTAATTCTGTTACGGCGAACTGTGTTCAGTGATCTTTGATGCTACTATTGTAATTGTTTTGAGGTGCCACGAGCTGCGCCGATGTAACACGAACTTAATTGATAAATGTTGTATGTGTTCTGTCTGCTCCACTGACCCCCATCCCCCCATCTCTCTCCCTCCCCTTTGGCCTCTGTATTCCCTGAGACACAACAGTATTGAATTTATGCCAATTAATAACGCCACTGTGGCATACTAGTGACTTCTCTACCAATAAATACATGAATAAATATGTGAATATTTTTTTCTTATCTTGCAGACATTCCATTATACTGGAATAAATCAAGCTCCCTGACTCTTAGCCTCGTTAGGGCTCCAGATCATAACAACGTCCTGTGCTTCCCATTCTATAATGACTGGTTTGACATTTTTATTTCTGTTTCTTTTCTATAGTCTACAAGCTCCAAGAGGAAGCAGCCAGGGTACTTTGCATTTAACCACAATAATTTCAGTGGCTAGTATATTGTCTAGCATGCTGTTGATTCCCAATAAATATTTGTTGATTAGAGGAATGTATCAAAATTTCCTCATTAGTGAATTAAGCCAATCAGCTAAAAGTTTAGGCTTTTTGTCATTCTACATTGCTTCTTTTTCAAAGTGCATGAAGTTGAAATTAGCCCTTCCTGAAGATTTTTGCAAGTTTACATAACAAGGAAAATAAATGATGAGAATGGTAGACTGAGTTTTTCTTTCCTAAGAAACAGTTCTCAATATGTGAAAAAGAAAATGTGAGAAGCACAGCTTGGTTTGGCGACATTACCTGAATCTCCCTCAGAAAAACAGACTGTGAATTGTACTGTATCACACTAACTGACTATTAGTTGTAGCTCTGAGTAGATGGTCAAATATAAATGACATGTAACTTGGAGCACAGAAGTAAAGATTGCAATCTTTTGAATCGGATCTTATCGGATCTTATTTTGAATTGGACTTACTAGACAAAGCATTTTTCTTGCACATTATTGTCAGGAAAACTATGATTAAGTCTCTTTGTTTTTCATTGTTGTTGGCAGTAAAAACTGAAGAACTCCATAAGTTAATTGGAAAGTAAATTAAGAATTGGCAAGTGAGAAACATAGAATCAAATGTTCATTTCACACAAAACCTTTGTACTATGATTAATAACACTATATTCGATTTCTCGATTTCTCAGTTCAGTCTGATCTTTATTGAATACCATCAGGATGAGGATGATTAGCGTTGGCATGTAATTCCTAGTTGTTACCTCTTAACCTCCTTCCCACACAAAGAAAGGCAGAGAGATAGTAAGGAGGAGGAGAAAGCAGAAAGAGAGGAAGAAGAAAAAATGAAGAAAGAAAAAATATCACATAACATGATAATTTTATGTGTTAACTTGGTTGGACCATGGTAAGCAGATATTTGGTTAAATATTATTCTAGATGTTTCTGTGAAGGTATTTTTTAGATTTAGTAAAGCAGATTATCCTCCATAATATGTGTGGGCAACATCCAATCAGTTACAGGCTTTAATAAAAAAATGACTGATCTTGGGGCTGACCCGGTGGCATAGTGATTAAGTTCGTGTGCTCTGCTTTGGCAGCCCAGGGTTTAGCAGTTTGCATTTTAGGTGCAGACCTAAGCACAGCTCATCAAGCTATGCTGTGGTGGTGTTCCACACATTAAATAGAGGAAGATCAGCACTGGTGTTAGCTCAGGGCCAATCTTCCTCACCAAAAATTAAAAGAAAAAAAAGACTGATCTTCCTGGATGAAAAGGGAATTCTACTAGCAGACAGCCTTCATAATCAAACTGCAGCTCTCCTTAATTCACTGCCACCTAAGTAAATGGCCACAGGTCTCTTTGGGGAAGAACTAGAGAACTCATTACAATATGAACTGTTGTTGCAAAAACTCTTTCACCTCGCTATCTGACTGTCTCACCAGTAAGTGGGCTACAGATCCGAAAATTGACACAGTTCCGGGCACTGAGCAAGGGATCATGACTCTTTGTTGGATGGACCCCTCTCATCTTCCGGCTCCTCCATTCTCTCCATTTTCTCTATGTAGATGTTAACTACAAATTGAACAGTACTCCATTACCTACCTCCACCACTCCTTTAGGTCATTCACCTTAGCCATTTTTCTGACATTGGTGCTCACTCCTATCATTTTGAAATCCCTCCATCATCTCCATAGTTATTAACTATTCAGTTTTGCTGCCACCTTTTCTCTCATCAACCTGGCCCTACAGAAGAGAGCTGCTGCTTCACTTTTAGTGGTGCCAGTGCTCGCGCATCAATGCGTTTCCGATGACCTCAGCAGGCAATGTGTACTCTGGCTCCTCCTGTTGAGCATTATCCTCTTGTAGGTTTTCTGGACTCACATAGTATATTCTATCCAGCATTTTCTCTTCCTGCTGCTTCTTTATTCTGCCATGGCAACTCAGCTATGTCTATGTTACTCAACATGGGACATGATTCTCTTCATTCTTCTAGAGCAGTGAGATTGTCCTATTTTCTGAGGTTCTTGCTTGAGTATTAAATCCTCATGTCCTGAGAAAAATTCTTGCTTACTCAGTTTTATAATCTGGCGTATTGATGAAATACCCCCAAAATGCAATCCCTGGATTATTCTCTTGACTCCTGCCAATACTTGCCAGCTAATTCTTACAGCTCCTTTAGTGTATACTCTCTTCATTATCAGGCTCCATGCATTCCAGTTGGATTTTGGTGCAATTTACTGCTATTTATCAGCCTGTGACCCAAGGGGGAGGAAATGGAGATCTTAAAGGAAGATGATCACCTCTTGCCCTTGTGGGAGAGGCCACTGCAGTGTCTTCCAGCACAGATAAAGTGCTAGCTGTTACTAGGGAGGGGTGGTGAATGACCTCTATGAACTTTGAACATTCAGGGGCTCCAGCAGAGACAACTTCTTCAGGGGCATCTATTGAGATAATCTATCTAGATGCCGTTATCCCATATACCAGAGTCCCACATTTTACCAATAACAGCCCTAGTTTCTTATCATCTTTCTGCAGGACATCTATACAGCTCATAAAAAAACAGTCAACTCCTGATTCCTTGAAGGCTTTGATTCCCCCCAAATCTTTCAAACACCTGAATCATTGCCACTGCAATGACAGTCCCCGCCACTGGACCATTTTCTGCAGTCACCACAGGTGAAACCATGAGCAATTGGGACCTTATCTTGTGCTGGGGACAATTCTTATCCTGTTTTCTACTCTAGATGGCATCTCCTTTGCCTGCCAGGCAGTAAGTCAGTCCCCAAGTAACATCTACTCCCTTTTTCTTGACCCACTGCTGCTGCCTGAGTCAGTTCACCTCCTCCAGAAGGGATTAGCTATGAAGGGTTTTATTGAGGATATACCTGTAAAAGATAAAAGAGAAGAAGCAAGACTAGGCAAAGAGAGGCTTCAGACTTTCATGCAGAGATGAAACCTGTAAAATGAGAATGAGAAATAAGGAGGGTTGAGCAGAAAGTGTCTTGGGTTGTAGTTTAGGTCTGAGGAAGCTTTGGCCAGGCCCACCGGAAATCTCAAGCCATGCTTTCTAGAGTCAGGGGCGCCTTGGCTCTACTGCATGTACCATCCTCAGTCATTGTTAGTGAGCAGTCTGGATGCATATCTTTGCCATGGATATGGTGATGCTTCCAGAAGTGTGGACCCACAGCAAGAGATATGAGTGGAGCATTTTCATGGCCACCATATTATTGAAACATTGGCAAATATGCTTCAAGTGTATTACTTAAAACATACATTGTGAAGCTTTTTTTTTCTTTTAAAAATATATGTATTTCAATTCTTTGCTCATAATATGTGCAAGTTCTAGAACTAATAAATAGAATGACATAATGGAAAACAGTGAAATCTTCAACAGTGTCACCAAACCGTGGATTTGCAGTTTGAGATTTGGTTGCTTATAAATTAATGCTATAATTCTAGATTTTCTACTGAACTTAACAAAATTGTTGGAAAAGCTAATGTTTGCTATGGAGAATAATTTGTAGATTACAAAATTTTATAAAAAATAGAAACACTCCTATTAAAAATTAATTTATAATTGTCTGATCTCTGATCTGAATTTAATAATTGGTCATACTAGCAAATTTCTATATAGCTAAAATGTGTAGGTCTTTGATATATTAGGTTAGTGAAGTGGAGCTAACAATACTATATGGCTGTTGTTTCTGGACTTACTTTATTCAAATTTGTGAAATATTGAAACAAGTTACTGTTCGATATCCCACTGTTAAGTTTATAAAGTTTTGCACAGTGGAAGCTGATGACTCTACCGATCTCCCACGAAAGAATCTTGAAAGAGAAAGGATGTAAAGTATGAGCTGCAAATTTCAATATTTGAGGATGACAGTTGCCAGCTGTCTCTGCGGGAAAGCTGAAGAATCCTAACATTCCTAACCTCAGGAGATAAAACAAAAGTTAAATAAAATTTCTTTCATTTCACTTTTATGTGCCAGTCATCTTATGTTAATCACAAAATTCACTCCTATAAGATCTCCACTCTATGAGATTCAGACCACTCAGTTCTCAACAATTATCTAAGTAAGAGAATTCAAACAATTATATCAGACCTTAACGAAAGGCTCTTTTTTGGAGGGGTGGTGTGGAGGCTGGAAGACATGCATATCTTTTGGATTAGATAAACAGTTTGTAAAAGAAAAAGTGGTAATTATTGTTGCACTGTAGGACTGTATCTGTTTTTTGCTTTTTCTTTTGTTTTTCCCAGCTTCATTGAGGTGTAATTGACAAAAGGAACAAATTTTCAGTTATAAGACGAATAAGTTTTGGGGATCTAATGCACAGCATGGTGACTACAGGCAATAATACTGTATTATATACCTGAAATTGTTAAGAGAGAAGATCTTAAGTATTCTCACCACACAAAAAAGTGACCATACCAGTTCTTTTAAAGGAAGTGCAAACTTAAATCGATTGTTTGTTTTGAATTTTTTCTCTCATTAGAGACAATATTAATTTTCCCAGTTATTTTTTCCTTCCTCTTGTGAAGCAGGATTATGTCACCTTATCTAATATCATATGAGGGCATCTCCTTTGAAGGAGGGGCTTGAGCAGCTTGAGCATGTGCCTGGTTTGACCAATGACCTTTGAGCAAACAGGACATGGGACAATTCTGAACAAATGATGTAAATCATTGCATATTTTTCCTGGCTTTCGTGCTTATTTCTTCTGCCAAAAGAATGACATGCATCAAATAAGGGTGCACTTTAACTTCCATCCTAGAATGTTAAGACGGATATAAGAGAGCTACAGCAGCCAACTCACAGCCTTGGTGTGTAATGAGAGAATATACGAATGTTTCTTGTAAGACATGGGAGTATGAGGGATTACTTGCTGCTGTATCAAAATTCACTAATATACACTCTATGCTTTTTAAATTTTTTCTGAGAATTATGCCTATTTTTTTTTCTGAATTGTCAATAGTTGTGAAACTCTATTTTGCTTATTTTTTGCCATGAAATATTGTATATTTTGTTTACTAACTAAATTTCAAATAATTTATAATGAAAAAGAATTGCAAAATTATATTTTCTTGACTAATTCAATGTTGTAGTCCATAAGGTAATTCCAAATTTGGAAAGGAAGATGTCCTTTCTTTTGACAAGTTTATAACCTAATCTGAGATTCCAAGTTCAGACTTCAGGAATACATTACAATGCAGGTTAGAAGAGCAACACATGCAAATAAGTACAAACTAGCACATTTCTTTGGAAGAGTATACATTAAAAAGCGCTGTAAAATCAGATTGTATGGCTTCTAACAAAGTTCAAAATATTTTATTAAAGCATGTTTGAATTTAGTAACTTTCTTTAAGATAAATGTTATTTCATTCCATAGGAAAAATGTTTCAAAACACCAGAATTTGTATAGCTTCAAATAAATATATGGATCTTTTTATATAGAGAAATCACACTATTACCTCCTAATATTATTTCATATTATCTAACATATTTTGTTTGCTAATAGGTAGTTGCCCACATAAGGATGATAATTAAATGGATCTTTGCTGTAATAACCAGATGGAAAAACAAGGAAACTCAATTCTAAAACAAACGAGAATACCCAGACTGATTCATAGTTCTGAATGAAAAAGCTCAAATTATAAAACTTCTAGGACAAAAACATACGGGAAAACCTTTGTGGCTCTGGGTCAGGCAAGGTTTCTTATAATGTTAATTAGATTTATCATTGGCTTCATAATCTTCGAGGCCCACCTTTACTGCACATCTGCATTTCACTTGCTGAATGCACCTGATCTCCACTAACAATGGATGAGAGATAATAATGACACTGCAGGCCAGGGGTTGACTAAACCCCAATTATTGCCGTCAGGATAGCAAGTAATCCAATTCCAAAATGCCATCCTAAGGGGCTGATTTTAGGCAACACTTCCGGAACCAACCATTTTGGCCTATTTTCCCCAACAAGTAGACAAGGAAAAAATTAATTCGCTTATCTCCAATTCCCATTTGTCAAGTATCCATCCCATAGGAAATGATCTCATCTGTATTTTTGGTTGTGCTGATATGAATAGATCCTATGGTATCCACATCTCAAATCTACAGAGAAGCCCCAGTGAGAGAGCCAAGCGTTGTGGATGGTGGGCATAAGACAGAATCATTTTGGATTGTACTGATGGAAACCAGTTGGAGCCCAGGCAGACGTGGTGTAGCTGAGACTGAACAAGTGAGACCTCGAGCATTTGAATTGGGGTGTAAGAAATGCCTGATACAGGTAGACGGTGAACACCGTCCACCGCATCCTTGTTACTTCAGTCATCCACTTCCTTGTTCAAAGTCGGTCCCAGTTATTAGATTTCTTATGTACTTATGATATTTTATGCAAATATGATTTTTATAATGTACTGTGTGCTTTATATATGTATATCTGTTTTTATATATATATCTCAACATATGTATATGTGTTTTGTGTGTGTGTGTGTGTATGTATATATATAAACATATATTTATTTACAGTTGGTTCCTCTGACACACAGTTTATTGGTTCCTTTGACATCATTTTCAAGTTTTGAGCCCACAATTCTGAACTCCAGTAACTAATTGTTGCTTTCTATACAACATGTAAAATGTAGCCTCTAAAAAGCCCCGGAATATTCAACCAATGCTGTATTTCAGGATTGGGAACATTATGAATTTTCCCTTCTTTCTATTTTTTTATATTTTTTATTTTAATAAGTATATATTACTTTCATAATTTATGATGGGATTATATTATTATTATTATTTATAATAATAAAATGCAATCAACCTCACATTTCATAAGTAAAAATAAAAATTTCATCAGCAGGTTTAAATTTTTTATAATTAATTAAAGCAAGAAATGGCAAAAGTATAAAAGTCAAATTTCTAGCATTGTCAGATGATTCTGTCATATACATATTTTGTTTCCATTTTTGATGTGTTGCCTATGTCCATACACACTAATATATTTAGTTCATATATCACAATATGAACTTCAATATCATGATTAGTTGTTTTCGTTTACAATTGAATTGAATTCAGGCAATTGTTTACACTGATTCTCTACGTGAAACTGTAACTCTGTGTATTTCAAATAACTAAGTGTCTACTGAAAAAAGACATATCTGGAATCATCTAAATTGAATAAAATAGTTTGTAATTTCAAATATATTTTAAAATGGAAAACATACTATATTAATATTTGTAGCAGAAACAAACGGTTTGAACAAAAATTTGTGAATATAAGTTGAGACAATTGGTAGTTAATTAATGTTCATAGTTCTTCCTCAAATCAGATATCATGTATATGCGATCATATATCAGGTATCATATGTATGTATATATATGCCTATTTCCTATGTTTTCCTAACATATGGAAATATTCTCCAAATTATTATTGTTTTTTTCCACTTGGATAATCACCATAAAAATCTCTCTCATAGCTTTCTTAAACATAAAAGAGATTTTCTCTCTTCTTCCACCATTTTTCTTCATTATTTCTAAAAGTTCTAACTTGGTAATGTATCTGAATTAAAAAGAGATAGAAAAACATCAGCCATAAATCACCAACATTTGTTTCTAAAATGTGTGTCTCTTACTTGACATTCAAGACAAATGTCTTCTAACTTTTGAATATTTTATAGAAGCTGTTACTGAAAGGTCTCGTTCTGAACCTAAATATACGACTTTGACTCAAAACTAAGATTATCATTTTCCTTCTGAAGTACGATTCTGTCTGGGAATATTTACCTTAAATGTGATTGATTAAATGACTCTTACCAATATTATCTTGACTCTACAAAAATAAATATTTCAAATAAAATTCTAAATGATTAATGTTAAAAACTAGATTGTGTAGAAAAAGATCATTTAGGTCTCAAGTGTATTTATAACAAATATTTGGCTGGTTTTCTTTAGTATTCAGCTTCCTCAAAATATTGAAAAAGCCCCCCAAATCTATACTGATATTTAGTAAAATAAGTACTATTTTTGCTTGGGAAGGGAACAAGTATTTATTAAAAAATCACCGTGTCTGGCATAAGCTAGTTATGCTCTCTAGTTTTTATCACTTCACCTTCACAACAATCCTCCAAAATAATTAGTACTGAATGGTCAAGAGAGATGAGAACTAAAAATTCAACGTTGTACCTGACAAAATGAAAGCCAGTAGTGACTTTGATAAAAATTTCATCTGAAGAAGTGGGGAGGAAAGCCTCTATGGAGGGAGTCAAAGAGGAAATTAGAGAAGAAATTGAGACATGGAGTATATAAACTTCTTTTCAGTTTCAGTAAAGAATTGCATAGTCAGGGCCAGCCCAGTGGTGTAGTGGTTAAGTTCACATGCTCTGTTTCAGCCCGGGGTTTTGCCAGTTCAAATCCTGGGCATAGACCTATACACTGCTCATCAAGCCATGCTGAGATTTGGTCCTACAAAGAAGAACTAGAAGAACCTACAACTAGGATATACAACTACGTGCTGGGGCTTTGGGAGAGAAACAAAAAAAAGAGGAAGATTGGCAACAGATGTTAGCTCAGGGCCAATCTTCCTCAGCAAAAACAAAGCATCTCTTTAAAAAATGCATAGAAATACAGTAAGTATGTGGAGTCAGAATGACAAGTTTATTATTCATGGTTTAGGACCTTGTTACAGGAAGTAGAAATCACACAACTATTTTAAGACTAAATAGTTTTCATACAAACAATTAGTTATTAAAACAATAATATGGACCCCTAGTAGATGCTGTTTTCCTCCAAAACATCAGCTCTGGCCAGGTTATGCTTCTGCCACAGTCTGAGCTCTCTCTGGGCTCCAATAACAGTTTTTATTTGCCTTGCCTCCTCAGCCCTAGGGATGGGAACTCCTGCTGGGTGCGTCAACATTCTTTTTGTGCTCCCCTGCTCCTGTTTATACCTCTGTTGGTAATCTATTTAAGATTGTTCATTTGAAATATCTGGAGTGAATTTTCTTCCTGGACAGGTCCCCAAATGACACAGGGAATCACAAATCCCCCACAGGAACTATTGACTGCAAGGTAGCTGGTAATTAACCATTAGGAAGCAAGCACCACTCTTGCCATCGTCACTTGCCAGCGGTAAAGCTAGTCTCCAGACTCGGGAAAGGTTTGTCCAGCCATGGTTTCCATTCCTCCCTTGCCTCTGTACACTCACTAAGCTAATGACAAATAGGAGACTCTGCTGTCAGACGCCTCCAATTTTCCTGTGACTTTGCTTGCCTGACAGCAATAGCTACAACAGCAAGAAGACATGCTCTTATCCCAGTGCTTCCTCCAAATCTCACGTGATGCAACTAGTTGGCAGAACCCACTGGATATCCAAAACTCATCACAGGGGAGTCTGGGAAATAGAATGCTAGCATCCTAGCCTCCCATTCTGGAAGTTACACTAAAGGAGATAAGGGCTAATTCTCAGTGATCTCTCAGTCATTTACCATATTCACTGTGATATTTCATGGTGTTTCTATGATAATTATTTTATAGAAAGAGAATAAATGAAGAAGCAAGAGAGACAAGGGGCAATTACAGGAGAAAAATCTTTGGGAAGGGATGGGACCAGCACACAAGCAAATATTTCGTATATAAATATCACATCTAATAGTATTTGAGAATATCAAAAAAGGGAAATTTAATGGAGATGGTGGCTTATTTGTCTTTACATCCTCAAGTTTCCAAACAACTCAGGACCATATGAAGTACACACACAATAAAATGTTGAATGAATGCTTGAACATGTTTACTAATGTCCCTCTTCGTCAATGAAGATCTTTTGCTTTAAAATTGATTTTTTGATGTTAAAGTTGCTCTCCTTTTTCTTTTCAGTCATCTTTATCTGTTGCATCTTTTTCCAGGTCTCTAAATATTTAATCATTCTGTGTTTCCACATGTAACCATTAAAGAGTTTCATAGAAAATAAATTGTTGGATTATGTTGGTCAGTTTTAAAAATTACTTTTGCTTTTATTTATATTTGTTTATCAATGATAGATCTTGTTCCTTTGTGTGTGTGTGTGTGAATTAAAGTGTTTTATTATTGTGTTCAATATTGAAATTAGTGTGTCTCTGCCATCTTCTTTCATTTTTTCTGTTTATTGTCTTTTTAAATAATATGATGTATTTTTCTTATTTTCTGGCTTTCACTAGATACATTGACTTTTTGTGAGTGTGAAATGCATTTAAATGAAAATGAATAAACCTGTGAAAATGTTATAAACAGTAAGGGATTTATGTTTATCACATAATAGTAAAACTGAAGTAAATAAAACAGAGTAGTTCAGTGACAATATCAGGCCAGACACTTTCCGTGTTCTATGTTGTCCTTGCGAGTACATCTTAATTCAAATATTTGTTTCTCCATATTTTCAATATGACTGTTTTAACTTTCCCAATTTGTCCACATTTTAAGTGAAAGGAGATGAAAATTTGAATCAGGTAGGGGTTACTATATTAGTGCAGTAAATATTTTCTGGGTAATCCTTACTTTTCATCTCAATGGACAGACATGTTTTCCAGTCCACTCCTGGGCAGGTAAGTCTAGACAGGTAAACATTTTTAGTTATTGATAGTCTTTTTAAAAATATTTTTTTAATTATTTTTAACTGTGGTAAAAACCACACATAACAAGATTTATCATCTTAATCATTTCTAAGTGTATGCTGAACATTATTTTTTAATAGCTAAAAAGGAAAGAAAAAGAAAGGGAAAAAGGAAGAATTCATCCACCAGGGTTCTTTTAATAAGGAAGAGGTGAGGCTGAATTTTGAAAAGTTATTCTTTAAACGTCTTCCTTTCATCAACGTGTGTGTGTGTGTTGTTTATAAATATTCTTTTCATTGTAATGACTTTTGCGAATGAAAAGGTATTGACTTAATTATTTATTTTCTTCATAACTGCATTCTTGTATATAAATTTCTTTTATAACTGACTTTCTCCAAGTTTTTTTACAAGAGGGTCTTGTATGACTTGGAATATCTTTACGTTACTTTCAGATTTAAATAATTATTTATCTTGCTGTATAATTGAAATTATTCTCCCTTATTACTTTGAAAATACTATCCCCTTGTCATCCTGTATCCATTATTGCTATTGATTAATCTTATCTCAGTTTAACTCTATATACATTGGATGACCTTATTTTTTGTTAGAGGCTTTATGATTTTTCTCTTAGGTTTTTTTTTTAAATTAATTTTCCCTGTAGCAAAGCCCAGTTGTGTTTTTATTAATACTAACTAAAAACGTATTAGCTTTTTCATTTTGATGTCTAGTATCTTTTCAAAGTATGAGCAATTTTTGGTCATTTCTTCAATTATTTCCTCTCTGTCATTAATATTTTCCAGTCTTTTTGGACTTTTATTATATAGATAAGTCTAAATTCCATGTCATCTAAGTGTATATCTATAAGTGTCATCTAATATGTATGTTGCATCTCTTTTTCTCTTTCTTATGCTTTCTGAGATAATTCTTTGGCCTCTTATGCCTCCTCGCTCATTCATTCTCTGTGTCTATTCCGATATTAAACCCGTTACTAGCATTCTTTGATTTCACTGTTATCTTTCCACACCCAGCACTTGCTCCTGCTTCACCTTTTGGGTTTTCTAATTTCTCTAAATTCTTTGAGAACATATAGAAATTTCTTTTTAATTCTTATTTGTTCCAGGTACCTGATTCTGCTTTATTTGTTATAGGTTGTTTAGTTTTTTTGTGTTTCTTTTGGGCCAGTTGAGTTGGTTGGTATTTTTATCCATTAAACTCATATTTCTCTGCAGCTCTTTGCGCTCTCAGCTGGTTCTGTATGAGGAGCTAGGGCCGAGGTCCTAGTTAGTGTACCTCCTGAGAGTTCCAAGAATGTTTTTCTGAGTATTAAGCTAGATTTAGATGCTCTGATATTACAACCTAGCTCAATGACCACCTATTTTTCTGTCACACCTGCAAACAGCTGACTAAGCTCTCCACGTACTCTGCCAGAGGAGCTGCTCTTTCCAAAACTTCTCTTGAACTGCAGTAACCTAGAGGTAAGGAGAAAATGCATGTAACCTGCTCACTGGGCCCGCCTCTCTTATTGGCTCCCATGCAGGCCAAGCCCTGTGATTTGGCTTGAAGTGACCAGTCCACCCATTTAGGACTGTTGCAGCTGCGTTTCAGCTTTGCGGTAATGATAGGGTAGGAGCACAATGCAGAGAAAATAAAATATATAACTAGAATATATAAATAAATACATATATATATGTAAATATAACAAAAATATAACTAAAAGTCACATAATGGGACCTGACTCTCTATCACTCTTTCTTTCTTTCTCCCTCTCTCTTTTTCTTTCTTTCTCTCTTTTTTAACCTTAAATTAATCTCTTGCATTAGCTGCCTAGTGGCACCTGTGACCTCTCCAAACTTGAGATGGTGGAGGAGAAAAAGAAGCAATGCGCGTTTCCTATCTTTTTAAGATGCAGAAATCTGACCACTGACCACTGGATAAACTTTGTAAAATAATTTTAAAAACTACTAAATGAAAATATAATATGCTAATAATGTTTTAAATTCGAAGACAATATATCTGAAATACGTTTGTTAACGTATTCCAACTTTTTTTTTTTTTTTTTTGAGGAAGATCAGTCCTGAGCTAACATTTGCTGCCAATCCTCCTCTTTTTGCTGAGGAAGACTGGCCCTGAGCTAACATCCATGCCCATCTTCCTCTACTTTATACGTGGGACACCTACCATGGCATGGCTTGCCAAGTGGTGCCATGTCCCACACCTGGGATCTGAACGGACAAGCCCCGGGCCACCTAAGCAGAACTGCGAACTTAACAGCTGTGCCACTGGGCCGGCCCCATGTATTCCAACTATTTTTTAATGTATTGAATACATATATACTCAATAAACACTAAAACACTAGTATTGCCTTAAGCATGAAGGGCTGTTATAGTTTTGTAGTTTACAGTTATTGAATAAAAAAGTACAATGTTTCCCATTGTTCTTAAATCTCCCACCTGGCTAAACAGAATTGGGAACTAATCAAAAAGTCATTGGATAAAAATACTTTGAATTGCTTTCCATCATTCAGTGTGCCCAACCCAAATCCTACTCTGTGTATATTTTTTTATTCTTCCAAGCTTCCCCCTACAATAGGTGATATACTATCTTCTCCATTTTAAGAAGAACCAGAAAAGTAATATTGAGTCTCAGTTATCATCATAGCTCTGATGAATGCAATTACAGCTGATGCAGACTTAGTTCAGGTATCTGGCTTGTTTGTTTATTTGCTAACCACATCATGTTTATTCAACCAAATCATAGCCAGCTGCTCACTGTTCCTTTATGCCAAAGCCTTTTATATCACTGCAAGCTCCAGTTTCAGTGGTTTATTTCCTTCCATAATGCAACCAGAGATGAGAAAAATTCAATTTTCTGTTGATTCAATCATTGTATCTTATTAAGACAAATATAAGAACATGTGTCTAGCTTTTTCTTTGAATTATCACAATATAAAATTATGGCTCATTTTGGGGCCATCCAAGTGGTGTAGTGGTTAAGTTTGCGTGCTCTGCTTCGGCGACCCGGGGTTCACAGGTTCAGATCCTGGGCATGGACTTAGCACCGCTCATCAAGCCATGCTGTGGCAGCGTCCCACATAAAATAGAGGAAGATCGGCACATATGTTAGCTCAGCAACAGTCTTCCTCAAGCAAAAAGAGGAAGATTGGCAACAGATGTTAGCTCAGGGCCAATATTCCTCACCAAAATATATATATATATATATATATACACATAATATTTTAATTTTTGAGCTAAAACACACTGTCTAGTCACTAGACTTAATTTTACCTCTTTATCTTTGGGAGGTGAGTTTTTGTAGGTGAAGGTGTGGAGCCATCTGAGAGATTCAATGTAAACTCTACAAACAATCTACATTTTCACATTTTTATCTCACTACAAAGTTAAAACATATTATCAAATAGGTTACTAATTGTTTGCTAATATTATCTATATATCATTTACATATTATCAAATTATTCATTCAATTGTTAAACTCAGTTGTTAGGAATCTGATATGTCTAAAGCCTTGTGTTAAACGCTACAAACCCAGAAATTAAAAACATATTATCCACCTTCCAAGGAGTGGTAGAGAAAACAAATAAATACCAGCTACAGTGAGGTAGACATTATAATCCTTTTATATATATACATATATGCATTAAACAGGCAATAAGAAAGAAAGAGAAGATTTAGAAAATATTTCCAGGAGGAAAAAAGGTTTAATTTGCGGTATACGTAAAGAAATATCAGAAAGTTAGCATGCTGTTTACAGCGATTTCTAAGAAGCATAAGAGAAAATGGCACTAAGGAAACCTTAATTTATTTCCTGTCAAAGGAGCACTTGGTGAAGACATAGTTGCATAGGGTTTACAGATTGGTTACACTGATGGGAGAGACAGACTTCTAGAGTGAATCCAAGAAAATCAAACTATATAGAGTCTAATTTTCTTTAGGAAAGCATGTTAACAATTGAAAAGTTATTGTGACTTAGAAATATCAGTTTCCAGAATTTTGAAAATGGGTTGGATAGTCAAAAGATCCAAGGCAAAGTCAGAAATTCATCGTAGTTTCAGTAAGAAGTGATAAGCCAGTTCACATCTGGAAGGAGGGTCAAGGAAAAGATTGGTAAATGTTAGTTAAGTTCACACAAGACATCAAAAGTGAAAAGAAGTTCATATTTAGATGGAAAATGATGAGTTAACTTTAGCATGCTGAAATTGTTGTGCTCATGAAACATCCGAATTGAGATGTGTTTAGGCAATTAGATGTTGCTCTAGAACTCAGGAAAAACTGAAAGGAATTGAATAGAAACAGAGGTGTGCATTGTATCAGTTCATAGGAAGTGTTGAAACAAAAATTGTGTGGATGAGATCAGCCTGGGATGGCATACAAATTGAAAAGATAAGATGGCTGATGACTGAGGTCTGAAGAATATTAGCATTTATGATGATTATAGAGGTACTGGCCTGCAATGGACACATCCGCGTTCACTCAATATTTAAATCTGATTAAAAAGAAAACAGCTGAAATTAATCTAAGTATACAACAAGGAGAGCTAAGAGATAATGCAAATTAAGTCTGGAGTGTATAGTGAAAGGAGCTTGGGGAAATATGTGAATTAAGTCTGGAGGCAGACACAAAACAATTTGAAACTTTTATCTTATCCCAGGATAAAAAAGGAAAAATAAATATACAAACAATATGTTAATAAAATGAACATTACAAATGAAAGCATGTGTTATGCCAGAGGATTGTTGCAAGTAAATACTCATTTAAAAAAATGACCTACAGAAGTATTCAAGAAAAAAGATGACAAAAATTATACGTCACCTTCCATATTAAGTGGAATTTACTCCAAAAAAGCAACAGAGAGCCACTAGAATAAAGAAACAATAAAGAAATGAATAACAATAAAGACACAAAAGGTAAATTAAAATCCAATAGATACTTTTTTAATAAAGGAAACTATTTTTGTATTATTATTTTTAGTAGACTTTATTTTTTAGCGCAGTTTTAGTTTCACAGCAAAATTGAGAGAAAGGTACAGAGACTTCGAATATACCTCCTGCATGCACACATGCATAGCCTCCCCCATTATCAACATCACGCACCACAGTACTACAATTCATGAACCTACATTGACAGGTCATTAGCACCTGAAGACCACAGCTTACAGTAGGATTCACTCTTGGTGGTGTACATTCTACGGTTTTGGACAACGATATAATGACATGTATCCTCCTTCATAATGTGGAGTATTTTCACTACCCTGAAAATCCTGTGTGCTCCACCTGTTCACCCCCAGCTCCTCCCTAGCCCCTGACAACCACTGATCTTTTTTACTGTCTCTGTAGTTTTGCCTTTTCCAGAATGTCACACAGTTGGAATCACACAGTATGTAGGCTTTTCAGAATGGCTTCTTTCACTAAGTAATTTGCATTTGTTGCCTCTGTGTCTTTTCACCTCTTGATAGCTCATTTCTTTTCAACGCTAAAAAGGGGAAATAGTTTTTAAAATGAGTATTTTAGAGAGTCCAACCATAAATTAGATAAAAATTAAGATATTCTGGTTAAAACAGAGATGAGGAGAAGACCTGAGTGCCACGTTGATTATGGATAATCTCTGAGAAGCCCATTTAAAATTGTGGGATTAAAAGAAGGAAAAAATGGAAATAAAAGAAGATAATTGCGTATGCTAGTCAAATATTCTGAATAACATGTGCTTTAAAAAGTTAAAGCTGAAAGGTTACCTGGAAAAGAATTTTTGCTTTTATATATTTATTAATTTATTGTCACTAATTCAAGCATTTATTCCACAAATGCACACATATTTATTGAACTCTTTCTTGCTTCTCAGCATTGTTTTAGGATCTTAATTTCTGGGCATCCAGACTAATCAGAAAATATCTCATCAAACTCATATGTGAATAAACACCTTATTATTCACAGATTATACACACACATATATTCAGAAATTCTGATAAAAATATCTTCAAAATAATAAACATCTGAATGTCAAAATTTACATACATCATATTATAAAGAGAAGTAACAATTATTTCTATACTTAAATGTGGCTGCAAAAATTTTCGCAAGGAAATCATGGTACAATCGTTGCTAATCTTATTCAACCTTTTTTGCATCATCAAAATTTTAGCTCGATCACATTTACCAATGTGTGTATTGCCACAGTTGCTGACACAGTAGATCGAGTTGAGGCAGTGATTTACAGGATTTTATTAAGCTGTTCAAGGCTCTCGTTATATTTATTCGTGATGACTTGGTTTCTGCACTGTCAGCCAGATGTATTATAATCTATCATTTCAGATCAGCGGTATTTCTAGGTTCATTTTGATTTTGTGTAGTCTCTCTTTTGAGTCACCATAAATTAATTTTAAATTTATTCCCTTAGAAAGACTTACACACATTCCTATACTGATCAAATGCAAGTCACTCAAGTATTTGCAGCATTTTGACTTGAAACTGTAGGCATAACAAAAAGAATTTAAGCCTTGACACTTGGGGATTTCCGTTCTAGTATTTATGCAATTACTCTAAATTATAAAATTATTAACAATGATGAGTTGAAAATTTTGTGTGGTGTGTGAAAGTAAATTCACTTATTTTTGTTTAATATCATTACTTTTTAATCAATATTATTATGAGTCAAGTACAGGTTTTTCCATTTGTCTGGTTTATTATTTCAATTATTTCATATTGATAAATTCTGTGGTAAAGCTAAAAGTAATTTTTATGTGCTAAGCTTGTGTTGTCATTGATATTTATGTTCAAAATGTTAAAGTTAAAAGGATAATATTTTTATACTTAGAAGAACATGTATAGTAAACATACCATAGTAATTTTTATGACTTTTTATGACTGAAATTATAAGTATCAATTACTGACTTAAAAAACAAGTTAGGTGTCTTTATTTTAAATTTTATTTAATTGTTCTTGTATATGGATTTATATAGACCCTTCCTTATAAGAAAGGGGTCCATTTTTTTCATAAGTTGCCAGGATCGTCGGGTGACTGTGAGATTATTTTGTGTATTTAGTATGTTATTTGTGGCTGACTTAAGGTCTAAGATCCATTTCACAAACCTATTAAAGTTCATGGGCTTGTAGTTATTTACATTTTTTTCCCCAAGAAGAAGCTTTATAGGAAACCACTGAAATGACATAGCTGTTCTATTTGATTGCATTTTTAAAATATTTGAGATGCTCCACATCATATGTCATCAGGGAAACGCAAATTAAAACAACAATGAGATACCACTACACATCTATTAGAATGGCCAAAATCCCAAACACTGAAAACACCAAATGATGGTAAGGATGTGGAACAAAAGGAATTTTCTTTCACTGCTGATGGGAAGCCAAAATAGTACAGCCACTTTAGAAGACAGTCTGGCATTTTCTTATAAAATTAGACATGCTCCCATCATAAATCCAGTAATCACTCTCCTTGGTATTTATTCAAAGAAGTTGGAAACTGTATCCCTGCAAAAATCTGCGCAGAGATGGTTATAGCAACTTTATTCATAATCGCCAAAACATACATGCAAACAGGATGCTCTTCAATAGGTAAATGGACAAATAAAATGTGCTACATCCAGACATTGGAACACCACTCAGCACTAAAAGAAAATGGGCTAACAAGCCGTGAGAAGACATGGAGCAAGCTTAAATGCATATTTCTTAGTGAAAGAAGCCATTATGAAAAGGCTACATACTGTGTGATTCCGACTATATGACATCCTGGAAAAGGCAACGCTATGGGAGACAGTAAAATGTTTAAGGGTTGCCAGTGGTTCTTGGGGAAGGAGAAATGAAGAGCTGGACCAGAGGACTTCTAGGGCAGTGAAAATACTCTGTATGATATTGTAATTATGGATTCATACATTTGTCACTATACATTTGTCCAAGCCCATAGAAATGAAAATAATCTTTTACTAAAATGCTACTGATTAATATCTCATAGCCATGAAGAAGCTAGTTAGGCGCATGTGATAGGTACTTGAAAGTATTCATCCAGCTTCAACTACAGAAATATTAAGGACTCAAAACTCATAAACGCTAATTCATATTGAAGCTCTATATCACTATCATGTTAAGAATACTTTCAATTAAAACATTAGAATTACAAACTTGTGTAACTAGAACAAGCTATTAACATTGGCAAAATTAAAGGAAAACTATGTCTATGCTGACAATTAGTTATAGAGTTGTGATAACATATATGACAATGGGCTTTTTTTGTAATCTGTTGTGTGACATGAGATCACTGTCAATGGTAATTATGTTGCACATAGTTTGTTACAGAAGGTATTTTACATACTCAAATCCCGCGGGTGTCTGTGGATTATGACATGAGAGAAGGGCTGTTGTGATTGCCACCTAGTGGCAAATCCAAAGCAAAACAGAACAAAATCAAAAACTACTGAAAATTCCAAGAGGAGAAAAGGTGGAGGGAGTAACCCATATAAGTTCCCTTTCATGAAGACTGACCTTACCACAGGCCAGGAGTTCTGGAGAACAGATATATGGATATGACTCTCAGAGAGTGTAATGAGTAATGATCTTTATGGCTCAAATCAACACCCAGCAGGGAGCATTTACTGCAGAAGCTATGCACAACAAGCAGGTTAATGCCAGCCAGCTAAACTCTCTCCTTATCTACCCCTGTGCTTGTATACTGAGCCAATGATAGAGTGGTTCTGATCACTGGGCTAGGGTTCTGCTTGGGATAAAACACATGGGCTCTCCCTCTCTGAGCCTGCTCTACCTATTGCCATTGCTGAGTGAAAAACTGCACAGGAACTAAGACAAATATTCAGGCTCAGATACGGTACCACACAGATATGGTAGTAATCCTTCCTAATTGGAATTCATACTATGTATCTGAACTTATGTTTACAACATTACTATCTGAAGTCTTACAGAATGCCTTATCTATCAACTTGGTATGCCACACAATTGTCTCAGAACGAAACAAATACTTTATGTCAAATGAGGAGTCAGAATAGACTTCTAACTATGGAATTAACTTTCTACGTACACCAACCTGAAAACATATGGCCAGGTAGTTGAAAACTCAGCCGGGGCATATCTTGAGGAATTTGAGCATTGTGTTGTCTTCTAGAAAGAGATAGATGCATTGAGCTAAAAAAAAAAAAAGCTCCAATATATTGTATTGTGTCTCCAATAGCTATTATACATGGTTTTCTAAACCAAAAAGTGGAAGAATTCCTGTCCGATCTCACTGTCAAACCCAGTTATCCATTTATGGCATTTGGGCTGCCACTCTTAAGAATTTAGGATCTGCAGGGTTACAAGAACTGTTTATGGCAGGGATGGAACACTTCATAAGAGGACACAGTGAGTGATTCACTGATCTGGAAGATGTACAACCTCAGCTAATTTGAGATCCTTATGATAATGGACAAGCAGGCAAAGAAAAAGGTAGTTTACTGGCTAAAATAATCAATTCACATTACCATGAAAAACTAAGATTACTACCACATAGTGAGCGCAAAAAGAATTAATCTGGAATCCAGGGAATTTTCTTGGTTGTCTTTTAGCGCTTCCAGGTCAAGTAATAACTGCCAATGGCCATTATAAAAATAAAAATGCAGACAATGGTAGGAATTAAAGAGTGCAGACCCTTTGGGAATTGAAGACCCCATCTCCCCACCAAGCAAGGAAGCTAAACCAGCCAAAGTGTTTCTCACAAAAGTGAGGAATATTTAGAATGATTTGGTGGAGGAGGGATGATAAATATTTGCTGTAACCTTGGGACCAGATGAGACAACAGAGACTGTCCTTTTTGTTTCCCTATTACCTTAAGTTTTCCAAGGGATTGTGACTTGAATTATCTTGAAAGAGATTGTGATTGATTGGAAGTATATCTATCCTTTTAGAAAAGAGTGAGCACATTTTCTACTTACAAAAAATAGTGACTCTATGCTGTACTACTGGAGCTGGTTATAATGTGGATAAAAAAATTGAATCTGAGTGAAGCAAGTAGTACATATCATTAACGTTTTTCCTGTGCCCATTCAGATTGCCACATTCCCCCCGCTGACCCCTCAGCCTCCTACTCTGCCTCAGCGGATTTCACAGCTGATGGACTCTGCTTGCCCACTGGGGCTGAACTCCATTTCTTAGCTGCAGCCAGGATGGCCATGCAATTCTTGGAGTCTTTGTTTTCTGTAAGAGACATAGTAGGAGGTGGCAACTGACATCCTGGCTGCAGAGGAAAGGGGTCAAATAACACAACTTCACATTTCAGTAGAGTTACCCTTTCATGGGATGAATCTTGACCCTGGGAATTAGGAGAGAGGAAAGACCTAGGTTGATAAATCCCCTGTCTTTTCTACCACCTGTGGACTGATTTGAGATATAGCTTATGAGTACAAATTGTTTGAAGACATCTTATTTGGCTGAATAGCCTAGAATGTATGACCCTTCCTGACTGTGCAGGAAAGGTCTATCCCAATATTTTGCCTTGAGCTTTTTTCTCTACCGCTCTCTTTTGTCCTCATTCTCAGTGTCCTGAATTTGTATTTATCAAACAAGAATCAGCCTTTAATCCTTTTTTCAGGAACTGTTTTCAAAAATCCCAAACTTGAAAGTCAGTGATTTTACAGCATTGCAATTATTTTTCTTCCATAGAAATTGTAGCATTTTGTACCATTTTCAACAATAATTGGCTGTTTCCTCACAGCCTCACCACAATAGAAGGGTTTCATACTTACAGATTTTTGTCAACCTGTGTAGTGTGAAAAGATGTCTCATAATCTTGCTTTACAGTTTCAGTTTGGTAAGAATTCTGAACACACTTTCATATACTTGAAAGGCAAGCGCGTATATTTCTCTGTGAGCTATCATGTATGTATTGAGCCCACATTCTTCTGGGTTGTTGGTCTTTTATGAATTTTAAATTTATGTCAGACTATACAAAATGGTGCCACACTGGTGAAATTTGACCTGCATTGTGTATGGTAAAATTATATTAGAAAAATTGAATTTCAAAATTTTAGGCACATTTTGTTGGTGAAGAATGCCTTCTGTAGGGTACTACAATCCCTTTGTTCTCTATTTTCAGGCACTGTTCCTCTGAGTGGAATGCCAGTAGCATCTTTAGAATACTTCACTGTGCTGGGATTTCTCCCTAGCCCTTGGGACTTCCTGATTTTTATTTTTTTACATTGGTTTTGATATTGTGTAAATTGTTATAGTGATTATATATTACACTTATAATAAAAATAATTTTTATTTCAGCATTTGTAGCAATCACACTGTTGGTCATAGAAACTTCAAATTTCACTAGTTGTTCAATGAAGATAACAAAACTATACTTTTGCAAATTTTGTTGTTTCAAAGCATAGTCGCATTTTAGTATCTTGGTCATTAAAATCTGAGTCCTAAATTTAGAACTTTATACAGACTGTTCTTATAAGTGAGGGTAAACCAACCTTTAATACATGTTTTTCAAATGGTTTCTTTAATTAAAATAATACTTCAGCAAAGATGGCATCCATAACATGTTTAGTTTTATAAGCCTCTAGTCTGAGAAGACAATTATCTTTTTTGGAGTATATTTTATAGGATCCACTCCAGTATGCTACCTTGAAATTGTTTTGTTTTGCTTCTGGAACAGGAAACTAATTGTTAGAAGTGATTTTGTTTCATTCAATGCTTTCCTCTCTTAATATAGATAAGTTTACATTTTGAAAATTGTCGTGTGTGTAATAACTTTTGAAATGTTTTAGTCTTAATTTAAAATATTTAGTACATTAGCATGCATTAAATCAAATTTCTGTAAAACAGTCTGTTTTTGGATTGAAAATTTATTTAATTTGTTTTCTCTATAGTCACATTGTTCCCACTGAAGGATATATGTAAGTTATTTTACTGATTCTTGTTTAAAAATGTATTGCAATGGATTTTATTATTTCAATGATATAAATATTTCAATATAAAATTCAGAATTTAGAATAGACAAAGTAGATTTGCTTACAGTTTTTAAAGATTTTATGTAAGTTTGAATCTTCATGTTTAGCAAAATTTATTTTATTATTTTATCCATAATTAATAAGAAAAACACAAAATAATAACAGAAATTTGTGACCTGAAAAAACATTTGATACTCAAACCCAGTAGATAGCAAATAAATATGAGGTATTTTTGTGCAGAGCGATAAATTATTACAGTGAAACACTATTAACTTCAAGCTCACACATCACAATTAAATGGCATAAAGCTCTTTCTGGTGCTTTCCCTGTGCTGAAAAAGCAACTGTTATTTCTTTACTCAGTTTTAGATGAGTTCTGATTTTTAATTAATACGAAGTCAAGAATCCCTTTAAAACACTCTATTCCCAGGATCGTGTTCTTTCAATTTCTAATGAAAAATAAACACTGGGTCTGCTAAGCCTGGTGCTAGGTTTAATTGGGACTCATTTAATTTTCTTTTTCCACAAACTCTTGGATCAAATATGTGATTTCACCACTGCTATAGAGGGTTTTCTATAGTATTTGCATGCACTTATATTAACTGAGTGTTTGTTCTATAAATTCTGCCTTACTTTTCCAACTTCATTCAAAATGTGAGAGAGGAAGGAAGAGTAAAACGGAGTTAGAAATCCAGGAGATAAATCCACCAGTAGATTAAATAGATCATTTTGCATTAAGGCCTAGGAAAAGAAAACTAGTTGGTGTGATACATTTCTCTGATGATTTAGAGGAAAAAAACAAGAGACAAAGGAAACATGGTTAGACATTGTCAACTAAAGTCATGGTAGTGAGGAAGGAAACGTCTCGGTCTTGTAAACCTCGAAAACTTAAAGTAGCTCGTGACTCCCAATAAAATTGGACTGACTACTTCTCGATATTTCTGTGTTTTTTAAATGTATATATATATATTTGGTTTTCTTATGATTGATATGTAATCTCACAAGTGGAAAAATTATTATTTCCCAAAGTAGAGGAAAAACTGCCCCCTCTCTCAGTGATAGATAGATAGTCAGAGATATAGATATCCTACTATTCGGTCCTTCTGAAGATTTATTAATTTTATATGCTCTCCACATGTGAGCAATTTTGGACACATTCTTTTGTTGCAGATATCCGTAGAGGGGAAGCACTGGGATGATCTCCCTATCCCTTAAAAACACTCTAACTGTCGCAGTATGTGGAAGGACAAGACATGCCATTCCAGTTTAAATTTTTTTTGAAGAAGAAGATTAGCCCTGAGCTAACATCTGTTGCCAATCCTTCTCCTCTTGTTTTTGCTGAGGAAGACTGGCCCTGAGCTAACATCCATGCCCATCTTCCTCTACTTTATATGTGGGATGCCTACCACAGCATGGCTTGCCAAGTGGTGCCATGTCTGCACCCGGGATCCAAACCCACAAACCCTGGGCCACCAAAGTGGAACGTGCACACTTAACCACTGCGCCACCTGGCCAGCCCCAGTTTATAAATATTTTATTAAGAAAAATTTTAACAATGCAGAGAAGATGAATGAATGCACCTATAGACCTATCCCCTAGATTCTAGAATTGACATACTGGTTTATCACATGTCAATCTGCTCATATTTCTGTTCATTTTCCAGTCTATCTTATTTTTCTGATGCATTTCAAATTAAGTTGAGGATATAAACCCACTTCACCTCTACAGAGTTCCCCATGCATCCCTGCAGCTAGAATTCAATATTTGTTTATATGTTTCTTCATTTGTTTTGTTAGGGAAACTTTGTATACAGCGATATGTATAGATCTTAGGTGTACCATCCATGAGTTTTTGAGGAAGGCATATATTGTATAATGGAAAATTTTATTGAGATAAATTATTGCCATCTCCACAGAAAGTGTCCTCAAGCCTTTTCTCAGGCACTTTGATCCTACTTCCTCAAAGGCAAGCGCTCCTCCAGTTTTGTTCACCACACGTTAGTTTTGCCTATTCCAGAAAATCATAAAAATGGAACGATGTCATTTATTCTGTTATTTATAGGTGATTTGGATTGCTCATTTTACAGAATATAAAAAAGAGGCCAGAATTATCTGTGTTATAAAATATACCTATTATCACTATCTGGGTTAAGTGTTGTGATTTTATGAAAGTTACTATTCTTGATTACATTTGAAAAAGTTTTACCAGAAATATTCAGATTTAACTGATGTCCTGGGACAATTTTAGAAAGTCATTTTTTCTAGAAATTTCTATAAATTGATGATTTCAAATAAGTTTTCAAGTATGTTTATAGTAGTTTCTAATTTTCTCTTGTATGTTAACTGCTGATGTAAACATCATTTTATTCCAATTACATTTATTGAGTTGCTTGTGTTTTCAGAGTTTTTTTCTTTACAATATGTGTTTTATTCTGCACAAAATAATTTAAAACAGGTTTAAGTTCACAATTTTGAAAGTTCTTTCATTTACTAATTGCTACTTTTAATGATATATTTTCCCTTCTAAGTGATTTAGATTTATTCCTTTTATGTTCTAATTTATAAATTTGATATTGAATTCAGTATTGTTACCCTCTCTAATGCAGAGTGTCAGGCTGTGAATATCCATGAACATGTTTTGACTTAATTCTACATGTTTTGATATCTAGAATTACATTATTATTTAGTTCCAAAGATTTTCAAATCCCCACTAAGATATGATAGTCTCATGCATTAAAAGTACTTTTATTCATTTCTAAACTTGCTGTGTTCTTAAATTTTTAAAATTTTCTTCTTTGATTTATTGATTTCTCACTTAATTGTTTTGTAGTCGAAGAATATGCTTTGATGATAACAATTATTAGAAAGGTGTAATCAATCTGAAAAATCAATCCAAGATCTTAAATAATCTGATTTGGAGATATGGGATTCAGGACACATATTTGGGACCATGAGGGCATCGTCCAAGTATTTTGAGCCATGTCACCCTGAGTAAGACCTCTCTCTTCTTATCCTAATGTTAGCCCACTTTCTGCTTTAGGGACTTCCCACAAAGACTCTGTGGGAATTTCTGTGGGAAATCCAAGTCTCTGGCCAATTGAAAATATAGTCATTTTCTCCAAATATTGCAAAGATTTTACATTTTGCTTTACAATTAGCATTATAACATAATATAAACAATATATAATAATTATATTATATTTATAACAAACTAAGCTCTCTTATAAATTGAGTCTGGTCTATTTTAGACAAACATATAGACCCTAATCAATTTATAACCTCAATTATTCTTATTTCTTGATATTTAAAAAACAGAATATTGCGTTTCTCAGTCTTACTTCTTATATCACTCTATGTGTCACTCCATGTTTGTTTTCCTGTGTTGCATCTTATATGGGGTTATTTTCCATAACAGTTTCTGTTACCCTTCCATATATTTTTTGATCCTTGTCAACTCATTTTTCACCTTCTTTTGTTGTCAATCAGGAGTCTCGTATATCTGTTATTTTATTTATTTTTATTTAATTAATTAATTTATTTTTATTAATTATTTTTGAGGAAGATTAGCTCTGAGCTAACATCCACTGCAAATCTTCCTCTGTTTGCTGAGGAAGACTGGCCCTGAGCTAACACCTGTGCCCATCTCCCTGATTCTATATGCGAGATGCCTGCCATAGCATGGCTTGATAAGTGATGTGTAGGTCTGCACCCAGGATCTGAATGGGCAAACCTCAGGCCCCTGAAGTGGGACATGTGAACTTAACTGCTACGCCATGGGGCTGGCCCCATGTATGTTTGTTTTAAGACAATTCTTATATTTTTACAATAAATTCTTTCAATCAGTGATGCCTTGTTTTTTTTTTAGTGAAGAAGACTGGCCCTGAGCTAACGTCTGTTGCCAATCTTCCTCTTTTTTTTCTCTTGAAAGCCCCAGTACATAGTTGTCTATCCTGGTTGTAAGCTGTTCTAGTTCTCCTCTGTGGGATGCTGCCACAGCATGGCTTGCTGAGTGGTGTGTAGGTCTGCACTCAGCATCCAAACCAGATAACCTTGGGCCGCTGAAGTGGAGCATGTGAACTTAACCACTAGGCTACGGGGCCAGCCCCAGTGATAATATGTTTGACCTTGATTTTCATCTGATTGGGAACAACATTTTTAGAGGTTAGGGGATGGGGCTAGCTTTCTTTATGTACAAATTTTTCATGTTCTTTTGTATCTTTGTATGCATCTTTTACTGCTTATGTGTATATGTAACTGTTACGTCTGTGCTGAGGCATTGATCTATATTGTTTTTGGTAGAGCATGATTTTAACTTTAGTTCCTAGTATATTCTTATGATGGAGTGGGAGATCTCCAGTAGCTTAAAAAGCAACTATTTGCATCCACTTATCAAAACATATATTGTCCATTTATTCAGAGGGCCAATGTGATGGTTTTGCCAATTGACACGCGTTACTCTTCTGAGTATAAACTCAATTACACAGAAAGTAAGCACAAGATGTGGTCTGGTTCCTTATGGGATTTCTTTGGGACATACTTATGTCAAAACTGTCTATGTAATCTGTCCTCTATAAACCCACTTCTCACTAATGTATCAGTGACTCACTAAGTCCGCAGGAATTAACATTACTTCAGAAACAACGTCCTATAATTCTATGGCCTGATCACATCCTTTTGTTTTAGTGCAAAGCAAACACGGACTGAAATTTCCTTTAGACAAAGCTAAAGGGAAGATTAAAATCACATACTTCCAACATTTGTATGGTTCTCGTCAAGGAAATCAAGTATCAGCTTTATTCAATATCATACGCCCAGTTTCCTCTATTGTTAATATCTTACATTTGGTACGTAAGATGGTATATGGTAAATGTACTATGGTACATTTGAGACAACTAATGAACCAACATTGATGCATCATTATTATTTGCTAGGGTCCTTACTTTATTTGTATATCATTAGTTTTTATTATTGTCCTTTTCTTTTCTGTTTCAAGATGTCATCCAATATACCACATTGCATTTCATTGTCATGTCTCCTTAGGGTCCTCTACGCTGCAAACTTTCTCAGCAGAAAGTATCTCGTTAGTAGTTATATCAGCTACATATATCACAAGAAAATGTCACTCCAGAGGTAATATCCCCAAAAGACTTACAATGTCTTCACCTAAATTATACTGAAGAATTTCTGACATTGCCACTTAATGTAGTACTTGTAGCTATTGATGCCAGGTCTTAGTCAAGTAGCCTAGGAAGTAAGTAAAACCATCCACAGCTGCTAGACCTACCTCACTGTATCTGGATGCCTGCACATATTTAAATAAGTCCTTTCATGCCTAGTCATGCCATTTCCTTTTTAGTAGAACACCCACAGAATCTGTTAATACAAAATCTAATACCACACATTTTCCAGATCCCCACTCCCAGTATTATTCACCTAAATGCTATTGGTGGGAAACCTTGTGCTTTCACTGTAATCAAATATGGCAGAGATGACACTGTGCCAGTTCCATGATATGCCTTCTGAAGCCATAACAGTTTCCACCTTTGGACTCTTGGAAACCCTGAACTATTATGTAAGAATTACAATAACATTGCTGATGAGAACACATAGAAAGGTCCCAATAAGAGGCTGTCTGGACATAGCAAAGCGGGTATGAGACTGAGACTCGGGCATTCAATGTCTTGCTGAGCCCCATCTATGAGCCTTCCCCAACAAGACTTCAGATACATGAGTGAAGCCATCTTGAGCAACCATCTGACCAGTAGAGAAGAGCGCAAAGACACCCAGCTGGAACCTGGTAAAACCACAGGTTTATGAGAAATAATGGTTTTATTAAGCCACTAGTTTCTGGGGAAGTAGGTGACCCAGCAAGAGATAACCAAAAACCACACACTGTCAGCCACGGCACAGGCACATGACCAGTCTTGGCCAATTGTTTGCCAAATTCAATATGGGAGGGGATTTCACTAAAGTGTGAGTATTGGGAGGTGTGGTTCAACAGAATTGTGTTTGAAAACTAGCTAATACAAGTGGAGAGAAAGACTGTTTCCCCCTTTCAGCTTTCACCTAGACCTAAAACATGAGGACCTGCTAAAAAGGGGAGAGAATTCTAATTTTGAGTAAGCAAGATGTGGCAAATACTACATTACGGAACCCTGCACTGAGAAGTATAGGTGCCCCTTCTGGATAATATTTCTAGGATATAATCCTGAGTGCAAAAACAATATTTTTTAAATAGTCGATCACTCCCTCTGTTATCCAGGTAATTTTGTCCAGATCCAAGAATTACCCCTTTTTCCTGCTAATTTCTGTAGCAAAATGGAAATTTCTAATTTTTAAGGAGACTGTTTTAACAATTCCAGAGCCAGCTGTCCCAAAATGTTAGCTGAATCCCCAAATTCTTGTCTTGTCATGTATTCATTCTTCTACTCTGCCAGTAAAAATGTACTTGGTGATGATGGGGTTTCAATATGAATTTGATAAGGAATATGGAAATTCTTCCTGAAACATCGCTTATCCTTCTGTAAGATGCTTGAAAGAACAAGAAATATTTAATTAATATCTGGAAGATATATATCCCACATCTAGGCATCAGTGTTAAACTCTAAAAAAATTCCAACCAAGATCTTGCCACCCTCCCTAATTTCCAAGACTCTCTAAGACAAAAAACTGAGGTCAATATCCAAGGACATAATACCTTGTTTAAGAAAAAAGGAGGAAGTAAGAAAGAATATCAATTTGCCATAGAGACACAGGAATGGGATTATTTTTTATATAAAGTTTCTTGAGAAGCATAAAGTAGAAGGAACAAAAGAGGCCTGTGACCTTTCAACACAGAGAAGTGAGAGTTAAAAGACACGATCCAATTCAGGAATCTGCTCATTTAGGTGTGCTTTGCCTCTTTTCTGGGCTGAAGGAGTGATGATACAGGACAAGAGAGAGAGGATATGGAGGAGAGAAAGAACTTTCTGTTGGGCTAATCCTTTTTAAGACCACAATCAGCTGTACAAAGACAACTTTGTTTTTTTATCCAAAATTCATCTGGTTTTCCTTCTTAGTCTCCATCAACATAGTAATGAGAAACATAATCAATATGGAATCCACTCAGGTGATAAAAGTAATAAAAACTGCCTTTAGAAAAACAGTCATTGTATTTAAGCAAAGTCTTCTATTTTTCATAAGTTTGGGAATTGACTTGTACAATTATTTGTTGTAAAAACTACTGAAAAAAGTGAAGAGATAATCTGTAAATATGTAAATTATACTGCTGGATTTTCATATTTCCTCCATACTCATGTTTGATCTGCTGTAAAATGTACTTTCCAGTTTCCCTCTCCAGCCTGTCTCATATTGAAACTTCCATTTGAATGCATCTTACACAAATATTCCAACTAAAACATTTATCTTATGGAATGAATGACAGTGAACCTGAGGAGTATTATAAAACTAAAATCAAACCTGATTACACAGTTTAAAACATCAGTATAATAAGCAAAATGAAGACTTTCTGAGCCAAAACTACTTTAGTTCTAGATGAGAAATTTGTTTTACGAATACATAAATTTTTAACATACTCATTAAATATGACTGAAAAACAAACATTTGATGTGTAAAGTCTAAGAATTGATGACTAAATATGACTGACAATGAGAAAAATGATGATATATTGAGATAGAGCTGTAGAGAATTAATGACAATGTGTAAACCAAACTAAATTATAATACCTGTCGACCTGCACTCGAAGAATCAAGAAAATTGAAGCAATTGGAATTTTAATTAGCCTCAAAATATATAAGCATTTAAAAAAGAGATGATGCTTTAAATTATTTTAACCAATTCATAGTAGGATATCAGACAAAAATTGCAGTGCATTTCTCAGTCATTTCCTGATCCTTGGATGCCAGTTTTAATAATGTGTGTGCTTGAATTCCTTTGTTCCAGTGTGGCTTCCTGATTCCCAATCTTCCTGATGGTGGCAGGCAATAGCATCCTTAGAGAGTCAGCTTTGTGGTGTTCCAGAAGTCATTTCTATAGTAACAACCTAGAGCCTGTGTGTCCTATCTGGTATAGACTGAATTGTGTGCTCCCAAAAGTCATATGTCAAAGTCCTAACCCCCAATACCTCAGATTGTGACTGTATTTGAAGAAAGGACCTTTAAAGATGTAATTAAATAAAAATGAAGTCATTTGGGTGGGCCCTAATGCAATCTAACTGGTGCCCTTACAAGAAGACATTAGTACATACAGAGATGTACCAGGGGCACGCATGCACAGAGTGATGGCCACGTGAAGAGGCAGCAAGAGGACAGCCGGTTGGAAGCCAAAGAGAGAGGCCTTGGATGAAAGCAACTCTGCCAGAACCTTGATCTTTGACTACCAGCCTCCAGAATTATGAGAAAATAAATCTATGTTGTTGAAGCCACACAGTCTGTGGTATTTTGTTATGGCAGCCCTAGCAAACTAATACACAGACATTCCTAAGATTGTTAATCTAAATTTTTGTACTTAACTCTATCTGGTAAAATACATAGACTGCTTATTTTCCCTGTATTGAATACTGATTGACACAATATTTAAACATAAAATGAGGTAACAGATCCTTAAAATTGGGAAACTGGGATTGCTTATCTGAACCGGTCGGGTTTGAAGGCAAAGATGATTCTGTTCCTCTTGGAAATGAGAATTAATAGTGTACGACACAATACAAAACAGTTAAATTATCACAAAAGTAGCCTACTGAAGACAATAACTTTGGCAGAGTGAGTGGCCACTGTGTTTGACTACCATAGTTTGAATGAGGAGTTCAGGTGAAGTGGGAACACTGGTGGTGTCTTAAAGTACCAAGAGTTGAAAAATAGAAAAATAGCAATCTCAGGACTTAAAACATCATTTGAAGAAATGTTAAGTTAAATAAGTAAATCATGAAAGAGAATATTTGCATGCCCCATAAGATGAAAAGTTGCTCAGCATCATTTTTCATTAGGAAAATGTATTTTAAGCATATTTTAAAGTAAAATGAAACAAAAATTGTAATGCTAATAAAAGTAAAGTAAATGGTACCGGAATAGCTTTATCACAATAAATAAAATAAAACTGAATAATATGCATTACGCAACAGCTTCTGGTTAGTGAATGACAGGCACCGCAAGGCTACAATCCCTGAGAGAAGTGAAACTAATGAGGTGAGTCCCACGATGGTATGGCCCGTGGCCTGTGACACTTTTCCCACTGAGAACCTGGGAGCTGCAGTCCAGGTAGAGCGGTGCAGCCTCACTGAGCTGAAAACTTTCTATTCCTTCCTATTCTAATTGTTGCCTTTGTATCCAACATCTTTTTACATGTTTCCAGAGAATCCTATGTTTGTCCTTTCATAACACTACTCACAACTGTTAATCCCTATGTGACACTGGTCTTCTTTTCTAGCCTGGATTGGGTACCTTTCAATCATTTATATTGAGAAATATAAGTGCACTTACTCAGGCTCAAGAAAAGTTGCTTTCACAGAAACGTTAAAGCAGTTAAAAAGTTTCAGCCAATCTTGGCACCAAAAAAACCCACCAAAAACAAAAACCCAATCCCAAATTAGTAGTTATCCCATAACTGAACAAACGTCAATTGTTTCTCAATTGTTATGAAGGACACATAGCCAAATATTTTGAAAAGATAAATCTAGTTTATACTCTTCTCAAGGTTTTAAATTAAACAAATATATGCAGCAAAATTTTAAATTTATTGATGAAAATCAATTGCTATGAAAGATATTTGTTGCCTGATTCATATGGAGTAGAAAATGTTTGAGTTCATTTATTCATGCTATAAATACTTACATGAAAGCATATCACATCGACTTCCATCACAATTTTATATTCCAAAAATGATCAAGCACTCTTCCATTTCTGGGAGATATAAATGTTCTAGAAAGCCCGATTTAATTTCATCCTGTATGTGTAGCAACAACTTAAACATTTTGAAGTTGTATAAAGAGTACTAATAGATAAAACTCATACTTGTAAGGCATATTTTAAGTATTCTCAATACAGTTGAGATTGTTTGGCATAAATATATATATTCATGATTTTAAGGAAATAATAAAATGAGCTATTTATGCTAAACAGAATTCCAAACTTAGTATTGCTAAGCAAACATACAATGAATTACCCAAGACTTGATTAATTTTTAAAAGTTAATCTTAAAAAATAAAGTTGGTTTGAATACTTCTCTGTGGCAATTCTAGTGGTTTTCCCCTGTCCTCATTACTTCATAGCAAAGTCCAAGCTAGAAATGTAAAAAGTATAGCATAGAAAATATCCAGACCGGATTGTTTTGAATGGTTATAGATTTCATTACACACAAAGTTGTGTAAGAAGATGAATGGAAAACCGTAAAGACTTGAAGGACAATCATGGAGAGGATGCTGGCTTCTCCCTTAAGTTCTCTGGGTGTTTTACACAATTAATACATTAAGAATTTGTATATACTATTTGAACGCCAATTGTTCTATGGTAAATTAGCTCATTTTGTGTCCTTGCATTTAATTCAGTTTAATGCAATTAAATTTAATAAATTTTATTTTTTCATTCTCTACTACACGCCAGGCTATTAGGTGCAGAGAGATGGAAAAGGAAATAAGGTATTTCCTTGTCTTCAAGAACTCTCTCTCAAAAAAGATTGTTAGACCAAAAAGAAAATCTTCCAATGAGTACTTCGTTCTCTATATTTGGTTTCATTTGCCACATGTTATAGACTGAATTATGTCCCTCCTCCATAAATTCATATGTTGAAGACCCAATACCCAGGACCTCAGATGTGACTGTATTTGGAGAGAAGGCCTTTAAAGAGGTGAGAAATTTAAAATGAGGCTGCTAGGGTGGGCCTTAATTCAATCTAACTGGTCACCTTATAAGAAGAGGTGAAATTTGGACACAAAAGAGAAACAAGGGACACACACACAGAAAAAAGACTACGTGAGGACACAGCAAGTGTTACCGGGGCCCCTGGCCCCAAAAGACATTAACCAAAAACCTGCTCAGAACAAACTTACCACATTCTCTTAAGCTTCTAGGAAGCCTCAAGAAGAGGAAAGAGGAGATGGCTGAGACATATAGTCGAAACCAGTTAAAACAGGTTGAAGGAAACATGGCAGTCTGACTTGACCTGACATAGACCCTGCAGCTCATTCTATGCTCCTTGTGATATATTGCCCTGCTACATAATACACTCACCAGCTCCATGACAGTCTACAATCGCCATGGCAATGGCAGGAGATGACTAAATAAAGAAAGAAAAGAGGTGGCACCCTTGTTCCCCCTAAAAGCCTGCCTTATTCTCTGAATACTATGAATATTCTTCCCCTTTATTATCTCGAGCCCTTGTAACAGCTGTTTATTCACCTTAAGAACTGAGAAATTGATTTATGAGCATAGTTCCCACTCCTTTTTTGGCCATTGAATAAAAGCTTGCAACATTGAATGCTCAACTCTGGTTTCATTTCAAATCCATGACACTGAATGACTAAGAAGACTCCGAGGAAGGAACAGATTGTGGGTACGAGGCCCACCCCGGGCCCCTCCTTGGAGCTCCCCTGAATGTGGGTCCAAGTCCCACCGGAATGAGGTGAAATTGATAACACAAGTAGGCAGCTAGATGCGAGCCAAGGAGAATGGTCTCCTTAGGAGAAACGAAATCTGTTGACACCATAATCTTGGGATTCTAGCCTCCAGAATTGGGAGAAAATAAACTTCTGTTTTTTATGGCACACAGTCTGTGGTATTTTGACATGGTAGCACCAGCAAACTAATACACCAGATTACAGTTCATTTCTTAAAATGTATACATTTATTTAACATATGTTTGAGAACCTACTTCTCACTGGACTCTCTACAGTATCAAAGCAATGAACAAGAAAGGCATCATCTCTGAATGATAAATTTTAACATCTAATCAGTGTGAGAAAGACAAATAGTGAATAAATAATGATAGTTTTGATAAGTGTGAAAAATCTTTGTACAGTCTATTGTAAGAACAGACAATAGGAGACCTAAATAAAGTTTATCATGAGAGTTTTCACTTATGGAGTTATTTCAAATCTATTCAATACCTAAAGTTTTGGGTTTGGTAGCTAAGGGAGGTGGCAGAGAAGGAAGAAAGCGTTTCTTGTGGAAGGACCCACTGAGTTTTTATCAAACTGAAACCTAGTTAGAGAAACTGACACAGACAGATTGAGGAGAAAACTGGAGGAACAAAGCTGAGAGGAAGGCAGGGGTTGAAATAAGAATGGTTGGGTAGGTCATGTTTATCCTCAACATATTCAAACATCAGAGAAATGGTTTTCAACAGAGCAGAGTGAATTTTTTTCCAGTTTGTTTGTTTATTTTCACAGTTTTGTTGAGGCACAATTTACATACCCCAAAAAATCTCCCCCTAAGGTATTCAGTTTGATGAGCTTTGGCAATTTTATATAGTTGTAAAACCACTGCCATAACTGAGATATTGAACATACCAGATGCTCCAAAGAATTCCCTCCAGACCCTTTGTGGTTGACCTTCTCTGCTTTTCCTGTACCACACAGCTACTTATTTCTTATCAGTTTTATTTTATCACTATAAGCTTCTTTCCCTTAGAATTTCATATAAACAGAATCATATAAATTAAATATACTCTGTTGTGTTCAACTGTTTTCACATAGCATCTTTTAAATATGTCCAAAATTTTGTTTGCTTGTTTGTTTTCTGATTAGCTCTATATAGTATATGTATGCACAATTTGTACGTCCATTTACTAGCTGATGAGTATTTAATTATTTCCAGATTTTAGCTACTAGGAATAATGCTGCTATGAACATTCTGTGCAATTCTTTGTTTGGATACATGTTTTCTTTTCTCTTGGATATCTGTCTAGGTGCATATTTATACTTTGGTAAAATAGTTGACAAATGTTACAATTGATATGCTGTAAGAGGTTATGACAGGGAAGAAGTCAAATATAACTCATAATTTTCTGTCTTGAAAGAGTGAATGAAGATGGCATTGGCGTTTTCTGAGATGGAAGAAAGTTTGAAGAAGAAAGTTGTAATTTGTAGTTTGAAATCTTGAACTTGGGATTCTGTCATACACCCAAGTGAAGATATTGAATGTTGAGTTGAATAAAGATTCTACAGGTAACAAAAGCATTCTTAGCTAGAAAGTACAGATATTGTAAGAGTAGAGAGGCAAATAAAATTCATGGGATTGAGCAAGGTTGGTGATCAGCAAACTATGGTCTAAGAGCCAAGTCATCTATTTTTTGTAAATTAAATATTTTTAAATCCCACTGGTTTATGCATTGTCTATGGCTGCTTTCAGACTGCAACTCAGAATTAAGTAATTGAGATAAAGAACTGATGGCACACAAAATTTAAAATATTTACTCTCTGACCCTTTGCAGAGAAAAGTTTGCTGACCCCTCAACATGATTATCAAGAGAATATAGAGTTAAAAGAAAAGACAGTAAGAAAGTGTAGACTAGAGGGCTAAGAATATTCTGCACTTAAAAATAAGATGAGGACAGGAATGTAAACAAAAGATCCAGAGAAGTGTGCAGAATATAGGAAGAAAATAATTAGGAAAGTATGCTGTTACAGAGTCCAAGGAAACAGAGTTTTAAGGAAGAATGAGAGAACAACTGAAACCAAGAAATATGACCATTGAAAAAAATGAGTATATGGAGGTCATTGATAGACTTACAAGGACAAGTGTGATAGAACAATACAAATCCAATGATGTTGAGTCGGATTGGGAAGAGGGTGTTAGAGCTGGTGTCAACTGTATTCGATTGGTTATGGCAGTGGGAAGAAAGATGATTGAGTTGCGGTCCAGGATCTTTTTGTCTATTCTCTAGCATAGATTAGGGATCATTTGCTGTGTTCTAGATGGACTGATCTGAGGGGATGATTATAGCCAACCAGTGTACAATGTACTTCAGTACCCGACGGAGAATGGTAGGGAGTTATCAGCAAGCAAATGTACATCTTGGTGGGTAAAGTGATACTTTAGAGGAGGACACTGACATATAGTGAAATAACAAAGTGAAAAATGAGAAAGAAAAGTAGACCCTATGGTGGCATCATTTATTTGGGAATTCATGTTTGAGTGGGTTTAAGATGTAGAGTACTTTGACGTTTATTGCGTATAGTTTGATCTTGAGCAAATGTGCACTTTGCTTAGTTTTAATTGGTCATACTACATGGAAATATTTAAAACTTCCAAGACTCTATTTCATAGTCAATACTAAGTAATAACACATTTCATGAGGACAAGAAATCTCAGCTTTAAATAAGAAATGTTGGGAAAAAGGTTGTTAATCCTGACCAAATTGTTTTACCTCTTGAGTGCCCTGTGAAAAAAATAAATGGCTCATAAGAACTAAATATTGATTATTGTGGCTAGAATAAATTCACGCATTTTGCCCTCCACATTATCAGACATGATGAAGGCTGTTCAGGAATTCCTACAGTCTAAACGAATTGGTATGCTCACACAGACTTGTTAATGCTTCCTATTTTATTCTAACTTTGGAAAGAAAAGAAGTAAAATTCACTTTTTATATATAGTATTGTAGTATACATCACCATTCTCCCATTTAAACAGGGTATCCAAATTCTCAAGAATATTGAATCAATCTCTTGAAACCAGATTTCAGTTTGATCACCATCAAAATAAAATTGATTCATTATAGTGATGGATGATATCATGATGTATTTCTTTTTAAAGAAATAAGCCAAGAAAGAACTTTAAAATGTGAAGCCACTTATTACTCGCTGAGATGGTTAATTAACATGGTTGAAGTAGAAGGCCAAGTACAATGGGTAAATTTGGGGAATAACTTGATCTGAGACCTAAGATATTTATTGATGAGATACTTAACATCACTTAATGGCGAGACATTTAACAGCAAGAAACGAGATGATAATGCCCAAAGATTTTCAACAAATCGTGATGGACCAATCTATTCAATTGCCAACTCCTAGTGTTACATCTATGATCAATGAAACTGGCAAAGTACAACAGCCCATTATGAGACTTGAACAAAAGGCCTCCTGAGTTTTCTAGAAAATACCCTAGAGTCCTAGGAAACATCTTTTCCTGGTTTGATAGTGGTTGAGGCTCTTGGCTATGTTCATTCCTCTAGGTAGGCCTTGTCCTACTGCTTGGGACAGTTTTAATCATAATCCTTGTTTGCTGTTGCCCTAGGCAGTTTAACCAACTATTCTCAGAGCCCCTTAATGTTCCACTCATTTGAGTCCCTGTTGGGCTAGCTTATGTTACTCACTCAGGCCCTGAAGGATCAAGGGTTGGAGTTGAGGAGTCTGGTTCTAGCCCCAAATCCTGTGTGATCTTTCAGGCCTGACCATAGGCAATTACCAGATTCTGCCTGGCAGACCTCATGAGGTGGCAAGAAGGGGAGAAGCTGCCCTCTCCACACCAGACTAGGTGCACAGCCAGTGCAGTATCTAGGAAGAGATGCAGTCAAGGACTCAAGTCCCCCAAGCCAGCCATGCACGCACACATCTACATTCCTAGCCTAGGCACTCCCATTTGGGAAACAATCAAGAGTCTTATCTAAGGTACTTTCTCCACTCTGACTCAGTAATTTTTCAGTAAAGACTTTACAAGGAAAGAAATCTGCTGAGCAAAAGATATCATGAACATAGACCAAAAAAATTACAAGATGCTAAAAAATTGAATTCAACAAACTATTGAAAGAAACATACAATATAGCAAGGTATGACTTTATTTCAGGTATGTAAGGATGGCTCAACATTTAAAAATCACTCACTGTATCAACTACGTTAATGGTTAAGAAAGAAAAATCATACAAGGGTATCAACTGATGCATAAAAATCTTTTGACAAAGTCCAACACCCATTCATGATAAAAACTTTCAGCAAACTAAGAATAGGGGAAGACTGCCACAATTTGACAAAAAATGAATCTGTAAAAACCTACAGCTAACATTATACTTAATGGTGTGAAACGAGTTGATATCCTCCCAAAATTTTTGACAAATGGAGCTGGAACAATAGGTCATCCATATGCAAAACAAATTCACCTATGTAGAAATCTTACACCTTACACAAGCATTAACTCAAGGTGGATTATAGACAAATGTAAATTACAAAAACCTTAAACTTCTATAGGAAAACAGGAGAAAAATTATGTATTCTTAGGTTTTCTGATGAGTTTTTAGTTACAATACCAAAAGCAGGGTACATGAAAGAAAAAAAAATCGTTTAGTTGGAGTGTATTAAATTAAAAACTTCTGCTCTATGACAGACACTATCAAATGATGAACAGACAAGCCATAGACTAGCATAAAATATTTTCAAAAACACATATTTCATAAAGATTTGTATCCAAAATATATAAAGAACTCTTAAATGTCAACAATAAGGAAACAGACATCCCAATATAATAGTGGGGGAAATTATGAACAAACACTTCATCAAAGAAGATCCACAGATGACAAATAAGTATATGAAAATATGCTCAACATTATTTACAATGAAATACAAATTAAAACGACAATGAGATAGCACTCTACAATATTTGTATGTGTAAAACCAAAAAACTGACAATAACAATTAATAGCAAGAATGCGGAACAAGAGGAATGCTCATTCATTACTGATGGAAAAGCAAAATGGCAGAATTACTTTAAACATTTTGATAAAGCTAAACATAGTCTCACCAAATTATCCTGGAATTGTGCTCCTAGGTACATACTGATTGATTTGAAAACGTGTCCACATAAAAACTGTATACCAATGATTATAGCACCTTTATTCATAATTGCCAAAAATTGTAAGCAACAAAATATCCTTCAGTAGGTGAAAGAGTAAATTAACTGTGGTAGAACCATAAAATGGAACACCATTCAGCAGTAAAAAGAAATGAGCTATCAAGCCATAAAAAGATGTGGATGAATCTCGAATGCATATTGCTAAGAGTAAGAAACTAGCCTAAAAAGCCTACATACTGTAGAATTCCATTTATATGACATTTAGCAAAAGGGAAAACAACAAAGATAAATAAATAATAGTTGACAGGATTTGCGGAGGGTCAGTGTGGGAATAGGTAATGCACAGAGGATTATTTAAGACAATGAAACTATTCTGTATAATATTGTAATGGTGGAAACATATCATGATGCGTTTATCTAAACCCAGCAAACTTTACAGCACAAAGAGTAAACCTTAGCATATACAAATTAGTAAAAATAATTAAGGAGGTCAGATGGAATGAGGAATGTGACCAAAGAATTTAACTAAATTACAAATCTACGAAACAACCTTATTGAAAGCGATGAGAGATAAAATTCCTCAATTCCTGGCCCAAATAACTTTGGAAATGAGTGAAGTCTGTAATACTAAAGACAAAAGGAACTATACATAAGAATTATTCTCTAGTTGATAAAATTATTCTCCCTGGATATTTGGCTTAACAATTCTGAAACCACTATAGATGTGTACAGAATTGAACAATTAAGTAAATGGATGACATGTGGTGGGAGCCAGGCTTCTTAATGTTGAAGTAGGAAGTCTCAGAGAAGCAAGAAGAGAAGGCTACAACAATCTATGTGGTGATTAATTAGAGTTTGAGATATCAGTATGAATTCAGGTTTAGGTGAATTAGATTTATATCTGTATTTCTCTACATCTATCAATATCTATTAATCTACCTATCTATCTCTATTTCTATTACATATCTGAATTTCTAATATATAGTTATGTGCATATATATAGTATATATACTTATAGATAAGTGTATACACATAGGTTAGTACATATACACATATTTCCTTGCCCTACTGGCTGGGAAATCCTAGTAGTGACACCCCAGGTTCAATGAGCACACTTAGCAACAGATATTGGTTTCTAATACTGTTCCGTAATAAAATAAATTAGTCAGGGCCCTTGGAGGGAAGGCCAATTCTAGGATTCAGGCAGGAAATAAATACGATAAGCTTGGAACAACTTGCACTGCCAGAGTAAGTGCCCATGGGAGGGAACAAAAATCAAAACTAGAAAATTTGTGCAAACAAAATAAATAGAGTAGTATTGCTTTGTAATCTTTAATATAAAATGCATATCCAGGAATCCATATGGTTATAAATAAATAAATGGTGGATAATAGACAAATATCCCATACAAAAACATTCTAACTAATTTATTTAGATTCTCCACTCTCAAGGAGGTGAAGCATAGCTTCCTACTTCTTAAATGTGGACAGTGCATAATAACTTTATTCCAAAAAGTGTAATATGGAAAAAGGAGGCAAAAAGATTAATTGAAGAGAGGAGAAACCTGACAAATTCTAGGTTACCAGGGTTAACATCAGAGATAAGCCATGTTTATAATATGCACCCTCGACATGATGAGGTGACAATGGCACTTTACTTCTGTGGTTTTCCTTTCCAAAATCCATAACCCCAGCCTAGTCATGGGAAAAACAGCAGATAAATCCCAACTGAGGACCATTCTACAAAACGTTTGATCAGTTTTCTTGAAAACTGTCAAGTTCAACAACACGAGAAGAGTCTTTTTCACTGTCATAGCTGAGAGGATCTTAGGGAGACACAACTCCTAAATGTAATATGGTACCCTAGATGGGATCTTGGAAGTGAAAAAGGTAAGTAAGTAAAAACTAAGTAAATCTGAATAAAGAATGAATTTTAATTAACGATAATAATTAGTTTATCAATGGTGACAAATGTACTATTCTAACGTAAGATGTCAATAATAGGAAAATCTGAGTGTGGGATATATGAGAACTCTTAGCACTTTTTTCTTTGTTAATCTAAATCTATTGTATAATGAAAACTTTAATAAAAAAGAAGACACAATCTATATATACACATCCTAAAATTTAGAATGTACTTAAAACAAATATTAATAAACTGTCTCAGTCTGCATTCAGAAATCCATTACATTTTAAAACAGTCCTTCTTTCTGGAAATATACAAAATGGAAGCTATGCTAAGGCTATCCCTATGGGTTTTTCACTATCACTATCAGAATACGAAATCTGAGTTAGCAGACAGTACACTGGGGTGGGGAGTAGGAAAACATTGTGGTCGACTGAAAGGAAGCACACAGACAGATTAAGAAACCAGAAAAGGGAATTATCACTAACTTCTTATCAGACTTAGCTTCACAAAGCAAGATAATGATTTTCTTAGCCATATCTCTTAGATGTGGTGCTGCGTTATGTTCAAAGTCAGGAAAAGCCCAAGATTTCATTTCCACTGAAAAGGAGAATCTAACTGAAGCCAAATTATAAGATTTACCCCAAAACCACTTGAATCATTTGGATAAAATACTTTAACCCGGGTTTCTTGATGATGCCTTTCCTGATTAATAGCAGTTGAATTTATCATTTCTGTAGCACTTTCTTAGTTGTGTTTATCATAATCATTCTCTTATAACCTTGAAAGAAATACTACCTTAGAACTAGGCTGTATGGTTTATGAATGGCAGTGAGCAGCTGGTACATTATGTGGCCGTGAACCAGGAGGACATCTTTTATGGACAACTGCAATGGGTACAGAGACAAAGGCATCACCACTGTCTGCTCCTATGTCAGATTCTGCTTTGTTCATAGACCACACGTGAGTGTGGATAGATCATTATACAACTGGCTATTGAAGGGATCATAGTAATGTCCAAAAAGGTGAATGTTAGTGTGATATAATGGTTGAAGATCAGTGATGATTTGTTTCTGGAACTTCAGAAAAGAAATTATTGGAAGCCTTTTCCGCATACTGACTGAAACGCATCCTGAAACACATCACTGAGGAGGATAAGTCAACTGCCCGGGTGAAACATTACTTGAAGGTGCATATAATTTACTTGAATTTTACCATCATCACAAGTACTCAGCACTTTTGATGACTCAGCCATCACTGGCCCCAGTGTAGTAAGATGTCTTGGGGCCATAGAAACTGGATTTGGTATGGATGGGAACTGGAAAGGATTTCTCTGGAGGCTCACTGTGGCTCTCATCGGGACTTGTTAACTTAGACAGAGACACAAGAGGGAGCTATTTTTCAAGGAAACTGGCCATGCTCAACCTAAACACCTGGAAAGAGCAAGAAAAAGTCTGATCAAATTAAAAGATAGTGATCAGGTGAGGTGGTGGCTCAGGATATATGTGTGGGAAAATTCTGACCAGCTTAAAATATGGTTAGCCATCACTGATACGTGTTGGCAAACACTCAACCTTATTTATCATGACAATACGTCAAACCATTGAGTTAAGGTTTTGGAATTTGCACCTCAAAGTCTCAAAATTTATGTGATGCTGTTGCTTTGAATGTTAAATTGTTGCCTGTCATGAATTCTTTCTTAAAACTAAGACAACTTAAAGTAGGGTGGTGCCTGTTTTGTGTTGTGAGTTTAATTGCGAATCTGAACCCAAACCACTGCAGGAGGTTGAGCAGAGTGGATAGTAGAGCTTCATAAATGAAAATAAATCCATGGCCAAGGATCCATCAATACCATACCAAGTACGATCACTTAGACCATAAATTATATTGAAATCTTCCTCTTTTTTTTATCTAAGCCAAATTTTTAGAGAATCATAATATGTATACTGAAATGTGTACAGATCATAAATATACACAGGGATGAATTTGCATAAATTAAATTTTCCTGTGCAACCAGCATCCAAAGCAAGAAATATAATATTTTTAGCATACCAGAAACCTTTCAGTCATTATCTCCTTCCAAGATAGCCCTTCTTCTGACTGCTAATAGCATTGATATTTTTTTGGCCATGGCTCATCTTTTGCCATTCCTTTATAAAATAAAGGAATGTGGTGGAAATAATCTTAATCAAAAGAAGACCCTTACAAAAGGTTATGTTTATGTCTTCTTTTGATTAAAATTATTTCCACCACATTCAGCCATGCTGTTGTGAGGAGTAACAATTTGTTCATGCTCATAGCTATACATATAACATCCTATCGTATAAATATATCATAATTTATCTATACATTTAGAAAAGCACTCAATCTCTCATCTTAGGTTTTCTCAGGAAAAATGATTACTGTCTCTTTTATCCCACATTAAAAAAATTAGAGAAAAATAAATTTTATTCTTGAAGTCTTTCTCTGAAAGACAAATCTCTTTTTCCAGCTCTCCCTTTTATTTTGAGTGTTCTTCCCACAAGGTCCTAACTTTATGTCTCAATTTCAACTACCTCCCCCCTTTATAGTGGCTGAAAGCCAAATTCCCCATCCTATAACATAGTTGTTAATATCCATCACATGCCTAGGATGGATATTTGGTCCCTGTGGTCAAGCCAGATGCCTCATTTTGCTCACCCATCTGTTTTCTACTATTAGTTATTTTTGTTGTTGTTATTGTTATTTTGCCTTTGGGGAATTCTTCTTGTTTTCTGTGAACTTGCAAAACATTTAAAAATAAAGATAATGATACTTTTACGACATGAAGACTTTTATGACTATCTAGCCAACCAAACTGTTAGAAACAGAAATCCTCTGTAGTTTTTTAGGGTTGATCATTTTATTTCTATTCAATAGACATTGTATGGAGGAATGCACAGCATGATAAGTTTTCTTTCAGACATAGAATGTTGTAAATAGTTACTTTAAAAATATATATCCCAGTTAGTTATCATTTTATTATTTGCTTAATTTTTTTATGAGAACATGAATACTTTTATAATAATTATTCTAACAATACTTTACGTTGGTGTAAAAACTTGAAGATCCTATCTACTGTTATAATCACTGTACATATTTTCCATGTAGATATCAATATATTTTTCTTGCTCTAGAAATATTATGAGAATCCTCTGAGGTCTTGCTGCATATGATGCATAACACGCAAGTAGATTTCTTTATTTCCATTTCAAACTGAAGGCATTGAAACACACAGAAAAAATCCAGTGAAATGAAAATGCTTAATGTTCCTTAAGTATAACATCATTGCATTGTTTTTATATGAAAAGATAAGTTTTATTTTAAGTATATGTTTTCTTTTATTTTTAATTGAAGAGACTTTCAGCACTCTAGATATAAAAATGTAGATAAAATTATTCAAATTATGCACATTAAATAAAAATATACTGCTTTCAAATCTTGTGCTTCTTCTTCTTCAATATCTCTGAGTGTTTTATTTCGATGAGAACTCTTTACTGGATCATTAACTCCGTTTCATATTGAGCTTTCATAGACTAATCAATACTGGATGAATTTATCATGATTACTATATTCATACTCATATGACTAGAATGCTGATGACAGAAATAATTGGCTAACTACCACTTTTTGACCTCCGGGGGTAAACAATCAAAATCTTAATAAAGAAAATAGTGCTATTTCTGATACAATGCCATGTGAAATTCTCATTTGTCTTCTAGTTTAATAAAACACCAAGTTCTATAAGGATTTTCAGAAAAGATTCACAAATGTATGCACCCTTTGCATTTTCTATCATGGTATTCTTATTTGAATTAGAGTATAGATGTAGAAAGACGTGACATCAGGAATCCAATTATATAGTGAACACGTCCTTGAACTCCTTAATATAAGTTATTTATAACACATTTATGGTATTAAAGCAGCAAGTGAAAATACCTTGTAAAAGCTATGAATAATTCTTGAAAGAAATATGTTATTGAATACTTTCCTTTAGTATGTGTATATTCAATGCAAATATTTTTATTTTTAAATGTGAAGACAAAAAGATATTAAGAGATGTCTTTTCATTTTGAAAAGTTGAAACTTTACTAATTCTAATTAATATAAATGACCAATGTTCACCATAGTGTTATTTTGAATATAAGTTAGATGACCACTTGAATTTGAAATATACTGGAACTTCTTTGAGAGAAAAATTTGGAGTAAGCAAATAATTAAAACGGTGTGTGTGTGTGTGGTCACAAATAATCAGGTATCAGCAACGCAATGAATGAGGCTATTGTTTATAAAATCCGAGGTAGGAAATTCTAGATAATTGACTTCTTTTAAGATATCAAGTACATACACAGTGATTATAGACCAATATTACAGAGGTACTGACTATTCGAAACAAATATTGACATATCATCTTATACCAGTCATAAAAAACTAGATAGGTATACTCCTGTGTACCAATGGATTTTCATCTTCTTTGTAAGGGTAATATAAAATGAAATATAAGCAATTAAATGAATCACATTAATTTTCATATTTTATATATAATTTATATATAAATACATAATTTATGTACAATATATTAACATATATATAAATCTATATAAATTTAATTCTCATATGCTTTCTCCATTAGGGTGATTTTATAAAATTAATATATTTTTGAATTTGTGGAGATGACCTATGTGTTCTTCTTCCTATACCTGTTTAGATACATCTATAAATAATGGCAAGAATCAAAACTAAAAGTAAATAATATAAATAATTCATGATTGTGGTTTCACAGGAAAATAAACTTTGGGGCATGGCCCTGAGAATTGCCATAACATTACATATTTTTATTTATTTATTTATTGAAGTAACACTGCTTTCCAACATTACATAAATTTAAGCTGTCCATCATTATATTTTAATTTCTGTGTAGACTGCATCATGTTCGCCACCCAAAGACTAATTACCATCCATCATCATACACATATGCCTGTCACCTCTTTCGCCCTCCCCCCTCCCTCGTCCCCTCTGGTAGCCACCAATCTAATCTCTATATCTATGTGTTTGTTTGTTGTTATTGTTGGTGTTTTTATCTTCTATTTCTGAGTGAGATCATTCAGTATTTGACTTTCTCCATCTGACTTATTTCACTTAGCATAGAATCCTCAATAGCCATAACAATATCTTGATGAAAAAAACACAAAAGGCAGAGAGAGAGACAGAGAGGCAAAGAAATACACACACACAGAGTTTGAGGTTTACTCTCTTGACCTATTCATAACTCTTTATTATCACACATTGGCCTCACTGTTTTTCAATAATATATTTGAATCTGTTTTCAAACATAAATTTTCTCTTTTCCCTTTCAAATACATTTTTCAAATGGGTTTGCTTGAGTTCATAAGGCCTTTTGTCTCTTAAGAGATCCAAAGGAATTTTCAGAATTCTGAGGTGCAGAATACTGAGCTCTCTTGGGTACAAAAGAGAAGCTCTAAAATTAATGTAATGCAATAAAGAGAGGTAGTTGCAGTTGCTTGCTTCTTTTCTTCATACATGCAAGTCTTGAGTCAGACACTCGTCTTTTTTTCAAAATATTATCTGAGATTTTTATGGCAGCAAACTTTTAATATCATGTAGTCAATCTTCTAATTATTTCCCTAGGGTTGATAAGATCCTTGAGGCCAATTTTAGCATAATAATAAGCCCCTTTTGCCACACAGGTTGCACACATAATAGAAAGAACATGAAATAATATTTCATAAAGATGCATTTTAAAAAGTAAATTACCATTTCCTATTAAGATAATCGTTCCTTTAAGGGGTTCAGAACTCTTAAGCAAGGATAAAAACCTTCTGGTTATGTTCAATTGTTCATTAAATCTCTTGAAATTGTAGTAATAAACTATATAAGAATAGTATACTTAGAAAAAAGTATATTTAATAATTTTATTGCCTTATTTACAGTCATTTAAAAATTGTTAAACATAAAACTTTCACAACAAAAATTAAATACATTTCTGGTAATGCTGCAATGCATATACAGTCCAGACTTACTGTATAAGTTAAATATTAAAGCAGTATTGATAAGAGATGAAGAAAAATCAGTAATATGTTCTTATAATATTCTTATGGTAGATGATATTACATACTCTCATGTATTATATAATATTCTTACACATATTATATTCTTATATGATTTTACAGTATATAGATTTATGAATTACATGATATGACTAAATTCTATGCATATCTCTATACTCTTATATGACCTTAATACACAAGTATAAAGGATGAAAGATATATTTAAGATATGAAGAAAAAAATATAATTCAATACTCTTAGTATACTGTTGTCTTTACTGAAACACTACTACTGAGAACATCATAGGAATTTAACATTCATAATTTGTTGGTTCAAAAAGAGATTTAACTTGTAGGAACAATTCAGTAAAACAGATATTCATTTATGTGAAATAAATAGTAAATCAAAATTGATTGACATGAGAAAAATATTTTTGAAAATATTTCATTTTATATTACCAGTTAACAAAATTCAGGTTGGTAGTATTTTTTTTATGTTTGCATGTGAAATATATATTGTTATGTTAAAGGTTTGAGGGAAAAAATTATTGGGCAAATATTTACTTTGTATAAATTAAATAGTTATCTAATACTGGTCTGCTGTCCTTCATCCGAAATATTCAGGACCAGATGTTTTTCAGAATTCACATTTTTTCAAATTCAAAAGTTTAATACAGCGCATATTTCATGTACTACAGAAAGCTCAAGTGGAGTCTGGAACATCATTCAGAATCAAACACATTAATATTTATAATAAATGTGATTCTTAAAAATACTATTAATGCTATGAAAGTTTATTTAACATTTATTTGCAGAATATAAAATTTATTTAAAAAATTGTGGTATATTGGCGACGGCCTTATGGCCTAGGGGTTAAGTTCAGCATGCTCCCCTTTAGCAGCCTGGGTTCAGTTCCCAGGCACGGGCCTACACCACTCATCAGCACCCATGCTGTGGTAGTGACCCACAGACAAACTAGAGGAAGACTGGCACAGATGTTAGCTCAAGAGAAAAAAGAGGAAGATCGGCAACAGATGTTAGCTCAGGGGAAATCTTCCCCAGCAAAAAAATAAATAAATAAAAATAAAAAATTGTGGGATAACTATAGACCATAATTAGTACAGTATATGTTATTTCTAACAGCAGTTTGTAATAAGTCATATACAAAACTAAATAATTACATACATGCAATGTGTTAGTTACTTCTGGTTGTTTGAGAGTCTTTGAGATAAAGGTAAGTGACTGTTGCCTTCACCATCATGTTAGAATTGGACGTTTGATGAATGGAAGGATACAAGGTCCTTAATTACTAAAGCTGTGCAGGATAGATAGCCTTTTTAAGGAACTCTTCCAGTAGAATCTGCATCATTAACATAAATTTCTATCTAAGCAGCCTTAAGAACAAACATTACATGAGCACATATTTTTATCATGCCAAAAGATATTTCTTTTCAAATACCTCACAATACCAGGCTTATTATCACTGCTATCTCATATATTTCCATGTTAAGCCCTATTTCAGCAATTTCTCTCTCTCTCAAGAAGTGCATCAGCAGAGCCTCATAGCCAATGTGCACCATTTCTTAGATGTCAGCTCTCTCTCACTTATTTTATACTTGCTGCTGATAAATGTTGAGAGACATAGCAGAGTTTGAAATGACTTTCTCATTAGCAACACAAATCCTTTAATGTCTTCATTTGAAAGTTCATTTTCAAACATCATTGAGTGTCAAAGTCTGTACCAGACATTTGCTAATGGTGGCTTACCACACTGCTATTAGTAAACGGGTAAATAACATTCTAAACAACTTTCATGAAGTCTTGAGTCTGAAAAATCTAATGGTAGCAAGGACACAGTAACCTAACTGTAGCAAGCACACAGTTAAGCAAGCAAGCAATCAATCAGTGTGATTATGTGTGTTATTCATGGGGGATAAAAGTCCTTGGTCCTAATGCTGTACTATAGATTTACATTGGATGGAAGTAATGGCTGAAAAGATCACATTTTGCAAAATTAGAAGGTAATGTGTGGGGCAGTTTTCCTGCAATAATACAATTTTACGCTTTGATTCTCACCCATCCTGCCTACAAATATTTTGTGCTACTAGTGCAAAGTGGTTATTAAAGAAGTTGGAAAATATTTAGCTTGTTAGCCATGCTTTCATGTTTTCATAAAAACACTTATTTAAATTGTATACACCTTTCAAATATCTCAGATGTTGCCTTTGTCTGAACATGAACTACAATGTTTTAATTTATGTGCCTGCAGTATTTGCATGCCAAGAACTATTATAGTGTGTTTACTGTCCTTAAATAAGGAATATTTAAAAATTCCTCTTGAGATTTACTCAAAAATTATTATACTTTTTGAAGGATACGGCCTCAGGCCAGAGTGGTTTCACTAGTGATATATATTATATTTTTTCAGGACTAAGATTTTAATAACATATTTTTCAGTGTAATTTTCAGCTGCTTTATGATCAGCAGAAGTTTTTCATCATAAATTCTGTTTTTATACACTATGATTCTTTTCACATTTCTATATCCAGCCTCCTAAATATTCACGCTTGTTTTCAAAGTTTGAATCATCATGGTATAATCTAGCTCATTTCATGATAGTTGATTCTAAGTGACATATTCACTTCCTCATTGGATATCCACTTGTCACCCAGAGAAGTCCCTAAAACATTTTCCATGTTCAATGCTTTGTTTTAAAAGTGTACTTGCTAATAGGAACTAAGGTAAAACATTGCCAGATGGCCAAACCGCAGAACGGGTCCAAACCACAAAGGTCCAAGATGGCAATGGGGTGCCATGCTCAAAAGAAAATGTGTGCAAAAGGTGTCGTATGCAAGAAGGGAAGATCTTCGCATGCCCCAGATGCCCCTGTCCCAAGCGATGCCACACAGACCCCTCCTCCTCACATCCCATAAGAACTCTGCTCACCTTCCTTTTAGTGAGAAGTTGTTTTAGAGCATGAGCTCTCCTTCTCCATTTTCCTTGATCAATGAATAAAGTTTCTGCTCTGCTATTCAGTTGATTCTAAGTGACATATTCACTTCCTCATTGGATATCCACTTGTCACCCAGAGAAGTCCCTAAAACATTTTCCATGTTCAATGCTTTGTTTTAAAAGTGTACTTGCTAATAGGAACTAAGGTAAAACATTGCCAGATGGCCAAACCGCAGAACGGGTCCAAACCACAAAGGTCCAAGATGGCAATGGGGTGCCATGCTCAAAAGAAAATGTGTGCAAAAGGTGTCGTATGCAAGAAGGGAAGATCTTCGCATGCCCCAGATGCCCCTGTCCCAAGCGATGCCACACAGACCCCTCCTCCTCACATCCCATAAGAACTCTGCTCACCTTCCTTTTAGTGAGAAGTTGTTTTAGAGCATGAGCTCTCCTTCTCCATTTTCCTTGATCAATGAATAAAGTTTCTGCTCTGCTATTCAGAGCCCAGTTTCATTCTACTGGTGTGAGTGGTTCCGGGGGGCAAGAGGACCCACTTGCAGGCCACATCAGTCTTTTTAAGACTTGGTAACACACTCAGGTAACACAAGGTCAAGATCTTTATTGTTTGCCCCATTCAATGTTACTCTACCTTTCCTTGGGTTTTGGTCATCGCTATCACTATAAATCTTCAGTAACAGCTCATTCCTTAAATTTTACTTGGTAATGTGTGCATTTCCTATTATTCGGATACTTCAAAGACGCATAATAGCACAGTCTATTTTTTTCCATTTCTTCTATATTGATGATGACAGATATCGCCTTGTTGTCTGCCTTTACCCATGCAGGTATTCTTTATACATTTTTTATACTTTTAGATTTTCACAGAACAATTAAGTAATGTCACAAAATAAGAACAGTAAACTAAGTATCAGTAACTAGCACAGGCATTTGTTCTTGCTGGGAGTGCTGAGACCTAAGGGTTCCCCCATGCCAGTTTAAGTAGTTTTCGGCACCAAACATATGGAGAAATAATAAACACTTTTCTGTTCCCAAAATGTTTCCAATGTCATGATTTTGGATCAAAATGTGGGCCTATAAGTATAAACCATACAAAGTTTTCAGTGTCCTAAGGTATATAGAAGTAACTATTCACTGTATTTGCTACATAAAATAAAAACATTCTATTTATTGCATTTGACAAATTAATATAATTCCATCTGTGAAGTTAAGAATTACAGAAAGCCATCTGCTAAAGTTACTTCACTAAATTAGTGTCAACAGTGGATTTAATAAAGATAATAACACATTTTTACATTAAATTACATTTTATAGTTATACTCATTGATATCCTCTCTTCTGATCCCCACAAAATCACTGTGAAGTAGTATAGATAAATATTACTATCATGTGCTTATGGATAAAAATATAATGGTTTGAAGGATTAGATAGAATGGCAAAGCACAAAGAAAAGGTAATTATTTGATTTTTAGCTTTTTAATATGAGATTCTATCACACTGTCTGAAACAGTTACTGGATTTGCCTTACAACAAATTGATTTTATAATTAAATAAAAATGAATGTGACTTAGAAAGCCTAGTAGAAGCGTCATGAGACAATTCTTTCTACTATCTTGTACATCAGAAAAAAATGCATAGAATATGACCTTGCATTGGAATTGCTTACATTCTACCAGAAATTTGTACAAGATCTTATTATCTACATAGAAAATTCAGTCATATTTTGTCTTAATAAAAAATAAACATTATTCCACACTATAGGTCACATTAAGGGTGTACATGATGACAGCCTTACCCTAATTACTGACTGATTATAGATTGTTCAATTAATTCATTTAAAAGTCTTTTCAGTTACAAGAAAGAGCAGACTTTGGGGATCTAATGTACAGCATGATGATTATAGTTAACAATATTGTATTCTCTACCTGGAAATAACTGAGAGAGTGGATCTTAATGTTCTCACCACAAAAAAAGAAATAATAATTAGTGAGGTGATGAAGTGTTAGTTAATGCACAGGGTTAATCATAGCACGATATGTAAGTGTATCAAATTAACAGGTCGTACTTCTCAAACTTATGCAATTTTATATATCAATTATATCTCAATAAAACTGGGGGGGAAAGTCATTGAATAAATGACAATTATGTGCTGAGCCCCGTGCTCTGAATTGGGAAACAAACATGTAGACATAGTCCTCACCATTAAGGACTCATACTTTTCTAGAAAGATAGAGGGGCCTGCCCAGTGGCCCAGCAGTTAAGTGAGCACATCCTGCTTCAGTGGCCTGGGATTCACCAGTTTGGATCCCGGGTTGAGACATGGCACTGCTTAGCAAGCTATGCTGTGGTAGGCGTCCCACATATAAAGTGGAGGAAGATGGGCACGGAGGTTAGCTCAGGGCCAATCTTCCACAGCAAAAAGAGGAGGATTGGCAGCAGATGTTAGCTCAAGGCTAATCTTCCTCAAATAAATAAATAGAAGGATAGACATACAGGTTATTACCAATGAATAATATAATTTCTCATAGGAAGATAAAACAAAATACTTGAAAACAAACAATTAGGAAATGGCACATGTGTGATTCTCCACACCAATGGTTATCTCTCTCCTCTACAACTATACCACTTTGTTTCCATAATATCTACACTGTTATCACTTTTTCTAAACAACTTAAATATTTGGAATCTAGTCATGCCATATTCTATGACCTGTATGTGTACTGAAATATTACATAATCATTAAAAGTATATTTTCAGTCAACATTTGAAGGCACACAAAAATGTAATGAATGTAATGCCAAGTAAAAGAACTGGATATAAGCTATTTGTTCAAAATTACTGAAATTTCATTTAATTAGTTATATGCCCACATAAACACATGCACTCTCAGAAATATTGACTGGAAAGAAAAACAAACTGATGTTTTCATAATAATGCTGCATAATGGAAATACTAGTAACATTTGTCTTTTTAATCTTAATTTATACTTTCCAAATTCCTGATAACAGCTTTATAAAGACTTCATTTAATGAAAAAATATGGAAACATATAAATTTTTACCTGAAATGTTGGATCCAAGATTTTTTTAATAGCTCTAAAATTATAATGGGCAAATAAAATGAGGTCAGCCCAAAAGACTCATTTTAACATAGCAGGAATAAAGGAATTAAATCATGTAGTTTTCTATTAGAAGACAAATAGTGATTAAAGAAATACTAGAAATGATGTTATTGATCTTTAATTTATTATATGAATATAAACTTAATTACTTTGAGAAATATATATATTATTTATAATTTATTTTATGTATATGATAAATATATATACAAAATGTAGTTCTCAGTAAATGTGTTCCCATTATATTTTCCAGGTATAATTTTTCATGATTTATGCATATAGGATTAAAATAGGAAAAAAAATCATAAAATCACTGAGCTGTTAATAATGCAAAGTCAATGCCTTATAAGACTGCATGCTGAATTCTTTCATTTTGAAATGAAGGAAGCATCTCGGAAACACTTATTTATAAACTAGAAAGGATAAATGTAACTAAAATAAATTGGCTGGTATGGGTTAATTACCTTTTTCTTACGTTTCTTGGTGAATCTTTTCTGTAACACAGGTTGTAATTTAGGTCAATATAATTCTTTATAAAAATATCCATATGAGAACTAAATTTTGACTACACATTATTTACTCGTGTCATTTTCAGACCGCTGGATCACTTTTCACAAATCATTAATAAAGTTCTCAATGACGCACTTCAAAATCCTAATTTAAATAATCCTATTTCTGTCTGGTAGACATTGAATCATGAATATGGAACGACTTCCCCTGACTTCAGTTAAAATTCTCTTAATTTTCAACTCTGTTAGCTGTGAGGTGAGTAGAAAATAACTTAGTTCAAAACTGCAGTATAAGGTGTGCTTTCATCCTAAGAGAAGCTCTCTACTCAGTGTCCTAAATTGAGCTGTGATTTATTTCATATCTTTATATGAGTGATTACATCCCAAATAGCCAATTTTTTCCTCTTTGTATCTCTCATTGTTTATTAATTTCATAATTATTTCGTGATTATTTGTGGCATCGCGTCACAGGTTGATCAAGTTCCTGTACCTTGACGCAAATCATGTAAATGTTCAAGATATTGACCTGAGCACCCTCCCTCTCTGTCTCTCTCTTTCTCTCTCTCCCTCTCTCTCTCTCCGTCTCTTTTAAATCTAAAGCATGCAGAGCTAGTTTGGATTTTATTATTCCATTCTTGTGATAGTAGAGATACAGCATGAAGGAGTTCTCGAGTTTTCTAGTATATACATTATTTTTGAGGGAGTATATATACCTCTGAATACACTGTTGGTGTGTTGATAATTGTATTCATTGGTTCATGATTTTCTTACTATTTGACTACACAATTCTGCTTTCAGGAATTTACCCGATAGTAATGCCCACACCTATGTACAAACATATACATAAGACAATATCAATTCAATTTTATTTATAATATTAACAATTCGAATATTCCCAGCAATAGAATTGCTGCCTCGATTATTTTACCTGACTATTTTAGCTAATTTAAATAAAGGGACAGAAATATAGATGCTAATCGAATATATCCATAATTTCTTCTTTATTGAATAAAGGCAATTTTCCAAAAATTTTTATAGTCATATTTCAGTGATGTAAACACAGCAAAAGCAAAGCAATAGCATAGGTTTATGTATGGGTTTGTATGAATGTCTTTTGTTCAAATTATGTAGACACTGACATCACTTTTAAATCACTGGAGAAATAATTCTTCCTCCATGTTTATATTCCATTTTAAATTCTTAAACTACGTATGCAATATTCCTATAGGTAATATTTTTAAATATATTCTAGTGAATTATATGGTATTTTCCCCAAATAGAAACTAACGTGATAACAGCTGCCCCTCCCACTAACAGATTTGCTTTATCCGATAGATGCTTCTTTTGCTGTACAAGGGTTTGACCATTAGTACAAATCCCTCCAAATATATAATCGCCCTCTTGTTCCTCATATTAATTTTCCCATTAATGTTTAAATATGTTTCAGAACCTCCCAATTCCAAAATAAAAATTAAATTAAGTTTGAAATGCTTGCTTTATTTCGTCGGTGCTCTATAGCTCTGTTTTTCATCCCACTTTTCTGGACACTCTTCTCACTCCCCTTTTGTGGCACAGCCTGTCCCCAAAATGTCAGTGTCTTCAGGGCCTCAGTATCCACTCTTCATTTTCTTTCCTGACTTGATTTTGCATGCATCCTTATCTACGCTGTGCCTTCAGTCACCATCTCTTTGCGGACAGCTCTTCTGTGTCTCCCTAACAAGTGTTTATATGCTAAACATTTCACACATTTTCTTACTAGATATTGTACCAGCACCTCAATGCCAATAATTACAAAATAAGTTTAATATCATGAAATATTCTGCCTGAGAGATCAGAATAAATGAACCATCACAAAACCACCCAGAATCCCAGCCCCAAATCAGGAAATCATTTCCTCCCTCATCATTACCCCTAATCTATAATGAAGCACTCTAAACCTGTCAAGTGTACCTTCTTAATATCTCTCCAATGTGTTGAACTACGTATCTCAAGAAACATCTTCTTCATTCAGGTAATTAGTGTTTCTCACCAGAATTACAAGAAATTATCTCCTAAATCTCTCTTTCATTTTTTTACCTCAATTCATGCCTCTAATCTACCTATTTTCCAAGATGAAGCTTAGGGATGTTTGTACAACTTGGCTTTGATGAAGCCACTGCTTTCCCTCTACACTTCTATGAGTCCACCTATGAGTCCTGAGTTCCGCTGACTCAGATATATAATGTAGAATCCTTTAATATTGCCACAAATTGTGACTCCGTGGTTTGCCACATTTCATCTCTCCATTCTCACTTAGATATCTGTGTTCACCCAGGTCTCACTATATTCTTGTCCTTCTGATTAGTTCTGAATAAATTACATCATAACTTTTTCCTCTGCTTATATTCTAGTCCCTGCAGCTCCTTGAAATTGGAAAACTATTGTGAGCCAATCTTTACTGAAAAGCCTTTTTCAAAACAAGCCAGGTTAGACATCGCTAAGGTTCTTAAAATCCTGTGTTTCTCCCTATTATGATACATGTCACGTAGTATTGCTAATGCCTATTCACTCAATAGTTTCTCTACTACAGGCTACCAGACAACAAGTTCAGAGCTCTATTCATTATAGAATATATTTTCACTATCCAGAAAAACTCCTGTTACAAAGTAGGTGCTCATAAAATACTGTTTTAATAAATGAACGGATAAATGAAAGAATGCAGTAAAAACAATGTGTTTTGCCTTCCCAGGAAATGAATCCAAAAGTTACAATAGTCACAATGTGCACTTGTAAAGATATTGTCCTAAAAGATTTCACATCTAAAGTTGATCTAAATTAGCGTGCACTTAAAACATTTAGCAAGATTTAGCAAAAGTTATTCATAAGAAATAATTCAAATTGTTAATTCTAACCCATTTTAATAATAAATGAAGTGAGCTACAGTCACTCATTCATACTTTTCTCATTGAGTTATGAGGTCAATTTTCCCTTTCCTTGAATCTTGAGGAGCCTGTGACTGTTTTGACAAATAGAATATAACAGAAGTGGCATGATGCCCATTCTAGGCCAAGCATCCGCTGAATCAAGAGGGAGGATTTAAAGCAGTTGGCTAGTGATCCATTCATGCCCAAAACTGGGACGACAACCCAAAGTTGAAAAGAAAAGACGGCATGTGCTAAGAGGATGAGTTGAAACATATAGAATGCCCTTAGATAGATAATGCTGGCTAAGGGTTATTTATAGCAGATCAATTCAGGATCTATGGATTTATGAGGCACAGACCCCAAGAAAATGTCAAGTAAGACAAACAAGTCCTCCGGAAAGGAATTGGAGATGCTTCATTACTTAACTGCTCCTTCTGCTGTGAGGTAATCACCCACAATGAAGCGCCTGGAAGCCAAATCTATTATTCCGGCAAGGGAGCTCATGTCCAACGTGGGAAAAATGAATCAGGAAAACAGTTCTGGATGTCCCAGACCTCTCTCTGCTTTGTCTGAGTCTCTTCATTGCCTGAATTATTAGTAAAGACAATAATCTCAAACTGAATTAACACCTAGATTTGGGAGTCTGATTTGATAATCTGATTCTTTGTATTAGGTCATTGATCCATAGAACTGTAGGATATAAAAAAAAAAAAGTGTGATTTTAAGTAACTAAGTTTTGGGTTGTTTGTTATGCTGTAATAGATAACTGGTAAAATAAAGAAAATAGTTTTAATCTCAATTGGAAAATACATGAAGAAAAAAACACAACTACTAATTTAATTTGGGTATAAAAGCAGGGGATTTGATTTTATATAAACAAGAAAATCCCTTAACAAATGAAAATAATTTCATAACATAACTGCAAATGTTTCAGTAATTTTTGAAAAATTGAAAACCTAGGTATGTGTTCTGCAACATATATTCCCTGATATAATGAAGTTGTCCACATCTATTAAGACATATACAATTAATGATGGTAGGATTAAAAGTGGGGCAAATTAAGGTATATGGCAGGTTTTGTACCACTAGTGCTTTCAAAATAGAGAACAAACACAACATTTTAACAGAGTTCTACCAGCTGTGCTCAGAATATTAACACTCTGGCAACAATCGCAGCATAGCACACATGCTAAGGTGCTTAATTCATCTCCTGCTGAGAGTAATGTTGAACTTGCACGCACACTTGAAGTGTTACATAAGTGACATCTTGTTTCAACAGAGAATAGCAGATATTGGACCCCCTGTTATTGTTTTCTGTCCAAAAGAACACCGAGCTGGAAAAAGGCTGTATTAAAAATATCAACTGCATAACAAATTTTTAATCTTTGTCCACTATCTGATTTCTCGTGAAAATTACCAGTGTATACTGATAGAGAAAAGATTATTTTAGGACTTATCAAACGCACCTGTAGTGTTGGCTGCAGTGCACCAGCAAGATCTGTCTTTAGGAGTGAGTCCTTCAATGACCCAGTTGCTGGGCATGCTGTTTGCTGATGACTCACAGTTGAGTCCTTTCCCGGGAATAACCTTTAGCTGAGTGAGGTGCATAAACCAAGAGCATGCACCTTCCAAGACAGGGAGCCTATGCCCAATGGCTAGCCAACGATGGACTATAAAGTCATGGTCTCCTTGGCTCATAATTTGATGCTCTGTTGCTAGGCGCATACAAGGTAAAGATTGTTATGTTTTCTAGGAGAATTGACTCCTTTATCTTTATGTAATACTCTCTCTATCCCTGAAAACTTTCATTGCTTTGAGGTCTGCTATGTCTGAAATTAATACAGCTACTTCTGCTTTCTTTTTATTACTGTTAGCATGGAGTAGAATTTCCTACAGACAACATACAGTTAGGCCTTGATTTTTGATCCACTCTGACAAGCTCTGTCTTTTAATTGGTTTATTTAGACCATTGACATTCAAAGTGATTGTTCTTATAGTAGGATTAATAGCTACCATATTCATTACTGTTTTCTATTTGTTGTCTTTGGTCTTTGTTCCTATTTTGGTCTCCCACTCTTTTTCTGCCTTGTGGTTTTAATCGAATATTTTATATGATTATATTTTCTCTCCTTTCTTAGCATATACTTATTTTTTTTTACTTTTGCAATGGTTTCCCTAAAGTTTGCAATATACATTTACAGCTAATCCAAGTCTACTTTTAAAACACTATACCACTTTACAGGTAGTGTGAGTACCTTATACAAACAAAACAATTCTAATTCTTCCCTGCCCTCCATTGTATCATTGCTGTCATTCGTTGCACTTATACGTAAGAATACATAAGCTTCTTATTTATGACACATACATAAGTGTACATAATTAATGCACTCTTGGTATAATTTTGAACAAATTATGTTAGATCAATTATGATAAAAAAAATGAAAGGTTTTATTTTATCTTCACTTATTCCTTTGACTCCCTTCCTTAATTCATGTAGATCTGACTTTTTGACCACAGTATTTTCCTTCTTTCTAAAAATCTTCTCTTAACATTTCTTTCAAGGCAGGTCTACTCACAGCAAATTCCCTCAATTTTTGTTTGTCTGAGACTGTCTTTATTTCTCCATTATTTTTGAAGGATAATTTCACCAAGTATAGAATGTTAGAATGGTGGGTTTTTTCCCTCAACATTTAAATACTTTCCTCCACTCATTCTTGGTTGCATGGTTTCTGAGGGATTTGGATGTAATTCTTATGTTCTTCCTCTATAGGTAACATGTTTTTTTCCCCTAGTTTCTTTCGGAATTTTTTCATCATCTTGACTTTTCTCTACTTTGAAAATCATATGCTCGTATTTATATCTTTATTTTCTTGTTATTTATTATGCTTGGTGTTCTCTGAGCTTATGCTACCTGTGGTTTGGTGTCTGACATTAATTTGGGGGAAATTCTCAGTCACTATTATTCCAAGTATTTCTTTTGCTTCTTCCTCTCTTTTTTCTCCTTCTGGTACTCTCATTTCACCTATGTTACACCTTTTGTAGTTTTCCCACAGTCCTTAAATATTCTATTCTGTTTTTTCAGTGTTCTCTTTGCTTTTCAGTGTTTGAGGATTCTGCTGATATATTCCCTAGCTCAGAGATTTTGTTCTTCAGCTGTGTCCAGTTTACTAAGAAGATCACCAAAGGCGCTCTTCATTTCTCTTACAGTGTTTTTGCTCTCTAGTGTTTCTCTTGGTACTTTCCTAGGATTCTATCTCTCGGCTTACATTGCCCATCTGTCTTGCATGCTGTCTACTTTTTCCATTAGAGCCCTCAGCATATTAGTCATAGTTGTTTGAAATTCCCAGACTGGCAATTCTAATATCCTTGTTGCCATGTCTGGTTCTGATGCTTTCTCTATCTCATCGAAATGTGTTTTTTGCCTTTTGGTATGCCTTATAATTTTTTTCTTGATCACCAGACATGATGCATGCAAAAACAGGCCTTTAGCAAGTAGAGGCGAGGTGTGGGGAGAAAGGAAGCATTCTACAGTCCTATGATTATGTCTCAGCCTTTAGTGAGCCTATGTCTCTGGACTGTGAACTACACAAGTCTTTCTCACTTTTTCTCTCACCTCTTAGGTGGGAGAAGATGGCTAGAGAGACTTGAAATTGGATATTTCTCTTCCCCCAGATCAGTTAGGCTCTGATAATAGCTCAGCAGGTTAGGCTCTGGTGAGCTAGTTGCCCTTGAGTATACTCCCTGCATCTGCTTGTCTTTCTCTCTAATCTTCTGGGCAGAAGTTTTGACCTCTCCTCTCTTATGGATCCAAAGAGAGCTGTTGATTTTGGAGTCTGTTTAGCATTTTTGTTGTTATGAGGGATGGAGAATTCTAAGCTCCTTACATATGGAGTGGGAAATGTCAAAAGTTCAGAAATAACAGAAGTAAAACCAATGAATCACCGAAGTAGTAATTAGTAAAAGTTTATTACACACTCACCAAAAAAGACAGTGTGCAAACCAGGACCACTCAAACCAAAATATGGAACGAGGCTCAGAGGCATATGGTTACAAAACAGCTTCTATAGTGGGAAGTCGGGGACGGTTTATTCTTCACAGTGACTTATTATAGTACTAGAATTTTCTTAAATCATAGGGAATTGGGTTAGTGGTTACCTCATATCAATTTTGGGAAACAGTTTAAGTTTTGCTTGTGATTTCCAGAGGCATAAGCAAGAAATGACCCAGGTCAAGTCAGTCTTGCAAAATAAGCTAAATTAAGCTTTGCTTGTAAGGCTGAAGTGGTTTTGTCTGCTCTGGGAATTTTCAAGGCTAGCCTCCATTTGATTTTGATTTTAACAGACACCAGAAGCCTCAAAGAGGTTTAAAAGTTATCCATATTTATGAATTGGTATTTAGTAAAATACCACTTTGCTTTAGGTATATTCTCTGTGATTTGAATCATCAATTTTGACAAAATTTACATAATATTTATCGTAATAATGGAAAATACAACATTTTGCAACTAAACATTTTTAAATGAATATATAGCACTTGCTCTGGATAGAGAGATTAAATCAAAGATAAGTTAACACTGGTTGAAAATCCTTGACATCTTTATCTTTTGAATCTAAATTTACTTTAATAGACAAGTCTTAGAATCATTCTGAAGAGGATTTAAGATAGAATTTTTATTCCCCAAAGTAATCTGTATACATTGTTTTAGGGGTTAAAATCAGTATAAAAATAAAATGATTTTAATGGCTTATTTGAAAAACAAGAATTTCTAACATAGCAAAAATTGGTGATAGTATGTAGAGTTCATTTAATTACAAGTTGCATATTTTTCTCTAGGTGCTTAGCTACCAAAGTTGGAGGGTAGTATTTTGTACAAAGTAACTTTCATATTAAAGATACATAAAGACAGGTCAAATTCTCTCAAGGCACATACAGAGAAAATTTGACCACTTTCTCAAGTTAGAGATGAAAGGACCCAATTATGTTTGATGTCAGTCTTCAGTGGAATCCTCAGGCAATTGAAGGATCTGTTTCCTGGGATGCTGCATTTGTAGCTCACCCTGAGTCTTGCAAAAGGATCGGTTTCAAGATTCACAACTATTTGAATACATAGGATATCTGGAACGCCATTCTTCATTTAAATGCATTTTAACTTACATGGAACTCTAATATATGATCAGCTATGTGACTCTCATCTTTATGTTCTCGCTGTTCTCTTCCTCTCTCTTTACAGTTCTCATTCTTACTACTTGTGCACAATGAATAAAGTTAAATTTCAGAGTTTTGAATATATAGCATAAATAATTACATAAGATATTATTGCATCAATTTTCATGTAGCAAATCTATAAGTATCTTCATTGCATTTGTTTTTGAGTATGATAAAATTGCGTATTTGAATAAATGTGTTCAATATGATATATATTCCTTAAAATAACCTCTTAGTATGTATACAAATATATTAATAATTTTGTGGAATAAAAGCTGTCCATGTTAATAACATGATAATTTGAATAACTATACATTTTAATATTTTCTTTCAAAATTTTGGCTGTATAATACAAATAGGTGCCATATAATTGAATTTAGAAATACAAAAGAAGTCAACTCATAGGAATGTGCTAAATTTTGATCACTGTTATTTGAATTTTCTGTTGTTCACGAGTTTTATTTGCTGTCTATCAACATTACAGAAAACTTGCAAGGGTATTTTTATCATTTTGTGTTTTGTATAAAACACAGTTGAGCTCTTCTTTGTACTTTGGAAATCTATGTAAACTGTAAACACTCTTTGCATCATCCCTTTTACCAATTTTCTCTGTTAAAAAGATGAAGAAAAAAGTAATAAAGCTGAACATCATTAACTTTAATTAATTTACTGAAAAATTTTGAGGTCACATAATATATTGCACCGCTGTCTTCTCTCTCCTTGGGTCCTTCCCATTCTCTTCCAGATTCCATCCCTCATTCAACTTGAGAACCAAATTTCTTGTTTAGCCTTTGTTTCTTTTGTCTCTGGTTTGAAAAGGCACCTACCCAATTAAATCTAGCGTCTCAGCTGAACCAGATTCCTTAAATTTACCACAGTCTACACTCATTTTAAGGTGATCTGGTTAGGTGAAGTTTTGTTTTGTTTTACCTTTGCCAGAGATTATATATTGGTAGCTCTTTGCAAATTTGTACCAAAAACCTTTTCTGTCAGGTAAGGGTAATACAGGATACTTAATTATCCAACTAGATGGCCAATCTTGGTCTCTTTGACTCACTGCCTAAGTCCCTTCTCTCATTTTTTTTTTTTTTTGATTCCGTAATCTTCAGACCTAAATTGGGTTATTGAATCCTGATTCTGTTCTATCCCTTAGATATGGCAAGTTCCTTGCACTTAACCTTCACTCCTTTTACACAAGGATCTATTTTTCGCAAGCCTGGTCAGATCAAGACTAGCCTCTAGTAGATCTTAAATGGCTCAATGAGGTTCAGCAGACTTTTTTTCTAAAGGGGAGACATTAGAGTTTATTTGTTGCTTGTAAAGAACAGTGAGTACCTGGCCTGTGCCTTCCCAAGCCATTCCCACACTCAGAATGAACATTCATCCTTAGGGCTCTGATCCCCACATGCTAAGAATAAACAACGAAAGGTAAATCTCTGCTGGATGTATCCGTATTTCCAGACTCTGCCTCCTTCCAGGGGAAAAATGCTTGTTTCTACTAAGTCTATCATTTTTAGAGTCAGAACACTTCACATTTCTGGCACTGTTACCTTTTATGAAGTTCTTGACTAGAGTTGAATTCTCCAAAGATAGTTTGAGAAAAATTTGGCATGTTCTCCATTACTGAAATAGAAATATGGGCATAATTTAGTAGGCCTATTTTTTTTCTTTAATCTCATTAGAACTGCTCTCAGCTGGATGATAATCGAGTTAATATCTGGCCACATAGAGTCTATTTGTCAAACTTGTCTCCAAACTGGTAGCAAATTAGTAGTTTTTTTCTGACAAGGAAAATTTCTCTCTTTTGGGAGATATTGGACATAACATGATCACGAAATTTTTTTTTAAATAAAGCAGATATACTGCTATTCAGGTTATATATTTTTTACTGGGAAAGTTTTGTACTTTGTGTGTTTTGTGTCTTTCAAGGAGTTTGCCCATTTAATTGAAGTTATTGAAGTTAGTGACATAAATTGTTCCTAATATTTTCTTACTATCCTTTTTTAATATCTGTAATATTAGTAGTGATATGAACTCTCATTTCTGATACTGGTAAATTGGGTCATTTTTCCTATTTTTTCTTATTAGTCTTGCTAGAAGTTTATCAATTTTATTGATTTACTTAAAAAGTCATCCTCTGGTTTCATTAATTTTCTTTGTTTTTCTCTTTCATTGCCTTATCCCCTGATATTAATTATTTTCTTCTGCTTATTTGGGGCTTAATTTCTTCTCTTCTTGTTTCTTAAGGTGTAAACTGAATTGATTACTTGAATCTTTTCTCTTTATTAATATGAATATGTAATGCTACAAATTGCCCTCTAAATATTATTTAGGTTGCATCCGACATATTTGATATGCTGTGTTCTTATTTTAATTAAGATGAGAATAATTTCTATTTGCTGTGACTTCAGGTCAATTTGAAATTTGAGCAACACCTTCCACTTCATCTTCAAGTGTGTCTCCACTAGACTTGATAATTTAAATTTCTGTATATATTTTAGATACAGGTTTGAAGCTCCACTTAAAAATCCCCTTAGTAATTTGATTGACGTTTCATTACATCTAAACATCAAATTTCAAAACAAGTGAAATTCTTTACATATTTATTATTTTAATACATATTCTTCAATAAAGTTGTTTCATACGTTTGTAATAATGGTTTTGTCGTTTTCTGCATACCACATTGAGAATCCCTGGACTTTATAAGTGATACTTTTGAATATATTAAGGTTCACTCTTCGTAATATAAAGTTTAGTGGGTATTGACAAACATACAGCATCATGTATCAACAATTCATACAGATGGATTCACTGCTTTTTTGCTTTAAAAATTCCCTGTTCTTCATCAACTCAATGTTCCTCACCTTCCCCAAAACCTTTGAAATCACTGAACTTTTCAGTAGATTTATAGATTTGCCTTTTCCAGAATATTACATAATTGGAATCATATAGTACGTAGCCTTTTTAAACTGGTGTCATTCACCTAGCAATATCCATTTCAGGTGGATTGATAACTCATCTTTTTGCATCACTGAATAATATCACATTGTTTGAATGCACCACAGTTTGTTTGTCCATTTGCCTATTGAACAGCATTTTGCTTGCTTCCAGTTGGTGACACTTTTGAATAAAGCTACTCTAAATATTTATGTGCAGATTTTTTTGTGGGCGTAAGTTTTCAAATCAGTTGAGTAGATACCTAGAAGAGTGATTTATGGATTATATGCTAAGAATATGATTAGTTTGTAAGAAACTGCCAAAAGTCTTCCAAAGTGGCTGTTCCATTTTGCCTCTCCACAAGCAAAGAATTATGAGAATTACTATTTCTCCACATTCTCACTAATATTTGGTATTATCCTTTTGTTGTGGTTGTTTCATGTTTCTTTGTTTTGTTTATTCTTAACCATTCTAGTAAGTGTTTAGTGGTAACTTCTTGTTGTTGTAACTTTCAGTACCCTGATGACAAATGACATGTAGCCTCTTTCATATGCTTATTTGCCATCTGTGTGTCTTCCTGGGTGAGGTGTCTGTTTAGATCTTTTTCCATTTCTAATTGTGATATTACTTTTCTTATTGCTCTGTTCTAAAATTTCTTTTTATATTTTGTATACAAGTTCTTTACCAAATACTTATTTTGTCAATAATTTCTCCCAGACTGTGGCTTACTTTTCATTCTCTAACAGTGTGTTTTCCAGAGCAGATGTCGTTATCAAAGCCTAACTTACGAATCTTTTCTTTCATGGCTTATGTTTTTGGTGTTGTATCTAAAAACTCATCACCAAACTTGAGGTCACTTCGATTTTCTCTTATGTGTTCTGGATTTGTTTATAGTTTTACATTTTACTTTTAGGTCTATAATCTAGGTTTTGAGTTAATTTTTGTGAAAGGTATAAGATCAGTGTCTAGATTCATTGTTTTGCATATGAACTTAAATTGTTTCAGCACCATGAGTTAAAAAAAATTATTCTTTCTCAATTGAATTTCCCTTGTTCCTTTGTCAGAGATCAGTTGACTATATTTGTATGCCTATTCCTGAATCTTTATTTTGTCTATTTATCTAAATGTTTCTTTTTTTTTCAATACCATGCTTTCTGGATGGTAGCTTTATAGTAATTCTTGAAATTGAGTAGTATAAATCCTAAAACTCTGTTCTTCTTCAGTGTTGTGTGTACCATTTTAGATGTTTTGCTTTTTCACACAAATTTTTGAATCAGTTTTTGACACCTACAAAATAGCTATAGGAGTTTATTTGGCTTGCATTGACTCTCTAGATCAAATTGGAAAGAAGCGGCATCTTAACTGTATTGGATCTTCCAATCTATGAACACAGAGTCTCTTCATTTATTTAGATCTATGAGTTTTTTCATCAGTTTTATGTATTTTCTGAGTAGAATCTATACATATTTAGAAATCCTGTACTCAGATTTATACCAAGATATTTCATCTTTTTGGTGCTGTTGCAAATAGTAATAATTTTTTAAAATTTAATTTCAAATTATAATTGTTCATTCTAGGTATATTCACCTTGTATCCTGTAACTTAGAATATTTGTGCATTACTTCCAGGAAATATTAGTATCTTTTTATTCTTAGAAATTTTCTAAATATATAACCATATCATCTTTGAACAAAGAGTTTTATTTCTTCCTTCAAAATCTATATGACTTCCATTTCCTTTTCTTGTATTATTGCCCTTCCTGTTGGGCAGGGCTATGTTGACTAATATTGAATAGGAATGGTGACAGAGTACCTTCTTTCATTGATTCAGATTCTAGGGGAAAAGTTACCAGTTTATCACCATTAAAATGATGTTACCCTAGGATTTTCATACATGTTCTTTTCCAAGTTGTGATAGTTCCACTCTATCCCTAGTTTTATTTTTATGTTAGGTACATAGGTATTAAGGGCTATTATGTCTTATTGGAGAGTTAATACCTTAATCATTAGTCCAAGTCTACTTTTATCCTTGATATACTTTGTTGTTCTGAAGTAGGCTGCGTGGAAATCAACATAGCTACTCCAGCTCTTTTATTTGGAGGTTGGGGGAGCGGCTAACATGAACATGGTATATCTTTCTCCATCACTTCAATTTAACTTATCTGTCTCTTTATAATTAAAATGGGTTTCTTGTGGACAACAGATATTTTGATCTTGTTTGTTTATTTTAATCCACTCTGGCAATCTCTATTAAGTGGTGTATTTAAAACCTTTATATTTAAAGTGATTGTCAATATCATTGGAATAATATCTACCATGTTTTTAACTGGTTTCTATTCATTATAACTGTTCTTTGTTTCATTTTCCACCTCTTTTTTTGTCTTCTCTTGTTTTAATCAAGGATTTTATATGACTCCATTTTATCTATTTTCTTAGCGTACCAATTATCCTTATTTTAAAAGATTTTATAGTGCTTTAGAGTTTCCAGCATACATGTGAACTAAGTCCTTTCAAATAACACTATACCACTTCATGTGCAGTGCATGTACCTTACAACAGAGTATTCCCATTTCCTACCTCATAATCTTGAGGACTTGCTGTCATTCATTTCACTTGCCTTCATGCTATAATCAGCCAATACACTCTTTCTATTATTCCTTTCAACGAATGGTTATCTTTTAGATCAATTAGGAACAAGAAAAAATATTTTATCTTTATATATTCCTTGTATGGCAATCTTCCCTTTTTTGTGTAGGTCTGACTTAGTGACCTATATATTTTCCTTCACCCTGAATATGTCCCTTTAACATTTATTGCAGGGTCTGCTGGCAATGAATTCCCTTTATTTTAGTTTTTCCTAAACTGTCTTCTATTTCACTTTGGAAAGAAAATTTCAGTTGGTATAGCGTTGGAGGTTATTTTTATTTCTCTCTCTTTCAACACTATTACACTCGACTATCTTGATTTCATCATTTATGATGTGAAATTTGCCTTAATTCTTACCCTCTTCCTTGGCAGGTAAGGCTGTACCTTCCCTACCCTACTCCACTCCTCTATGCTTGGCTTCTTTCAAGGTTTTCTCTTTGTCTTTAGTTTTCCACAGTTTTAATATAATTTCCCTAGGTGAAGATTCTTTGGGAACTATCCTGCTTGATGTTCTATGATCTTCCTGGGTCTGTTGTTTGGGGTTTACCAATTTTGGAGAATTCTGACAATAATTCTTCAAATATTTTTTCCTGCTTTGCTCTCTTTTTCTTCTGTTATTTTAATTACACACATATTGCCCCTTTTGAAATCATCCCCCAGTTGTTAGATTTTCTTTCACTTTTTTGCTTGTTTGTTTGTTTTTTCATTCTTTTCTTTTCTTTTGCACCTCAGTGTGGGAAGTTTCCATTGACATATCTTCCAGTTAACCAATTCTCTCCTTGGCCATGGCCAATCTACAGATGAACCCATCAAAAGTGTTCTCCATGTCTGTTATAGTGATTTTGATTTTTACTATTTTCTTTTCCATTAGAATCCTTAGCATATTTTTTGTTGTTACATGCCTTCAATCAACTCTAGGACTTGATGTCCTTATGAATGAGTGATGTCCACCACGTCCTCTCCTTAGCAGCCCTGCTCAGCTTCTATAGACTCATGCCTATTGCTTCCTTTATGGAGTCAATCCATCTCAGATTTGCTCTTTCTCTTTTCCTGCTGCCTTTTACTTTTCCCAGCATTATTGTCTTTTCCAAAGAATCCTGCTTTCTCATGATGTGCTCAATGAAGGGTAGCCAAGTACAGGCATAATGTGCTCTAGGACCCACTTGTTTGTCTTTCTGGCAGGCCTGGGTATCTGTAGAGCTCTCCTCCAAATCCATATTTCAAATAAATGAACTTTTTTCCTGTCAGCCTTTTTCACTGTCCAGCTTTTGCACCAGTATACTAACTGGGAATACAAGCATGTGGATAATCTTGGCCTTAATCTCTTAGTATACTTCCTTCCTAATTCTTTCATTACTGCCCTTCCAAGTCCTAATCTTTTCTCAACTTCTTGACTGCAGTCTCTATTTAAATTGATGACTGAACCAAGGTAAACTAAAATTTTTAACAGTTTTAATGTCTTCGTTGGCTGCATTAAAGCTATGTAGTTCTTCTACAGTCATGATTTTTGTCATCTTGATGTTCAAATGAACACTTGCTTTGGCATTTTCTTCTTTCACTATCATCAGAAGCCTTTTCAAATCATTGCTGCTTTCCGCCAGTAAGGTGGTGTCATCTACATGTCTTAGTTTGTTGATATTTCTTCCACCAATATTCACTCCTCTTTCATCTGAGTCTAGCCCACTTTTTTGTATGATGTTTTCTGCATACAATTTAAACACTCCTCAATTTTCCCCTTATCTGATGCCTTTGCCTGTAGGATATTAAGCATAGTTATTTTAAATTCACTTCTGATAACTCCAAACTCTGTGTCATATCTAAGTACACTTCGGATACTTGCTTTATTTTTCCAGAGACATATAATTTGGTTTGTAATTTATGGTTGAAGGCCAAGCATTATGTTTTTGGTAACTGGAACTGTGGTAAATTGACTTTTCCTGTGAGATTTTATGTTAATCTTCTAGGAGTTGGGCTATGGTTAACCTTTGCTGTAGCTGTAGGTTCCAGTGGCTTCAACTTCTTCTAGTATCATAATTTTTGACATGATAAACTATGTTGGGTTACTGAAAACTCCTCCTTAGGTTCTATATCTTGCAGATTTTTCACTATAACCCACTGTTATTATACTGGGAGTCCTGTTGGTGTGGTGATAAAGTATGTGGGCGTGGAAATGTCCTGTAATCGTATATTTAATTCTCAGTGGCCCTGTGCCTCTGGGCTGTGACCTTCACTAAGGTTTCTCAGCTTTTTACCCCTCTTAGTAGAGATAGAAAGGCTGGAAGGGATCTGAGTCAGGGCGACTGCCTCCCACAGGTGGGATGAGGCTCCGTTAAGTCTTTTCCCTGGTAGTAGGCCCTTGTTTTGGAGACATATCCGAGAATATTTAACAAAGTTTATTTTCCCTCCTGCTGCCAGAACTCAGAGGACACCTTTACTGGTTTCTTATGTTCAGAAACTGGTGGGGTTCCTGCAGGCCCGTGAAAGCATGAGGATATCCATAAGACTATGACCCTCAGGAGTTTTCCTCAGCTAGCCCACACTTAGCCTCCAGCGATTGCTTACAGTTACATTTAAATATTTCTATCCTTTTATGAGCCAGCCCTGGTGGTCTAGTGGTTAAGGTTTGGCCCTCTCACTGCCATGGCCCCAATTCGTTTCCTAGTCAGGGAACCACACCACCCACCTGTCGGTTGTCATACTGTGGCAGCTGTGTGTTGCTGTGATGCTGAAATCCATGCCACCGGGATTTCAAATCCCAGTAGGGTCACCCATGGTGGACAGGTTTCAGCAGAGCTTCCAGACTAAGACAGACTAGGAAGGGGGAACTGGCCACCCGCTTCTGAAAAAATTGGCCATGAAAACTCTATGAATAGGAACAGAGCATTATCTGATATAGCACCGGAAGGTGAGAGGATGGTGCAAAAAGACGGCAGGGCTCCGCTTTGCTGTACACAGGGTCCCTAGGAGTCAGAATCAACTCAACAGCACTAACAACAAATTAGTTTATGACTCCAACTCTTTTGTTTCAGATAAGCTGAACTTGACTGTAACTCTCTCATTCACCTGTTTACAGATCAGAGTGGAAGTTTGCCCTGTGACCTCAGTTCTCTGATAGATCCTAGAAAAATTGCTGATTTTCAATTTGTTCAGCTTTTTTTATTTTTGTAAAGACTAAAGTGACATGATGACATTCATTTCTTCTCTCTGACATGTCTGACATTCATTTCTTTTACCTGTATATTTCAGTGAAACATAATTAATGCTATTTTGGAATTTTCAGTCTCTCTCTTTTGCACTGCCTGATTTTTGTGATTTTTATGCTTTTAGATTAGCTATTTTTTAATCATAGCAATTTTCCCCTCCACTATCTTTACACTTACAATACGTACTGTTTCTATACTTTCAGAGCACGAATCATTAAGTCATCAAGTTGAAAATTAATTGGTACCTTTATTTTCCTTCTGCATTGCTGCATGCCCAACTTATATATATTTTGTCATATATTTAATTTTATTTTTTTAAAACCCAACAAATATCTTATTACTGTTTTACACAGTCATTGTAATTTAGAGTTTCCAAACATTTAGTCTTTCTATGCTCTTCATTTCTGTTTGTGTATGAGAAAATCCTCATCAGTTCATTTTTCTACGGCCTAAATAAAGCCTTTAAAATGTCCTTTCAGGTAAATGCACTGTTTGTCTGTACTTTTAGGGGTTTTATTTATTTATTTTTTGCGGGGAGAGGATCCTCTGTTAAACCACTACAACTTATTTAGGTATTGAATTTTCATTTTTGTCTCTTTCGTCTTATAAGACTCCCAAAATTAAATTTCAACTTTCCCAAATTGATGGATGTTCTTAGATAAAGGTGGCTCCCACATGTGTTTGCTTCCCTATGTCTGAATTTCACTTCAGTTGTAGCCTGGTAAGTCCTTACTCTCTCTGAGAGATCCTGAGATTTCACAGAGGTGTTTTTCATATGTCTATTTATAGTATTAATCAAGAGAGTTGTCCCAATAACCTAACCTACCATTATTGGAAATGAGAATTAAATTCTTATTGGTAACTAGGAAATAAAGAAACATTAATACTTATGTGTTTGTGGGTGTATGTATATATGTATGTAGATATGTATATGTACTTGTAGACTCTAAAGTATGTAGGACACTTCTAACAGGAGTTAAAAATAAATGAGATGGTAACGATGCTGTTAGTAGCAGTGGGAGCAGAAGCAGTGAAATCAAAGCAGAGAGTCGGTTTATTGTATCACTCTTAGGACTTAGTAACTCAAAAAGCCTTAAACACATATAACAGGAAAAAAGATATTATAATGCCAATATGGTAGAAATATAATATTGAGTATTTTTACATTTTGACAAATACTTCATTGAAGGTAAACATGATTCATTTTATCCTTGGAAAGATACTGTGAGGTGGGTACTAAAATTGTCTGCATTTAATATATGGGAGAAATACATTTTGAAAATTAATATAATTTTTTCAATATTACACAGCTAATGAAGGACAGAGTGCCTTAAGAATCTAGAAAATCAGTGACCATTGTATATGGCCTTTGTACTTGTAAAAACAAATCAGATAATTTTAATGGACCCATAAAACATTTAAAATGATGATATTGCAATATAATACTTACAAAATTCTATCAAACTAAAGCTGAGGTTTTTTCATATTGTATTTTCTGGCCAAAGTTCAGATAAATTCAAGTTCATGATACTCATATTCCTAACAACAACAAAATGTATTATATAGATCATCATTAAATACCTTGGGCCAAAAGGAATAGAATGAGAAATTAGAACAAGAAGTTAATTAGAACATTGAAATAATTAGAACACCTATGAACAAACAGTCAAAGCTAATAATCATAGACACTTATCAGCATGGAGATGATGGCTATTTTATCACTGGAGATAATGGTTCCCATCCTTTAGCGACATTAGACAATTTTAATAAATATTTCACAAACTATTGTCCATTTTCTGTTGTAGCTTTCAAAGTAAAATATAAACCTAATCTAAAACTTTTTTCTAAGCTATGAATGATGTTTTCAATGTAGAATTCAAAAGTGAACCATAGTCACTTTTAGTTTTTCCAGGTCTAATAAAGTGTCACCACTCTTTCATCTAGCCTCCATGGCAACCCTTACCCTCTGCACCTCCACTGCTCCTACTGCACACCACAGGACTGTAATTTCCCACAGCCAGTCCATCTGTCAGAAGCTTTTGGTCTTCCCAGAATTAGTCTGAATATTTCATCCTAGTAATTACTTAACAGTAGGGACAAAAAACTCTATGTAATAGTAGTGACACAAAGGAATTCATGTTTTAATACAGCTATGTAAATTGCAAACTACAGAATATTAATAGTTAAAAAAATTTCAAGTCAGAGTCATTTTTTAAATTTTAAATATCAAATCTAGAAAACAATCAGTGGAAATAATTCTAACGATTGAAATGCTGTGACTTTTATGTCACATCCATGAAAATATTTTTGAGCAGGATTTTCTTCTGTAGATAGAAGCATTAACTGTCCTTGAAAATACTGAATGAACCTGACAAGTATACAAGTGAGAGCATACTTTTAAAATACAGCAACACTACTTTACTGAGTAATACTGAGATGAAAACTTGAAATGATTATTGTCTCTGAGAGCTATAATTCAGATGATTTGCAGTATCCCATAAATGTAACATGCTATTGGTTCTATTTATAAAAGGTACCATTTGACTCACTTTCTTTATGGTATTTATATCTCTTCATAGTCACTCTTCTATAAAGCAATTTTTATGAAAGCTATGAAAAGGTCTTTAACTTTTTTTTCTATCATAAACTTTTTAAAGGGAGTGGCAAATACATCGTTGAGTTTTATAAAAGAATTCACAACAAATATTATAATTTTCTCCTGTTCAATAAGTTGTGGTAAATTCAAAGGAAAGTATGTACTCATATTTTAAGAACTAGTTCACTTTCATATTTAAGCATTTTTGATGTTACATATACGCATTGATTTTAGAAATAAAACAGACAAAAATGGTTTTGCATATTAAGTGAATGTTATTTTATGTATAACATTATAATTCTGGGTTTCTTGAGTTCTCTTGAAATTCAGCCTTCATAAAGTAAAGTCAAAGAAAAAATTATATAGTCAGTACTTCTTGCTTTTTTAATTTTTGTACATCTTACATTTTTATATACATGCATAATTCTTTTTTTCTTTTTGGACACAAAGGGGGAAAACTCCTTCTTCCAACTCATTTCATTGACAATTCACATACAGCCAAAAATTTCAGAAAGAGAAGTGTTCTTTCTAAGAAATCTTTCCCTTTTGAAAAACAACAATAACAACAAGAGGCAAGTTTGGCTAAGTACCTATGAGAATTTAAATAGCCCCTTCTCAGTTTGGGCCCTTTATTTTAATGGATTTGAGAATCAAATCCATTATTTTAATGCCATTGAGAATCAATTTCCCAATGGAAAAAAAAAGTCTGACCGAAAAGAAAGCTAGCAACAAAACCAAACAAAAACTAAAACAATCTGGGAAAACATATGTTGAGGGCTTTCTTCTAATCTATTCTCGAGAGAGCATGTATGACATTTCTTAGGGGAAAAGAAAGATCCAAGTTGTACAATTTTTGTGATTATTCTCCCCCTAAAAGGAGAAACAGAGGTTATTTCATCCTAGAACTAATTACAGTTATATAAGGAAATTCAGAGTAACGAGATCTATTTATGTTGAATAGCAAAGAGTTTAGTTTAAGAGAAAATATTTTGTCAGTTTCAAAATGACAGCTCCTTTTTCTTTCACTCAAATGAAAGTGAAGCCATATACAGCTATTGCCTTAGGCATCTTAAAGCTAAACATTTATGTAAATTTTTTTTAGGTTATGAAGAGGATATAATTAAAATCTTTAGAGAATTTAGTGAAAGATTTTGGAAGGAGGAAGATAATAAGATGTTTCCTAAACTGTAATTTCTGATGCAGCAGTTATGAAGATGGCCTCTTATGAATCTGAGAGGGTATTTTGTTCTCTTGCTTTTTTAAAAAAATAATAAATGATTTGCTATTTAAAGTCACTTGCTATTAATGAAAAAATGCTACCCTTTAGGCAATAAGCAAGTACAGGACTTACATGTAAATGATCAAGAAAGCAGAGACAAATTCTTCCTCCCAGAACAACAAAAACAACAAAATCCCAAGGTCCGCCCTATGGTCCACCCTTATGATAACTATTTGTGATGCCTTTCCTCTATTGAGAATGAAAATATCTCCCTATTGATTACAGATACCAAGTGTTTAAGAATCTGGGGTCTCTATCCTTGGATTAAGCTATATAATCAAGATTTTTTTAAAAATGTATTAAAAACTGACATGTGGATATTTATAATACTTTAAAAACAATAAAACTACAATATTAGAACATAATATCACATCACCCAAAATATTTTAAATATTCTAATTTTCATATAAGTTGTTTATATTATTTTATATAATGCTCAAAGTATTTTTGAGAAGTTGCACAATTGACTAGAGAAATTATATAATGTGACATAAGCATCTCAGTGGAAAACGCAATTATTTTTAAATGTCTCCCAATATTTCTTTTCTAGCTGTAGTATGTTCCAGTTTTAGTCACAGTTCATTGAAGCTTTAGTGCATGCTGCTCTTGTTTCAAATAAAACAAAACAAATCTTGGATAATTACAAACAATGTCAAAGTTTTATTTCAAACATGTTGCCAAAAAGAGAACTCCAGAGGCCAATTACAACATCCTTTCTTCATAAGGATGTCTACAGGAGCGAAACTTTAGATAATGATTGTCAGATTAAAAACAAAGGAAAAATATGTTTGAATAAAATAAGATGTGTTTGACATTACCTGGGTTTGTCGATCACTGGATTCCCAGAAGTTTTCTTCATCCCATTAAACTTACTAGAAAGTTATCTAAGCATTTTATCAGGAATACAAAATTCTCCCCTAAAGGACTTTAAATATTACACCACATGGTATGTCCCAGATCAGATTGGGCACAATTTTTGCTTCTGTATTTGTCTGCAAGTCTGTAAACTGAGAGTTGCAAAATGGCAGAAATCATTAAAGAAAGAACCAGAGACATCTAACCTCTAATTAAAATTCACTCAGTGTGAACACACTTCTCCACAATGAATAACCAAGGAATTCTAAGAATCTTGGCTGTCTAGTTAGTAGCTGTAAATACAAAATCTGTCATAGGGATAGTATAGTTCAGTTGCACAACTCTGTTCAAATATTTCTGATAAACCATAAATAAGACATTTTCTTTGCAATTTTAATAAAGATTATACCTCTAGGTATGTATGAATCAAATAATACAAAGCATTTTATGATTATTTGGGAATATGATATATGGTGCCCATTTAAAAAAATTTCAATTTCAGGTTATAAGGATAAAGGTCACAATTTAAATAGGTGCCAATGTTTCTACTTGTATATTTGTGTTTCAATGTACTTATTTAATATTTTAATTTCAATATATTTAGTTAGTTCTCCAATTCAGAGTTGTGGTATTTCACTTGGTTACATTTAGAAGTCAATTTCCTTTCTAGAATGACACATGAAAATTGGGGAATGAGAAAATCTTTTCCATTCCGTTATGCTGGTCACTAAGATTTCATTGTTGACGTATGAGTGATACATTGAAAGATGATTGACTCTGCTGCCTGAATGCCATATATTTTTTTCTTTGGCCATGGCAAATAGCCCAGCCTATCAGGGCAATCAAACTCTCAAACAGGGTGCAAACTCCCACTGTTGTCCTTCCATCAAATCTTCCCCATTTTTAACTATTTCCAACTTCAATATTTCTCTCTTGGATTGTGCCAGCTCTGTCTCCTCCGAACTCTTGAACTGCTTTCCCTTGATTGACCTACACATCGATGGTTCTTCTTCAGGACATCACTGAGATACAAGTATCTCTTATTCCTCATTGTAACCCTGGCCTTGACAATGGTCTATATCTTAGAGTCCAATGGCTTGACTGTATGTTTGAGATGGGAAATGAATAATAGGTCTCTCACTTCATAACATTTACCATAGCAGCAAGAGCAAAACAGCTTAATATTTTATTGAATTATCTCAACAAAACATTTGTTTAGTATATACGTGCTTTCACTTCACTTTCTAGAAACTGGCAACAATCCTAGTTTCTAGCAAATCCTAGAATATGGATTTATTTCTGTACATATGCAAATAGAAGTTTATCATATTAAAATAAATGTGATCACATTCCTTTGAAAATTCTCTTTGTCTCTCTCTCTATACACACACACACACACATATATATGTATATCCAGAAGTACAAAGAGCCATGTATATAAAAACCTTTTTAAAACATCCCTCCACTATAATTTAAAGTCAATACAGTAATTGTAGGAATGTGGATTTGGAAGTAATGGTTTGGAAACGTAAAAATTGGGGCAATTGTTTTCAATCAAAATTCATCACATAAACAGAAACTTCCAGAAGAAAAAGCAAAAAGTACATGCTTTGATTTGGCTAATATAACCTTCAGACAAATAACTGGAAATATTTGGAAACGAAATTCTAAAATTATATGGACGAAAAGATATTCTGAAGAAGCTCGATTGCCAAACTGTGGAGTTTTAGTTTTGTCTAAAGTTAATGGGAAATCACTTGAAGATTTTGGGCAAGAGAGTAATAGGATAAGCCTTGGCTTCCAGAATATGGCTCTGACCATGCTATTTAACCTGAATGCATAAGAGGTTAACATTTAATGATAGTACATTAATGAGAAGATTTGGAAATATTTCAGGAAATCACATTAGCTTGATGCTTTCCACTGTAATGCTATCAATGAACATACAATATTCTCTTTGTTCATGTCCCCTTTGTTGCAAGTTCTTTTCTAGATTTTTAAGTTAGCTGGAAGCTGAATACAATCCTTTCGTTTGGGATTGAAAAGATTGTCATGAATCTCAAATAATCTGTCTTCTTTTGCTTCTTAACCTGCAATAATTTGACAGTCAACCTTACTTCTTCATTGAAACCACCCTCCTAAGGTCATCAGCAATCTCTGTTGTGTTAACTTCAGGGAAACCTCTTATCTATTTTTATTGTTTCTTTTCTTTTATTTTTTTGAGGTGGATTAGCCTTGCGCTAACATCTGCAGCCAATCCGCCTCTCTTTGCAGAGGAAGATTGGCCCTGAGCTAACATCGGTACCCATCTTCCTCTATTTTATACGTGGCCCACCTGCCACAGCATGGCTTGACAAGCAGTGCATAGGTCCACACACAGGTTCTAAACCGGTGAACCCTGGGCTGCCGAAGCAAGCGGAGTATGTGGACTGAACTATTAGGCCACGTGGCCAGCCCCCAGAGGAACCTTTTAGATGGCCACTTGTATTTGCCATTAAGCAGCACTTAACATTCTAGACCACATTATCCTTCCTGAAGCACTCATTATTTTTATTTTGCTCCTAGCAGGTGCTCATTTTCAGAATATTTTATGATTTCTTTTTCATTTATGTGGACCATCAATGTTGGCATTCTTTGTTTTCCTAATTTGGCCACCTTATGCTTTCATTTTTCATGTCCTCACTGTGCTATGTGATTTTATTTTCTTCCATGGTTTCAATTATAATGAACATTTGATAATATGTGAATGCTCAACATAGACACCATAGACTTCACACCTGTATTTCCATGGCATTCCTGGAAACCTTAGATTTCCCACAGACCCCAAAACTTTAATGTTTCCATCCTCCCCAAACTTTTCCACTTTCACTGTGCCTTTCATAGAAAGTGAATCATATGCACACTGTTCATTTCACTGGTTATAAACCTGCCTTGCCCATATTGGTAATCGAGCTTCCTGAGTAAGTCATCCTGTTTAATTGGATCCCTACTCTGCAGTCAGAGAGATCTTTTTGATATGCAAACCTATATTATTACTACTCTGGTTATCTCTTTAATACTTTTGCTAAATCTAGCCCACAGCTTGTAAGAATCACTTGTAATAGTTATTGTATAGGCTATGACGCTGCATTAAATAGACCCCAAAAAGCAAACAACACACAACTGGCAAACAAACAAACAGTGGGTGAAAAAGATAGAAGCATATTTTACCTAGCTCTGGTCCAGTCCTTTTTCAGAGAACTTGGTCCCTTTCATCATTCCGTCCAAATATTTCTCAAAAGGTTCCCTGATGTGCATCATTCGAGTTTCAGAGATGTTGCTATCCCAGACTGTGAAAAGTGAAACAAAGGAATTCCAGGGCCACCGACTTCGTGTTTAAGTCAGTCATCTGAAATTGACCATCACCCTTCTCACATCCCCTTGTCCCAAACTTAGTCTCCAACCCACAGCTAAATGAAATGAAAGCAAAGAATTAGAATGTGTAAATGGGAAGTCTAGCTAACAATTGGGAAATTCTCTATCTCGAAAGAAGCAGCAGAAAATGGATATTCAGTGACAGACAGCAGTCACACCACCAAATTCAGCTCATCCCTATTACTTCATATTCTATGTTTCATCCATTGTGATTCATATTAATTCCCCCTAGTTTTCTTTACCTTTTTCATTGGTCCTGTTGACCATGCTGTTCTCTTCCTCAGACCAATCCTCTCTGCTCACATCAGATTCCGCTACCAACCAGGGAACACTATCTAAATCATAGTGTTTCAGAAGGAAACCCTAAGGTATTTTTGATTTATGATTTGCTTATATTTGTTAATTCCTTTATTTAATTTTTTTCTTTCAATAATTGAAATATTTTTATTTATTGATTATTTTACAGATTATTATCAAAATGAATGCGTGTGAATGACTTTTTTTCCCCTTTAAGCTAATGAGAATTTTGGTCTATATTATTCAGTCCTATAAGGACTAGAATGTTTCACTTATATTCTTTGATAACCCCTGTTCTAGTTATTCTGGAATCTTCTTCTGGAATGTGACATTCTAAGATTGGATCTCTATTTTCTGTCTTTCATAGGTACTGCAAAACTTATCCTTTTATCTCCAACCTTTCTGTTTGAGTTTGTTAGACTTTCTTTTCAATTTAACCTTTCATTATCCAATTTATGAAGTTTTCTTTTTGAATTATAATGAGTTAAAGTTTTTCTCAAAAATTTGCTTTCTTATTTCTCTAATGAAATATTTCCAGAGTTCTGCTCTTACTTTGATAATTCAAAAGGACATTATTTTCTTTTGTACAGCAGGATTTTGTTCCATATAATTCAAATCAAAATTTCTCCTTCTTTACTTATATTCACTTGAGGATATGTCTGTGCCATCCCAGTTTTTACCAGTAGATGAGTGTGGGGTTAGCTTTGTAAACACTTTCTATCAAATTGCTGCTTAAATTACCTTTTTAAATATACAGGGGGATTAGTAGAATGATGTCCATAAATTGTAGCTTAATATTTAGTGTCTAGCAAACCATTTAGTGTCTAGTGACCATGACAGCTTTTTCTGCATCTATTTTATCTTACCCCTACGCTCCAAGTGCTAGCAAAAAAAAATGGATTGTCTAAAACAATAAAATCTCCATTCTTAACTTTTACACACTTCCTTTTTGTTCCCTGGACTTTAACACAATCATTTTGTTTTTGTAGGAATATCCCTTCCTGTGTACAATATGCCTAGGCTGATATCTGCTCTCCGCTATCCTCAAGCTACTCTTCTAGATGCACATACAAGACACATGTACATCACACACCTTCTCTCTGACACAGGCACATGCACTTACACACACATAAACTTTCCCTGAATCTCACAATTTCTCCTTGGATATTTGAGAAAACATTCATAAATCTCAACAAGTATTATTGAATGCATACTACATGCTAGGTGCTGTTCAAGGTGATTTGAATACATCAATGAAGATAATAATCAAAGATTGTTTATCTAATGTATTTCACATTCTAGAGGTCTGATACAGACAATAAACATAGCAAAGAAAATTACAAGATCTGTGAGAAGGTAATACACATTACAGAAACTGTAGACTAGGGCATAAGCATTCTGAGGTTTAGTAATTTTAAAGAGGCTGGTCTGGTATATCTTGAGAAAGCCTGAACACAAACTTAAAGGATTTGAGAAAGGTATGCACGTCCATGTGGGGGGAAAACTTTCCAGAGAGAGAGAAAAAGTGCAAAGATCTGATGTACATGAGAAACAACTAATAGGTCAGTGAGGCTGACATGAGCAGAGGCAGAGAAGAGAAGAGACGATGTCAGAAAGAGAATGGGAGGTTAAATTACCTAGAGCCTTCTAGATACTGTTAAGACTTTGACTTGATTTTTGAGTTCAGAGCTTTGTGTGGTGAAGAGAGAGGATCTGACTTGTGGGTTCCCAAGACCACTTTGGCTACTGTATTGAGAAGAAATAATAGAGGAAAAGGATCAGAGGAGAGGAATGATTCAAAGACTACTGCAGTAATCCATACCAGAGATGATAAAAACTTAACATTATGCCAGGTTGGAGTAAAAGGGATGAAACACGGTTAGATTCTCAATACACTTAGAAGGTAGAGATAACATGGTTTCCTGAAATATTGAATCAGGTGTGATGAAAGAAGAAGGGGGAGTTAAGAATGCCTCTAAGATTTTGAGACCAAGTGGTTGGAAGTTTAAAGGAGCTGCTGTCAAGGAAATATCACAAGTTCACACTAAAGCATGTTGAGCTTAAAATCTTTATAAGACATCCATTGTAGGTAAGGAGTTGTATATGTGAGTACAGAATTTATGAGTGTCTTAGTCAGCTCAGGCTGCTGTAACAAAATACCACAGTCTGCGTGGCTTAAACAACAGAAGTAGATTTCTCACAGTTCTGGAGCTTAGAAGGCTGAAATCAAGGACTATTCAGGTCCTGGTGAACTATCCAGTTCTTGGTGAAGTCCCTCTTCCAGTCTTACAGACAGTAACTTTCTTGCTGTGTGCTAACATTGCACAGAGAGAGCGATTTCCCTTGTGTCTCTTCTTATATTCTAATCAGGAGAGCTCCACCCTCATAACCTAATTACCTTCCAAAAGCCCCACGTCCAAATAGCTTTACATACCATACATTGAGGGTCATGGCTTCAACATTTGACTTTTAGGGGATCTAATTCAGTCCATAGCGTTGAGTAAGGGAAGCAGATATAATTTGAAATTTGTGGTAGCTAATTCCCAAAGACGTCTCCCATCTCATAAACCATATCTCCCTGTATTTATAGTCTCAGATAGCCTTCTCCTCTTCAATCTGGGCTGATCTTGTGACTTGTTTATAACCAATAGAATGTAGCCACAGTGATGGTGCATGACTTTTAAGCTTAGATGAGAAGAAGACTTGTAACTTCCACTTGGATTTAAGGTAACCGTTGCTCTCCAGGAAGCCAGCTGCCATATAAACAGTTTGACTAACTTGAGATTATGTTGTGAAGTGCAAGGTTGCTAAATGGAGAGAAAGAGATATGTCTGCACAGCCACTAGTTGTTTCAACCGTACCAGCCCAGACTCCAAACACATGAGTGAAAAAGACAATTAAGCCTTCAGAGGACACCAGCCAGTCCTACTGACAGCTAATTGCAACTGCATTAAAGACCCCAAACGACAACTATTTAGCTGAATCCAGTCTGCCAGTGTGAGCAATGAGAGAGAATAATTATTATTTTACCACAATATTTTATAACAAAGTGATTTGTCATGTCACAGTCATCAGCCTACAGATAATACCTAAATCCACATTTTTCCTTCTTTGATGGATTCCCAAACTCCATCATAAACGTTGTCACCTTGCTCTTACTCAGGCCTTTACTAGCTTACCATTTAAGTTTATTGCCACTGCACATGAGGATAACTATTTTCTCTTATAGTTAAGAGTGGATATCTTCTATTCTGTGAAATAAAAACGTTTCAAATAAAAAGGAGAATCTAAACCAAAGGGTTAATTTTGTTAGTAGACAAACAAAATCCAGTTCGTCCAATGTTTCATTTTCTGACACAAATCACAATGATGTCATTTCTAATTTATTATATTTAATAAATTACATAAACTATTATATTATTTATTTCTATATTTTACAGTTTTCATATAAATTATATTGTATAAATTATTTACATACATAAATTTATATATTTATCATTATATTTATATAATTTTATTAAAATACCAAAAGATTTATAGATAATACACTTAATGTAAACTTTAATTTGAAAAATTCTCAGATATAATTATATTTAGGTATGTTATATGCTGACTAACTTTTTAAGTAATTGTCAAAAACTTCAGTACCTTCTGAAACCTAATATTATAGCTAATCCTTATATATAGCAGTGAAAAAAATTAGGTAAAAACACCTTGATCTCTCTTATCTTAAAGTAACAGTTTTATTCATAAAATGCATGTTATATTTAAAGAAAGAAAACAGTTTTTTAAACAGCATCCCAGTAAAGGTGATGGAGACATTGAAATAATAATTTTGCCTCTTGTGAACGGTAAACGGAAACAATGGGAAATGAGGAAATGTTATTACGCCAAATAGAACAAGAAAGATCAAGTTCAAATTAGCTAGTTTAGTGCACCAATAGTGACGTAAAATGAACTATTAGAGCCAAAACATATTAGTAAAATTTGAATGTTCTTTAACAAGGGAAAGTTGTTTAGTTACACATTTTCAGCTAGAAACATATTCTATACCTGAACTAGAGTTGGAAATACTGAAAAAGAGTGAAAGAGAGACAAAAATTGTGAAGCAGATCAAAAATCACAGATAATCATTGTTTTCAAAGAAGGAGACTTTTGTTATTATATTCAGACTTTTTTTTTTTGCTTTTTTCAAAACTCGTTGTTTCAAGACTGTCTGTAATCTTTCAAAAGGCACTTAAACAAAATCTGTCAAATAACAATGCTAGTATACATTTTATTTGACAGACCAAAATTTATTTGTAGGCTTTTAGAAAACCCCAACTATTTACTCTTATATTCCACACACAATGAATTTGAACACAATAATATTTAGAAATACAATTATTAAAAATGTTTAATTATACTATTTATGTATCTAGAGTTTTGACATGAACTGTGATTCAAAGTGTGCAAATATTTTAACAGAATGAAATTTTCAAAAGGGATACACCTTATTTATGTATTTTGTTATTACTGTATTCTTTGAGGAGGAATCAGTTCTGCTTTTTATATTGCACCTACTTTGGTTCTCCCCAGATTATAGTTCTTTAATATAAGTGCACACATTACAGTGGGTAAAATTAAGTTAATGCTTTCCCTATCATGAGGGTAATGAGTTCTTGCAAATTGCTAAGCATGGTATTTGATTTGATTTGATAGTTTAATCAATGACATATTATTTTAACTGTTTTCTCAATGCAATTAGTTGATGGTTTTTTTAATTTTTATTTTCCCAATTCACTTAATTTTCTGAGCATTATATTTACACAGTAATTCTAGGTTATAAATATAATGGGAAAAAGTTATTTTAATGTACATGGGCCAAAAACATTTTTACCAGCAGATCATTAATCTATTTGAAATGATTAAAAAAGGATACTTGGAGTAGAAGGGAAAATTTTTGAAGAAGGAAAAAACAAAGAGCTCAAAAATAATGTAAAATGAAGGTTATGTAATGTATAGTGAAGATGGAAATATCTAGCAGATCAGGGAGAAATAGAGAAAATGGCATGGTACACTAAAATCTTTTAAAAGTCTGTACACTAATGTACAATGTGCAAAACAAAAAAAACTAATAAGAATTTCATCATAGGAAATCCCATCTGATTGGTATTCCTGGGGAAACAAAAATAAAAACAACCCTAACTTTTAACAGCAAGATACAATGAAAGGGCATGGCATGTCTGATGGAACAATAGAAAAGAAAGAATCTAAGTATATGTCATGACAGCATAGCCATATTTAGACATCCACGTGATTGACTCGGAAAAATGAGGGCTGATGAAATGATGGAGGGTACTAAGGTGAGAATAAGAGATTAAAAGAAGAATAATATATCTAGAAAAGTGAAGAAATGTTTCCTTCGCTTGATGGAAGATTGAATTGAGTAACTACTAGCATCATGAATTTCTGCAACTTTTATAATGAAGTGACTATTTTTGAAATACAGTGGAAAGTTGAAGTTATAAAAAAGCATACGCATACTGACTAAAAACCATATGCTGATTAAAACAACTGACAAATAGGTGAGGTAAACTTGTTGTGATAAATGCTTTACTTTCCTTGATTACAACCTCTATGGAATAATAATAAAAATGTGTGATTAGAACTGGACCCAGATGTAGAATACTGTTTTTATAGACAGGTAGTTCCTAAGCAAAAACATTTCCAAAAATATAATATTCTAGAGTGTATTTTTAAATGGTTTTAATACTTTGAAACCAAAAGCTTCCTTCTATTTTCTATTCTTATAACCATAATGTAGTTTCCATCTTGATATACTTGATAGTGATTAGGATTTCTCTGCATAATGATCTTCCCATTACAGAATATAGTCCTTCATTTGTTTTATTGTTATTCTTTCAGAAATTTTTAATTAAAACTCACTCTTCTATATAATTTTGGATATATTTTACTTAAACATCCATTATGACATCTTTTAAAATATAGTCCCTAAAATAGAAAATTATTGTAATAATTCAATCTTCCCAGAATACTGTGGGGAAGGGAGCTTGAATCTACTTACCCTTTTAATTCTGAGTGCCCAGGGAAGAAGAGTGGCTTCACAAACTAGAGAGAGGATAGAGACACTGAATTAACATGGAAATTTAGGCCTATCTGTCTTTTTTTTTTTTTGATATTTTCTTTTCTGCTGACACCTGCATTTATGAAGTACACCACAATTATCTCTGAAATTAGTTGTGTCAAAGTCTTTCCCTCAAGTGTCTCCCAAGATGTAGACTCAAGTCTGGAAAGCAAAGAGAAGCACATATTCACTTTGGGTATAAATGACACTATGTAATCAAGCTTACTAGTTTACCAATAATAAGCCAGATACTGTTCATTGCTCTTCATTTGGCTGCTTGTGTCAGTTTCTCAATTTGGAAGGAAGAAAGGGTAAATAACTTTCAATCTCAAGATTACAGTGAAAATGAACACTTTTCACTGGCGTACTCATACATACACACAACCCTGGTGAGGAATGTCTTTCTCTCCTAGTACCATTTGAGTCAATAAGCAATATTTTGTGTGGCTCAGACCTAAGACAACAGGAGTAAGTGGGAGAAATGCTAGAGAAAGTACAAGGGAGTAAAGAGAATGGTGTAAAGGAAAAGGGAAAGAGTGGAGTAGTTTCAGCCCAGCCGGAATTGTCACCCAAGAACTCAAACACCCTAGTTTGTTTCTCTTTCATGAAAAATACACTCCAGATTAGGTAGAATGTATTTTACTGAATGTATGATTGTTTTATTAATCTAATTTCAGGACATATGACAAATATGAGTCCTTTTGCTGGATTCAGTTCTATCTAACATAGGGCTCATGAGACCATTTGAACATAAAAACATTTCTGCCTGACACATCTAGTGAAACTCTTTTGTCTTCTCAAGTAATGGGGCTAAAGTATATATGCATTTGGAGTTTCCATCCCTGTAAGTGTAGCCAGGATTAAAAAGTCATTTCAAACCTTCAAAAGTGTGAATTATACAAGTTCATTTCAATATAATTCTTTTTCAACTTTTCATTGACCCAAAAGTATATTTAATTTGGAATGCTGTTGAGCACATGAAGGTGAAGTCAGGAAAGAGCCACCAGCATTCTGTGCACAATGCTCACCCTTAATCACCAGAGGCAAGAAGAGGTTAACATGGTCACAAAGGGCAAACAGGCTGGATGGATTTCTGAAGCTATTTTCTGAAAACTCAATTTCTGGGAAAGAACTACTATGAGGAGGTGGAGCAGGAGATGTTCTTCATTTAGAGGAAAAGCTGACACTTGTCCCAGTAATTCAGTGTTGTGTCAATTTCCCTAGGATGGGACAATTGTGTCATGAATCTCTTCTGTTTTAGGATGGCTAAACAGAAACATAAGACGAAGAAATTTTTTGTTTTATTGATTTTTCTTTGCTTATTTGCTTTGCTTTTAGTTTTCAGGAATGGTCATAGGCCAATTTTGACTTCAGAGATATTTTCATATTAAGGAAAGGAAGCAAACTATGGTCTTCTAAATATTTTGGCAAATGTGGACTTGATTCAATTTTTACTTAATCATTTAAGGTATTTATCAGTGTTCTACTTTCAACCAGCTTTTTGATAGTACTGGCACAAGTCATGATCATTATCTAATTAAACAAATAAATTACAAAGAAAAAAAAGGAATGTGTACAAAATAGGATGATCATTTGAGAACTAAGGATTGTTATCTATCAGTGGAGATTATAGACTAGGCATAAAAATGAATAATATAAGTAATCTCAGATTACTATAAAAAGGGAAAAATCTCTTTCCCAAGGAATTTCATATGCTATTAGAAAATGACAGAGGAACAAGGATAAATAGGATGTGTAGGATCATATCCATATAATTACATGATTCTGATTTAACCATGAAATAATCTTATTTTTTGAGAAAAACATCATGAAAGTGTTCCAGATTTTCTTTTTATTCCTAGGATGCAACAGAAAACTCTTCAATATACAGGTATTTACAAATATTTCATCCTTGACCAAACTCTAGTCAGGATCCTCAGAGCCCTCATCTTGATTAGGTCTCAACTTGGCTTATATAGACTTAAACAAACACTACCACAGTTTCTAACAGTGCAAGTCTGTATCCCTGGGATGACACTAGGCTCCCTCAGAAAACTCACATCTGCCAAAATAATTTACTGTTTGTTCCAGCCAACACCTGATGATAAGGACCCCTGTTTCCCAGTTGTGAGCTAACTTCAGTAAGTGCCTGTTAGTAAACCCAGATGAGTTTTACATGGACCAAGTCCTCCTTCCCACTTTCTGTAATTTTTCCCTTCCCTGACTCTTCTCAAAACCCCAAGATTCCCGCTCCCAACTGCCTCATTCTCTATTTATTTATTGTTTATTTATTTATGATATAATTGACATGAAAAATATATTTAAGGTGTATAGCCTGTTGATTTGATATACTTAAATATGGCAATAAGATTACCACCTTAGCTTTAGCTAACATCTCTATTACATCACATAATTATCTTTTCATTTTTATAATGAGAACATTTAAGATCTAGTCTTAGTCTCTTAGCAGTTTTGAAGTGTATAATACAGTATTGTTAGTATAATCACTATCCTGTACATTAGATCTCCAGAAGTTATTCATCATCTACTTGCAATTTTGTACCCTTTACCAACATCTCCCCAACTCCCCCAGCCCCTGGTGGCAATAGGCGGTAACTGCAACCAAATAATATCAGGATATGTAAGATCCAAGCCACCTCCTCTAGCAATATCAAAAATTATATCAAATTTCCAGACCAGAGAGAAAATGACAAGTGCCCAGAATTCAGTTCTGAGGACACAGAAATGTGTAAGCTAAATGACAATGAATTCAAAATAGCTATCATCAAAAAACTCAATGAGGTAAAAGAGAATGTAGACAGACAATTCAACAAGTTCAGGAGCTATGTCACAAAAGAGATTGAAATTATAAAGAAGAATGAATCAGAAACATTAGAGATGAAAGGCACAATAGAAGAGATGAAACAAAATACAGATTCCCTGAATGCTCGAGTGGACATCATAGAGGAGTGTATCAGTATAACTGAAGATAGACATGTTGAAATGCTCCATACAGAAGAGGAGAGAGAACTAAGACTAAAAAGAAAGAAGAAAGTCTCCATAAATATCTGACTCAATGAGGAAATGCAACATAAGAATTATAGGTATTCAAGAAGGAGAAGAGAAGGAGAATGGAGCAGAAAACTTGTTCAAAGAAATAATAAGAGGGAACTTCCCAAACCTAGAGAAAGAGAGGGAAATCCATGTGGAAGAGGCTTCCAGATTTTCTAGACATGTCAATGTAAAAAGGCATGTCAATGTAAAAAGGCATATAGTAGTAAAGCTAGCAAAAATGAGTGACAAAGAGAGAATACTAAGGGCAGCAAGGCAGAAGGAAATAATCTAGAAAGGAGCCCCTATCAGGCTTTTAGCAGATTTCCCTGCAGAAACCTTACAAGCTAGGAGAAAATGGAAGGACATATTCAAATCTTTAAAAGACAAGAATTTTCAGCCAAGAATACTGTATCCAGCAAAAATATCCTTCGGATATGAGGGGGAAATAAAAACTTTCCCAGACAAACAAATGCTATGGGAGTTCATAGCCATGAGACACCCCCCCCCCCCCACACACACACACACACACACACAAGAAATCCTCAAGAAGGCACTCATACTAGAAAAAAAAAAGAGGGAAAAATGGGTCACAAAGCATGGAGTAAGGAGATAAAGAGGTAGACAAAATCAGAATAGGATAGCAAATACTCAAGTATAGCATTAAAGATAAAAGGAAGGAAAACACCAAAAACAGAGATAATCTTGTCATTTTAACCACCAAACTCACAAAACAAGATGGAATAAGATGTGAGAAACACAACTTAGGGGGGGAGGACGAAAGGGACTGAATCACTTTAGACTAAGGGAATAAGAAGCCCTCAGATATTGGACGATCTTATACATGAGATTCTGAATACAAACCTCATGGCAACCACTAAACAAAAAAGCAGAACAAAGACACAAATAATAAATAAGGAGAAAACAAAGAAACACATCATAAAAACTACATAATTCAATGGGTAGACCAAAAAACGAAATGAAGGAAAACCAGAAAATGAGTGATAAAATGACAGCATTAAGTCCTCATACATTAATAATCACCCTAAACATAAATTGATTGAATTCTCCAATAAAAATACACAGAATGGTGAGATGGATTAAAGAACAAGACCCAACAATGTGCTGGCTCCAGGAAACACATCTCAGCTACAATGACAAACACAGGCTCAGAGTGAGGGGGTGGAAGATGTATTCCAAGCTAATGATAAAGAAAGGAAAACAGGTGTCAGAAGACTTATATCAGACAAAGTAGTCTTCAAGATAAGACAGATAAAGAGAGATAAAGACAGGCAGTATATAATGATCAAAGGGACACTCCCTCAAGAAGAAATAACACTTATAAATATCTATGCACCCAACACAGGAGCACCCAAAGTTCATAGAGAAACTATTAAAAAACCTAAAAGAAGATACTAATAAAAACATAATAATAGTAGGGGACCTCAACACTCCACTCACATCAATGCATAGATCTTCCAGACAGAAAATCAACAGGGAAACAGTGGAATTAAGTGAAAAACTAAACCTGTCGGACTTAATAGATGTATATAGAATGCTCCATCCAAAAACAACAGAATACACATTCTTCTCAAGTGCACATGGAAGATTCTCAAGGGTAGACCATATGTTGGGAAACAAGGCAAGCCTCAATAAATTTAAGAAAATTGGAATAAAAACAAGTATCTTTTCTGATCACAATACTATAAAGTTAGAGAGTAATTACAGGAAAAAAGCTGAGAAAGGGACAAAGATGTGGAGACTAAACAACAAGCTATTGAGCAAGCAATGGATCATTGAAGAAATTAAAGGAGAAACCAAAAAATACCTGGAGACAAATGAAAGTGATAACATGCCATACCAACTCATATGGGATGCAACAAAAGCTGTATTAAGAGGAAAATTCATCACAATACTGGCACACCTTAACAAACAAGAAAAATCCCAAATCGGCAATCTCAAATTACACCTAACTGAATTAGAAAAAGAAGAACAAACAAAGCCCAAAGTCAGCAGAAGGAGAGAAATAATAAAAATCAGAGCAGAAATAAATGCTATTGAAACAAAAATGGCAGTAGAAAGGATCAATGAAACAAAGAGCTGGTTCTTTGAGAAGATAAATAAAATTGACAAAATCCTAGCCAGACTGACAAAGAAAAAAAGAGAGAAAGCTCAGATAAACAAAATTCGAAACAAAAGAGGAGAAATAACAACAGACACCACAGAAATGCAACAGATTATAAGAGAATACTGCAAAAAACTATATGCAACAAAATGGATAATGGATAATGAGCACCATCCCACTGAGAATAGGAACGAGACCAGGATGCCCACTATCACCAATCAACATAGCACTAGAGATTCAGGCCAGAGCAATCAGGCAAGAGAAAGGAATAAAAGGAATCCAAATAGGGAGTGAAGAATGAAACTTGCTGTTTTCAGACATGATCTTATATACAGAAAACCCCAAAGAATCCATCCACTCCAATCTAAAGAAAACTAATAGAAATAATTAACAACTACAGTAAAGTTGCAAGGTACAAAATGAACCTACAAAAACCAGTTGCTTTTCTATATTCTGATAATGAACTTACAGAAAGAGAACTCAAGAATATAATTACATTTACAATTGCAACTAAAAGAAAAAGTACCTAGGAGTAAATTTAACCAAGGAGGTGAAGGACTTATACAATGAAAACTATAAGACATTACAGAAATAAATTAATAATGACATAAAGAGATGGAAAGAGATTCCATGCACATGGATTGGAAGAATAAACACAGTTAAAATGTCCATACTACCCAAAGAAACCTACAGATTCACTACAATCCCAGTCAGAATCCCAATGACATTCTTCATGAAAATAGAACAAAGAATCCTATGGGTCAGCCAAAGACCCCGAATTGCAAAGGCAATCCTGAGAAAAAGCAACAAAGCTGGAGGCATCACAATCTCTGACTTCAAAATGTACTACAAAGCTGTAGTCATCGAAACTGCATGTTACTGGTACAAAAACAGGCACACAGATCAATGGAACAGAACTGAAAGCCCAGAAATTAAACTACATATCTACGGACAGCTAATCTTTGACAAAGGTGCCAAGAACATACAATGCAGAAAATATAGTCTCTTCAATAAATGGTGTTGGAAAAACTGGACAGCCATATGCAAAAGAATGAAAGTAGACCATTATCTCATGCCATACGCAAAAATAAACTCAAAATGGATCAAAGGCTTGAAGATAAGTCCTGAAAGCATAAAACTCCTGGAAGATAATATAGGTAGTACACTCTTTGACATTGAACTTAAAAAGATCCTTTCGAATACTACGCCTTCTCAGACAAGGGAGACAAAAGGAAAAATAAACAAGCAGGACTTCATCAGACTAAAGAACTTCTACAAGGCAAAATAAACTAGTATCAAAACAAAAAGACAGCCCAGTAATTGTGAGAAAATATTAGCAAATCATATATCTGACAATGAGTTAATCTCCATAATATATAAGGAAAAATTGCTCACAAAATTGAGCAATAAAAATACAAACAGCCTGATCACAAAGTGGGCAGAGGATATGAACAGACATTTTTCCAAAGAAGATATACAGATGGCCAATAAACATATGAAAAGATGGTCAACATCAGTAATCATCAGGGAAATGCAAATCAAAACTACAGTAAGATGCCACTGTATGCATGTTAAAATGGCTATAATTACTAAGACTAAAAATAATAAATGTTAGAGAGGGTGTGGAGAAAAGGGAACCCTCATACACTGCTGGTGGGAATGCAAAATGGTGCAGCCACTATGGAAAACAGTATGGAGATTCCTCAAAAAACTAAAAATAGAACTACCATACGACCCAGCTATCCCACTACTGGGTATCTACCCAAGCAACTTGAAATCAACAATCCAAAGTAACATATGCACCCCTATGTTCATTGCAGCACTAGTCACAATAGCCAAGACATGGAAGCAATCCAAGTGCCCGTCAACTGATTACTGGATAAAGAAGATGTGGTATATATATATAATGGAATACTACTCAGCCATAAAAAAAGACAAATTCATCCCATTTGCAACAACATGGAAAGACCTGGAGGGAGTTATGGTAAGCAAAATAAGCCAGACTAAGAAAAACAAACACCAGATGATTTCACTCATATGTGGAATATGAACAAACTCATGGACAAAGAAAACAGTTCAGTGTTTACCAGGGGAAGGGGGTGGGGGTCAGCACAGGGGCTGAAGGAGAGCACTTATGTGGTGACCATCAAGAAATAATGTAGAACTGACATCTCACATTGATGTAAACTATTATGAACTCAATTTAAAAAAAAAGATATACTTGGATATGCATGTGTCCTCATAAATAGATAGTGTTGTTTTGAGTGTTTACGTGTCCTAATAAACTCAAATTATATGACTCCATATAGTCTGTGTCTTTCGTGTTTCAAGAGAACAATGTTTTTAAAGATGAATGTGTGGTACCATATGTACCTCTACTTTATTGTTTATAGGTGCTGTATAACTCTAGGATGTACATCTACCAGGGTCTGTTCTTACAAACTAGTTTTCTCTGCCATTCTTGTACATGATATATATGGCCCATAGTGTACATTTCTCTAGCGCAAATACTCAAGAATGGAATTTCTGGGTTGTAGGGTAGACGCAGATTTCATTTCATTGATACTGTCATAGTGCTCTCTGGAGAGGCTGTCACGGTTTATGCTTCAACCAGCAGTGCCTAGTTGGTTCAATTTTCTGACATTCTCAATTGTGATTTCTATTATTTGATGCTCCTTTACCAAAATTCCACATTTTATATTAACTATTGTTAGTCCCTGTCTATAATATTATGATATTATTCTGTCTCTTTTAGTTTCTATTTACATGGCATTTCTTTGCCTATCTTTTTATTCTGTTCTTGATTTCCCTGAAGAAGGGATTTCTTCTCCAAATACATTTCTGGCCTCCATCCACCTCCTTAAACCTTCTTAACCTGGGAAAGTAGAACAGTTACTCTATTAAATTGGGGGAAATAACAGCATACAGAGTTTACACTATTCCTACAGGATATCTGAATCCATGAATTCTGAGCAGAATAGGAGGGGAGTGTTGAGGGGAAGTTCTGTCCTAATCCTGCACTGAGCTCTCAGTCATCAAGTTGATATTTTTAACCTCACCTACCACTCCATGGTTTTCTATTAAAATTGCATAGGAAAGATGAGTGCTAGTAGCTGGAAGTCCTTAGCATCCTTCACAACAGGGCTAAGAATAATGAGAAAAAGAAACAAAAATAGTGGAATTCAGGAGAGCACAATTTTTACATGGAGAGAATTTGTCGGAGACTGGAGCACGGTACTGGTGCTGAGACTTTATTTTTTGACAGATACATTTTCTTCTTAGGTGTTTTGAGAAGCTTATTTTAGGCCAAGGGGATTCTTAGGTTTGTGATTTTTTTTTCAATACTACAGTGAGAGGCTTTAACCTAACCACAGGATGTTTTGATCTTCGTGGCTCATTATAGATCAAAGAAGCTTTGTCCACAAATGATTGTCTCTTCATAGAGAGGCAGAAACTCAAATTAAGGTACAAGGCTCATAGGGACCTTAGCAAGGTGAGTGTCCCCGAGGGCAGGAAGACTCTCTGGGTGCAGGCTGCCACAGCTTACTAGTCAGGCACAGTTTTTCCTGAACATGTTTGGCTGTGGCAAAGCTTCATTGTACAGAACAGAAGAGTCCTTTTCTGCCCTTTAAGTATCAGGAGGCAAAAAGATATTTGATGCTTTTAAATTGAAAACAGCTGACTTTCTCATGTTGCAGAGAAAAAGTAAGGTTCTTACTTTTAAAATATACGTGCCAAACTAACAAAATAAAAGGAAATGTCAAACTACTATTAAGGAGAACATTAGAGAAAGGGCAGAAGATCCCATTATTATAGGGAAACCACATAAAGTCTGCTAACAGCTATACCAAGTGGTTATAGAAAATCTATACAAGTTTGAGATGAAGGTTAGCGTAAAATAATTAAAGCAATATTACGTGTTGTCAAGGTGGTAGAGTTACTGCTGACATAGATACTGATATATTGCTGGGGTTCTAAGTGATGTTGGAGAAATTATAGAAGTAAGCATCTTAAAAAGGCACAGAAAGATGAAAGATACTAAAGGAGATTCAGGCAAGATACTTATATTAGGTATATGTCTGGCTGGACGAATGGAAAAAATATGCTGTTGGTGAAATTATTACTGAGGGAGAAAAAGGTAGACAAGGTTTGTTTGAATAATGGATGCTTCTGGGAGAAACATGAGGATTTGATTTCATATTGCTATGATGAGAGCCACCATAATATCAGAGGTGTAAGAGAATGCTAGAAAAACAAATGTCTGCATCAGATAGGAAAAAAAAAAGAAAAGAAAGAAGTCATTCAATTCCAGCAACTTATGGGAGTCCTGGGACTCAAGCCTCAGAAACATTTATCACAGCTGCAGCTCAGAAATCTAGTGAGAACAATTCTACAGTAGAAATGAATGTAAGGATAAAGAAAAAACACTCCTTGATTTTACAGACATAGCAATTCTTTGGCAAAAGGCAGTGGAAACATTGCTAGGGGCACAGGACTCAAATGCATTATCTCAAGAGATGGTGGGGGCAACGTCACCAACTGGAGTCAGAATGGAGCAGCTCTGTGTCCCACAAACTTAAGGCATAAGAGAAGATGGAAATTGTGGTGTTTGATAATGAAGCGTAGAAAAGAAAGGTCCCTCAAGAAGAAACTGGTGATGACACTAATTTTAAAAGTTTGCTAGATGGCTCACGTCTCTAACTCAGCTCTCAGGGAAACATAGTTTGCTTAGGTAGATTTTTTGTGGCCACACGTATGGTAAATGCACAGTGCCAAAATTAAGTTCTTATCAGGGATTTTTTTCTATTTGAGTTGAATATCGCAGGATATGAATTATGGACCATTGAACCAGGTGATGGCCCCCTTCACTCTAACCCCACTAAGTTCTTGCTAATGTCGTGGCAACATTAATTTTGCCTGAGAGAGCTACTGCATAGTTGATAATAGTACGGTCTCTCTCTCTCTCCATGGGTGTGGAAATTAAATTTTAATTGCCCCACGAAAATTTGATTATAGAAGGAGTTTGAATGAAACGCTTCTATGTTACTGTTATGTAAAGAGACTGAGAGACTGACTTACGCATTTTATTTGAATGCTGCTATTCCCTTGTCTTTCAGACCTCTGATATTCTGATTTGTCAAAGAGGAACACAGTGTGGAACAGAAAGGATCTTTCAGTCTTGGATCCAGAGTAGTTTTAAAGGTGATTTCATTAACACACTGACTATTTCAGAGACTTCTGGCAATAATATAGAAATTGTCCTCCACGGTTACTAGATAGTCATATTTGGTATTTGGAGAGTGGTCTCCTGAAGGTGGAGACCAAATAGGCTTCTGATATCCTCTCCCACAGGAAATAGCCCACTCTTGTTAGATTTAACAGTTGTAAAGAAGACTTAAGAAAGTAAGAGTAGAATAAATGTTTTTCCCTCATTACTACTTTAAATTCAAATGAGCTACTCCCAAGTACCGTCCTAATAAATCTCTCCATTACTTTGCTTACTTTGAACTTGGGAAGGTGAAGTTTTATTGGATTGGAAAATTCAGAAAATATAGCAGGACATCCTCAACTTATCATCTTCTTACTTCTTGAGAAAGCTTTGATCACAGCATGCACAGGTTCTAGAATGCCTTCTACCTTCTTCACCTGTGGGGGCAGAGAAGCCCCAAACCATCAGCCACAATGATTCAGTAGGTAAGGCCAACTAAATATGATATTCAGTATCATCAAGCTCATCTTGAATACAGACCCAAAGCCTCCCTATTTGCTATCAGCAATCAGGGTGATACTTTGTTCCTCTTTTCTATTTTTAAAATTTACATTCCAGGTTCCTCAGATTCCAGGCACGGAAGTTATGTGCAATTTATTAGCCCATTTCCCCCCTTGAAAACACAATGTTTATCACCTAAAAGTTGTTTCTATATATAATAAACCTGTAGTTTGAATTCAACACAAGTTAAATACCCTTTTTTCTTTCCTACTTATTATTAATTTCTTCTGTTTTGTCACAGTGCCTTATTTTTGCTACTTCAGGCAAGTTGACTTGTTTATACCTTCTCCATTTTGGGAAAATTTTCTGTACTTTTTTCATTTTTCATCATGATAATCTTCACTTTCCTGGTATTCAGTATCACCAAATGGTGATTTCTCTACTGTTCTTTGAAAATAGTATATCAGAAATTTCTACCACAAATTAAATTAAAATTTATTTAATAAATTATTATTTAATAAATAATAAAATTATTTAAAAATTAAGGTCACAGATATTGCATATACCCTGAATCACTTTGTATAAATTAAAAACAGCTAATTTTTTTAATATACTTTCAGGAATGGATAGAGATGGCTCAAAGATTGTGACTATGTTCTCCTCTCTGTTATTTTAGGAGCTTTACAACTTTAGTTTTTATTTTTAGTCTATGACCAATCTTTATTTTTGTGTAGTGTGAGGTAGAGGAAGAAGTTCATGTTTTTGCATATCAAGTTGGTTTTGCACCATTTGATGGAAAGAATGTCTCCGTCAGTGAATGGACTGATTGCTTTTGCAAAAAATCCACCATATATATGTATATCTCTGAACTACTTATTTTGTTCTATTGATCTACCCTTACACCAATAACTCACTGTTTAAATTAGTATAGATTGATGATAGGCCTGTAAATGAGGTAGCATGAGCTCTCCAATCTTGGTTTTCAAAATTATTACTTTGGCTTTTCTAGATACTTTAATTTTTCTATAAAACTCAGAATAAATTTATGAATTCCTACAAAATAAACTTTTGGAATTTTATTTTTTTATGTTTTTATTTTTTTAAAGATTTTATTTTTCCTTTTTCTCCCCAAAGTCCCCCGGTACATAGTTGTATATTCTTTGTTGTGGGTCCTTCTAGTTGTGGCATGTGGGATGCCGCCTCAGCGTGGTTTGATGAGCGGTGCCATGTCCGCGCCCAGGATTCGAACCAATGAAACACTGGGCCACCTGCAGTGGAGAGCGCGAACTTAACCACTCGGCCACGGGGCCAGCCCCAAACTTTTGGAATTTTGACCCACATTGTATTGAACATTCCAAATAAAATTTATGAGAATATTCTTAACAATATTCAATATTTCCATCTATGTACACGTATATCTCTCCAAGAGTGTAGGTCTTTCTTAATTTCTCTTACCGATATTTGTAGCATACAGTGTAGCAAATTTAGATATTTTTGTTACTTACTCCTATTTTTTGATGCCACAATATTTTAATAGAATAATTTTATTTTTTTATTTGTATTTCAAAATAGAATCAATTTTTTCTGTTTTATTCATTCTAGTAGATACTTTGTATATTCTTTAGTATTTTTATCTAAAGAAACAGTTTGTGAGTAGTAGTAGTTTTACTTATTTTCTGATCTTTATAAAATTTTTCTCTTTCTTGTGTTATTGCCCTTTACAGTTTATACATTTATTTTTCTTAAATATATAATGACTAGTTCCTCCAGTTCAATTTTGAAAAGAAGTATGAGAGTGAAAAATTGCCTTGTTCTCTTATTTACTGGGAAACAGTTCAATATTTCACCATTAGGTACAAAGTTATATGTAGGATTTTCAGGTCTAACCATAATCTATTTAAGGAGATTATCTTTAATTCCTAGTTTCCTGAGAGTTCATGTCATTAATGAGTTTTGAACTTCATTAAGTTTTAATATCTATTTAAGAATCATATGTTTTATTATGTGTTAATATATAAATGGATTTGATTAATTTTCCAAAGGTTAATTTAAACTTTATTTCTGGGACAAACCTGCCTTGTTCATGATATATTAAACTTTTTATGTACTGCTGGATGATCTAACATGGTAATACTGGGTTATGAATGCTTCTGTTTATATTCATGAGGGCTGTTGATCAGCAATTATTATATATATGCATATATACATATTTTACATTTTACATATATGCATATATACACTATGTTGTGTGTTATATATTTTTTTTCACTGAGGAAATGGCTTGGACTAAATATTCAACTTATTTGACAGCTATTGAGATATTAATATTTTATATTTTTTCTACAATCAATTCTCTTAAAAAGAGTTTGTCTATTTTATCAAAGTTCATATAATTAGCAAAGCATTCATAATATTTCTTTACTAGTGTTTAAACTCTAAAGAACATATAGTAATGTCTTTTTCATTCTTTTATTTATTTTTTTAATTAAGATTATGATAGATTACAACCTTGTGAGGTTTCAGTTGTACATTATTGTTAGTCATGTTGTGGGTACACCACTTCACCCTTTGTGCCCTCCCCCCCCCCTTTTCCCTGGTAACCACCGATCAGTTCTCCTTGTCTATATGTTAACTTCCACCTATGAGTGGAGTCATATAGAGTTCATCTTTCTCTGTCTGGCTTATTTTGCTTAACATAATACCCTCAAGGTCCATCCATGTTGATGCGAATGGGATGATTTTGTCCTTTTTTATGGCTGAGTCGTATTCCATTGTATATATAGACCATATCTTCTTTATCCAAGCCTCACTTGCTGGGCACTTAGGTTGGTTCCACATCTTGGCTATTGTAAATAATGCTGCGATGAACATAGGGGTGCATGGAACTCTTGGAATTGCTGATTTCAGGTTCTTAGGATAGATACCCAGTAGTGGGATGGCTGGGTTATAAGGTATTTCTATTTTTAACTTTTTGAGAAATCTCCAAACTGTTTTCCATAGTGGCTGCACCAGTTTGCATTCCCACCAACAGTGTATGAGGGTTCATTTTTCTCCGCAACCTCTCCAACATTTATCACTCTTGGTTTTGGATATTTTTGCCAATCTAACGGGTGTAAGGTGATATCTTACTGTAGTTTTGATTTGCATTTCCCTAATGATTAGCGATGATGAGCATCTTTTCGTGTGTCTATTGGCCATCCTTATATCTTCTTTGGAGAAATGTCTGTTCATGTCTTTTGCCCATTTTTTGATCGGGTTGTTTGTTTTTTTGTTGTTGAGCTGTATGAGTTCTTTATATATTATGGAGATTAACCCTTTGTCAGATAAGTAGCTTGTAAATATTTTCTCCCAATTAGTGGGCTGTTTTTTTTGTTTCAATCCTGTTTTCCCTTGCCTTGAAGAAGCTCTTTAGTCTAATGAAGTCCCATTTGTTTATTCTTTCTATTGTTTCCCTCATCTGAGGAGTTATGGTGTCCGAAAAGATTCTTTTGAAACTGAAGTCAAAGAGTGTACTGCCTATATTCTCTTCTAGAAGGCTTATTGTTTCAGGCCTAATCTTTAGGTCTTTGATCCATTTTGAGTTTATTTTTGTGAATGGTGAAAAAGAATGGTCAATTTTCAATCTTTTACATGTGGTTGTCCAGTTTTCCCAGCACCATTTGTTAAAGAGACTTTCTTTTCTCCATTGTAGCCCTCAGCTCCTTTCTCGAAGATTAGCTGTCCATAGATGTGTGGTTTTATTTCTGGGCTTTTGATTCTGTTCCATTGATCTGTGCACCTGTTTTTGTACCAGTACCATGCTGTTTTGATCACTGTAGCTTTCTAGTATGTTTTGAAATCAGGGATTGTGATGCCTCCGGCTTTGTTTTTCTTACTCAGGATTGCTTTAGCAATTTGCAGTCTTTTGTTGCCCTATATGAATTTTAGGATTCTTTGTTCAATTTCTGTAAAGAATGTCATTGGGATTCTGATTGGGATAGTGTTGAATCTGCAGATTGCTTTAGGTAGTATGGACATTTTAACTATGCTTATTCTTCCAATCCATGTGCATGGAATGTCTTTCCATCTCTTTATGTCGTCATCAATTTCTTTCAAGAAAGTCTTGTAGTTTGCATTGTATAAATCTTTTACTTCCTTGGTTAAATTCATCCCAAGGTATTTTATTCTTTTCGTTGCGATTGTGAATGGGATTGAGTTCTTGAGTTCTTTTTCTGTTAGTTCATTGTTAGTGTATAGAAATGCTACTGATTTATGTATGTTGATTTTATACCCTGCAACTTTGCTGTAGTTGTTGATTATTTCTAATAGTTTTTCTATGGATTCTTTGGGGTTTTCTATATATAAGATCATGTCGTCTGCAAACAGCGAGAGTTTTACTTCTTCATCGCCTATTTGGATTCCTTTTATTTCTTTTTCCTGCAGAATTGCTCTGGCCAACACCTCCAGTACTATGTTGAATAGGAGTGGTGAAAGTGGGCACCCTTGTCTTGTTCCTGTTCTCAAAGGGATGGCTTTCACTTTTTGTCCATTGAGTATGATGTTGGCTGTGGGTTTGTCATATATGGCCTTTATTATGTTGAGGCACTTTCCTTCTATACCCATTTTATTGAGGGTTTTAATCATAAATGGATGTTGGATCTTGTCGAATGCTTTCTCTGCATCTATTGAGATGATCATGTGGTTTTTGTTTCTCATTTTGTTAATATAGTGTATCACATTGATTGACTTGCGGATGTTGACCCATCCCTGTGTCCCTGCTATAAATCCCACTTGATCATGGTGTATAATCTTTTGGATGTATTGCTGTATTCGATTTGCCAAAATTTTGTTGAGGATTTTTGCATCTATGTTCATCAGTGATATCGGCCTGTAGTTTTCCTTCTTTGTGTTGTCCTTGTCAGGTTTGGGGATCAGAGTGATGTTGGCTTCATAGAATGTGTTAGGGAGTGCTCCATCTTCCTCTATTTTCTGGAATAGTTTGAGAAGGATAGGTATTAAATCTTCTTTGAATGTTTGTTAGAATTCTCCAGAGAAGCCGTCTGGTCCTGGACTCTTATTTTTGGGGAGGTTTTTGATTACTGTTTCTATTTCTTTACTTGTGATTGGTCTATTCAGATTCTCTATTTCGTCCTGATTCAGTTTGGGGAGGTTGTAAGAGTCTAGGAATTTGTTCATTTCTTCTAGGTTGTTCAATTTGTTGGCATATAGTTTTTCATAGTATTCTCTTATGATCCCTTGTATTTCTTTGGTATCTGTTGTGATTTCTCCTCTCTCATTCCTAATTTTATTTATTTGAGATTTCTCTCTTCTTTTCTTGGTGAGTCTGGCTAAGGGTTTGTTGATTTTGTTAATTTTTTCAAAGAACAAACTCTTTGTTTCGTTGATCCTTTCTACTGTCTTTTTTGTTTCAATATTGTTTATTTCTGCTCTAATTTTTATTATTTCTCTCCTTCTACTGACTTTGGGCTTTGTTTGTTCTTCTTTTCCTAATTCTGTTAGGTGTCGTTTGAGGTTGCTTATGTGAGATTTTTCTTGTTTATTGAGGTGAGCTTGTATTGCAATGAATTTCCCTCTTAGGACTGCTTTTGCTGCGTCCCGAATGAGTTGGTATGGCATGCTTTCATTTTCATTTGTCTCCAGATAATATTTGATTTCTTCTTTAATTTCTTCAATAATCCATTGTTTGTTCAGTAACGTGTTGTTTACTCCACATTTTTTGCACCTTTCCCTGCTTTATTCTTGTAGTTGATTTCTAGTTTCATAGCATTATGATCAGAAAAGATGCTTGATATTATTTCAACTCTCTTGTATTTATTGATGCTTGCTTTGTTTCCCAAGATATGGTCTATCCTTCAGAATGTTCCATGAGCACTTGAGAAGAATGTGTAACCTGCTGTTTTTGGATGAAGTGTTCTATATATATCTATTAAGTCCATCTGGTCTAATTTTTGATTTAATTCTATAATTTCCTTGTTGATTTTATGTCTGGATGATCTATCTATTGGTGTTAATGGGGTGTTGAGGTCCCCTACTATTATTGTATTGTTCTTGATGTCTCCTCTTAGTTCTGTTAAGAGTTGCTTTACAAATTTTGGTGCTCCTGTCTTGGGTGTGTATATATTTATAAGTGTTAGGTCATCTTGGTGGAGTGTCCCTATTATCATTATGTATTGTCCCTCTTTGTCTTTTTTTATCTGTTTTGCTTTGAAGTCTACTTTGTCTGATATTAGTATAGCGACACCTGCTTTCTTTTGTTCATTATTAGCTTGGAGTATTGTCTTCCATCCCTTCACTCTGAGTCTCTGTTTGTCTTTGGGGCTGAGGTGTGTTTCCTTGAGGCAGCATATTGTTGGGTCTTGTTCTTTGATCCATCCTGCCACTCTGTGTCTTTTGATTGGAGAGTTCAATCCATTTACATTTAAAGTGATTATTGAAATGTGGGGGCCTACCGCTGCCGTTTTATCTCTTGTTTTCCAGTTCTCTTGCATTTCCTTTGTTTCTCGTCCCATGGTTTTTGGATTACTAATTCAGGTATGTAAATTTCTGTATTGGGTGTCTTCTTATTTGTAATTTGTGTCTTTATTCTTGTTATTTGTTTAGTGGTTACCATATGGTTAGTATAGAACATCTCATAGATGAGATAGTCCATTTTCTGATAGCCTCGTATTTCCTTAAATTAAAACCTTCTATGCCTTTTCTCTTCCCCTTCTAGGTTGTTATTATCAGATTGTTTTTCCCTCTTCTTTCTTGTGTTGTGAGTTTGTGGTTAAAATGACAGGGTTATATTTATTCTTGTGTTTCCCTTCCTTTTATCTTTAATGTTTTATTTGACTTTTGCTAACCTGTTCTGATGGAGAGCTGCTACTTTCCGTTATTCTCCTTCTACTTATCTCCCTTGCTCTTGGTTTTGTAGCCGCTTTCTTTTTTTTTTTTTTTTTTTTTTGATTTTTCAGGTATGAGGGTTTTCCTGAGCATTTTTTGAAGAGGAGGTTTTGTGGCAATGAACTCCCTTAATTTTTGTTTATCTGGGAAAGTTTTTATTTCTCCATTGTATTTAAAGGATATTTTCACTGGGTAGAGTATTCTTGGCTGCAGGTTTTTGTCCTTCAGAGTTTTGAATATATCATTCTACTCTCTTCTAGCCTGTAGAGTTTCTGCTGAGAAATCTGCTGACAGCCTTATGGGGGATCCTTTGTAGGTTATTTTCTTCTGCCTGGCTGCCCTTAGTATTATAATATTATTTTATATATATATATATAATTATAATATAATTAGCAAAGCATTCATAATACTTCCTTACTAGTGTTTAATCTCTAAAGAACATATAGTAATAAGTCTTTTTCATTCTTAATAATGATAATTTATACTTCCTTTCTTTTTGTAAATCAGCTCTGCAGGATATATTAATTTTATTATCTGTATATGTCTTGTTCTTAACATCAGAGTGAATCCATAGTCTTGAGACAGTTATTGTAGAAACAGCAGAGTCCTCTGGGGTTTCAATGGAATTGCTGGAGTGTTTTCCAGTCCCTCATAACTTGGCATTATTCAATCTCCAGATTTTGTTTCCACAGCGGCAAGTAGTAGCTGAGATCTCTGCTCAGCTTCTTTCATCCTCTCAGCCATTATTTTTTACCTAGAGCCATAAATTCTGCCCTGTGAATGTGGATTGCTACTTGATGTCTATCAAAACTATACCACATCTACTGATTAATCCTTAGATGATGAAAAAAATCAGTATAGATTTCACCCAATGATGTTTATTTTGAAGGTCAAATTCTCTCCAGGTTCTGCCTGCTTTTTGTAGTACTTTAGTACCTTTCATTTTTTTGTGTGTAATATTTTCTTCAGCAGCTATATATGTTTTTTTTTTATTTCTTGGAGAGTGAGCCCACTATATTCAACTCTACCAGTACCAGAACCAAAATTCACTGGATGTAACTTTTGGTATTATCAAGAATCTGACCTGCATAGAGACAAGAATATTGAATTTTTGAGGTTTCATTAAATTCCAATTCCAGGAGATGACATATCTGGCAGAAAATTGTGGCAAAGACCCTGGGAAATTGGATGGCGACATTTGAAGATTGAAGAGGTAGGATTCAGGATCGTTTCATTATAAGAGAGATCTCTTCATTTCTTCCAAAATGTTTGGAATTTGTTCAGATATTGAGAAGGGAAAACAAACAAATGAAAACATCAACAAAAAAGCCCAATTACCTAGTCAGATAGTAGGTTTAACCAAAGTTGTAATTTGACAACTCACAAATTCACACCTTCCTCTTAGTTTTATCTGTCTCAGCCCAGCTGCTGCAAACAATAAGGGGTTCTGTACTACAGTGGTAAAATGCCCCTAGGCTTTAGTCGTTGCCTTGAAGAATATGTTTAGGAAATTTACCATTTTTCCTTTTTGTAAGCTGTTCAAAATTATTGGAAGAATTCCCTTACCCTGTAGTCCTTAAATATTTTATGTCTTTCATACTGTTCTGTAAGAGTGATCATTCAATCTCTTAAATCTTTGCCTTCATTGTAACCTTTTTCCAAGTGATCACAGATTACAATTTATTTCTTTTTCCACTGCAGGCCAAGTTGCATGAGAATCACCCAATAAAACTAATAGGGTTTAAAATGCCTTCATCTGCCTTTCTTTTAATGAGGTATAATTGACATACAATACTATATTAGTTTCAGGTGTACAACATAATGATTTGATATTTGCATATATTGCCAAACGATCATCACAATAAGCCTAGTTAACATCCATTACCATATGCAGTTAGGATATTTTTTCCTGTAATGAGAACTTTTGAGATCTACTCTCTTAGTAACTTTCAAGTAGGCAATCTAGTATTATTAACTATAGTCACCATGTTGTACACTACATTCCCATGACTTATTTACTTTATAACTGGAAGTTTGTGCCTTTTGACTCCCTTCACCCATTTTGCCCACACCGCCCCCGCTCTGGCAACCACCAATCTGTTCTTTGTATCTATGAACTTGGTAAAATGCCTCCATCTATAATTTGACCAGACAATTAATAATGAGTTGTGTCCACTTCCCTGAATGAGTGCCCACAACCCCTTCTATTGACAATTTCTGAAATAGTTGGCATTTATTTGAAAGGCATAGAAAATGATGGGGTAATTTAAGTACACAGGTTGTTGGTTAGCTCACAAAAATTTAAGGGATGCTAGATCTGGAAGAACAGAGGCTGGAGAGCAGCTGAAGCTGCAGTTAAAACCATACCTCAGAGACCCTGCCTCTTGTAAAAAAGCTAGAGGACAGGTTGCACTGTTGCTTCTGTTGCCAGCATCAAGCGATAGATGCTTTTTCTCTTGGAAAAGGCACATGGCTAATCCAGTTGCCACTGTCCACGGAATGCATTCTGCACTTCTTCTGCTTCTTTGTCACTAGGTCCTACTTCATGGGTGTTTCTGATGGGTTGAGATTATGCGACTTTCAATACATTAAGTGAGGCACTAAGTGTGTTGGACAGATTCCTTTGGATTATGCTGCAAGGAACACAACACCCTTCTAATTTTAATAAGATAATATATATCTTATTTACTTTACACGCCAATTTTGTGTTGAGATTCAACTCCTTATGTGTTCTCATTTTAGGACCTAAGGTGAAAGAGCAGAGTAATGATATGTCTGTGAAATCTTCTGCTCTGATACTGCATACAGTCACTTCTGCTCATATTTCATAGATGGAAACAAGTTACATGACCAAGTATGATGTTAATGGGGCAGGAAATTAAACTCCTGCCATAAAGAGGCACTTAAAATAACTTGGCAAAAGGCAAAGATGTAAAACCCCTTTATAACGAAGCCAGTGGATAATTGGAAACACAATAAAACCTACTAAATGACTGCACTTTTCCTTTACAGTCTGAGGTGAACCTCATCAATCCTTTTTTGGTAGGAATTTGCCAAACACAGGAAGAGGTTTCAGATGCTTAGCAGGTACAGTATGATAATTGTTCACTATAGTTTTGTGATACATCCCTTTAAAGATGGATAGTGTTTTGACTTGTTTGGCCTCTTTTTGATAACTCTAGAATTATTAGTCACAAAGACAGCATCTCTAGAGGACAGCAGACATCATTTCTACCTTTTTGAATAACAACATTAGTATGCATGATGTTTACCTGCTAAAGGCCCTATACTCTTCTCCTTAGAAATATTACATTTTTAGAATTTTTATAAAAGTACCCCCATGGATTTGGCCAATAGTTCTATAGCACTACAAAAGATGTCTAATACAAGGTAGATTACATAGGCTCTGATTAAGAAGTATGTCCTAATTACAGGCCATCTTTGTGACTGAAATTAAGATGATAATAAACTGTTTGAAAAACTAGCAGAATTTTTTGATTAGACTATCAAAATAACTGGCATCAGGCTACTACTGTGAATTGTTTTGGGAAGAATTATATAGCTTCTTGAAGTTTAGCAATAAGCTGAGCAATACAATGAGGAAATGCCCAAGAAAGTGAGTGAGTGCCCTTTAGAGGAAACTCAATAAAATCCCATCCAATTTGGCTCTACCCGGGGAGAGAGCCCATCCCTGCAGATATGACGCAGGTTGACTTTCACATTTCCCCAACTGACAGGATACGGAAAGAGAGTTTAATATGCTCAGAGATACTATCAGCCCGAATATCTCTCATCTGAATAGAGAAACTCAGAAATAAGTAATATAAACAACTTTTAGAAGCACAATCAACATTTTAAAAAAATTTTGTTGATAGCTCTAAAATTCTATTTTTCTGGTTTTCCTTGCAATTCAAGAACAAAAACATATAACACTTTGTATTCTGGACGAAACATAGATTAAAAAGTTTATTCAAAAAGAAGTTTAAAAAAGGAAGAGATGGATGATCATGAAAAACTTAAAAGATAGTAAAATAGTCACCCTGAAAACTCTCAGGGTCAATTTTTTTCAAGGAAGGGCAGGATAAAATAGGTCGATTTGCCTAAAAATACATTAACATATAAACTAAAGAGAAGATAAGTTAAGCAGCGTTGAAGTGGTGCACAAAAAGGCAATTTAGCAGAACAAATAGAACAGGTCATGACATATTTAACTGAAAAAGAAAAGTATCCTTTCAATGGGCAAATGCTTGACCATTCAATAATGGCTGTTGGATAAATTTGTTTACTACTTGGAAAAACAAACTCGAACATGAAAAAATATGTAAAAAAAGTCAGAAGGCAAACAACACAACTCAAAATAAAAACTAAACTTCCTAGCCAAGATCCTGTCAGGAGATAGAAACCACACCAGGAAAGGAAACAGGAAATTTTTATTCAAAAGAACTTTTATCTAGTAAAAGGTTGACAGAGAAACTTAAAGAATACAGAGGTTAGAATGTCACAAGATAATTATTATTTCTCTGGCTGATGGAGAGTGTACAAGGATAGACCTAGAAATTCAAAGCAGAGGCACCAACTCAACACTGAGCTTCAGATGTCTGAGGAGAAGAATGGCAGCCAAAGGAATAGCCAGCTTGCCTGTGGCCATGAAACATGGTGGAGTGGACAAACCCCAGCTGGTCTATAAGAGAAGTCCACTGCTTGATGATGGAGACATAAGCTGTAGGCTGAGACCCACAGCAGGTTTGAGGAGCTGCCCACCGCTGTCTGATGGAGAAGCTTGCCAGTAAGTACCAGCCACAATTGATCCATCTGCGCCACTGGTGGAAAGCTACCAGTGTCCCCACCTATCTCAGCTGTTTCTGACTACTGTGCAGAAAAAAGTGCATTTCAAGAAGGAAAGCAAAAAGGAAAGTGCTTTCCTCCTGTCTGGTCTTACTGTGTCCTTCCACCACCCTCTATTGGCAAAGCCAAATATCAAGTCAGCTGGCTAAGGATAAAATGTCTGCAGAGTCCATCTTTAATATATGTTCTGTATTTTTCTTTCAAGTTTGTGTAAGTTTGAAATTATTCCAAAAGTAAAAACTTGGAATTATTTTTCATAATTTTTTTAATGAATATATGAACAGGTGTTCAACCACTTTAATAATGAGAAACAAAAGAAAATCTAAGATACTATTTGTGATTATCATTTTTTAAAATTTCTATTACAGAGTTTATTGTGAACCCAGGGAAAAATGAGATTGAACATATAACTATTTGGAATTAAAATGGTACAGAAATTTGAGAACAAAATTTAAAGCATGACTATTATTTGAATCAGCCATTCTACATTTAAGAATATATTGCAAAGAAGTAACCACGCATATGTGCAATGATATAGGCACAAAAATTTCCATGGGTCACGCTTTGTAATATCTAAAGACAAGAGACAACCTAAATATGTATCAGGCGGGGTTGGTTAAATAAAATATAGCATGTACCTCCTCTAGAATTCTAAGAATATAGTCATTAAAGTCAATGTATTAACACGCAAGGAAAGAAGTCAATGAAAAAGCCAATGAAAATGGCCTCTTGAATAAAAAGATAAAGCATATTATTGCAATAAAAAGTATGTGTATATAAATTTGTCGAGTAAAGTTTGGAAGAATCCTTCCTAACCTATTAAAATGGCTAGCTATAGAGAGAGATCAACTGGAGCCATGCCTTCTTACTTTTTAACTGGTTATTTTTATTTATTTATTTATTTATTTATTTTGAGGAAGATTAGCCCTGAGCTATCATCTGTGCCCATCTTCCCCTACTTTATATGCAGGACACCTACTACAGCATGGCTTGCCAAGCGGTGCCATGTCTGCACCCAGGATCCTAACCAGTGAACTCTGGGCTGCCGAAGTGGAACATGTGCACTTAACTGCTGCATAACTGGGGTGGCCCCTATAACTGGTTATTTTTTTATTCATAATTATCATGTATTGTAACTCAAATATTAAGAAAACTATAACTAATGCCATAAAAGGCATATATAAGATTGATGTATACACACACACACATACACAGAGTCATACACCTCATAACAACTTTTCAGTCCATGACCGCCTACATATATGATGATGGTCCCATAAAATGAGTACCACATAGCCTAGGTGTGTAGTAGTCCATACCCTTTAGGTTTGTGTAAGTACACTTTATGATGTTGGCACAACAATCAAATTGCCTAACAACACATTTCTCAGAACGTATCCCCCATCTTTAAGATATGCATGACTGTATAGATTATATTTATATATAATCAACATACATGTATAATCAACTTATATATATATATATATATATATAATCAACATACACAGCCACTGGTATGAAGCTATAAAGTTTAAATATTATTTAGATCCATGTAAATATCATTATATTTTAGAGAAAGTTACATTTGGGTGCTTTTTATCCTGTTTGTTCACCTGGAAATTATCTTTCAGCAGTGATCAATAAAATACAGTCAAAGTCATTTGTCAATAAATAGAAAATGACTCCACAACTGATTGGTAGAGTTTAATAGATGTATTTATGTAGAAAAATGCAGTTTTATGTTTTGTACTTAGCTATAATAATATAATAGTAAAATAGGTAAAAATATTACTGTAGAAACCCATACTAGTTAATATTGACATAATTATAAGACAGAGATAAAAAATGACTGACATAAAATCACTGTTCATGTGAATCTCCTTGTATAAAATTGATACAGAACTTTTTATATAATGCCAAAAAACCCACAGAAAACAAATACAGTCTGACAGAAGTGAACTTGATGAAACAATAAGATCATAAATGATTTAGAGTTAATAGTGAATTATAAAATCCAGGAGAATTTCAATTTGCATAACATTTTTAATGAAATCTCTCACCAAAATGCGTTAAAAAAAATTAACCTAAGGGCTGGCCAGGCGGTGCAGTGGTTAAGTGTGCACATTTCGCTTTGGCGGCCCAGGGTTCACCCGTTCAGATCCCAGGTGCAGACATGGCACCACTTGGCATGCCATGCTGTGGCAGGCATCCCACATATAAAGTAGAGGAAGATGGGCATGGATGTTAGCTTAGGGCCATCCTTCTGCAGCAAAAAGAGGAGGATTGGTGGTAGATGTTAGCTCAGGGATAATCTTCCTAAAAAAAAATTTAACCTAGTTACTTTTTTATTAGGAAAACTCAAGCATGCAAACTTGATTAGTGGCAAGTGAAAAACAGTAGTCTGTTCTTTTGTAATGAATTGATTTTTAATGATTTTCTTCAGCCTTCCAGGAATGAATAGTTTTGGATTCCACACTCCTGTACATTTTCCTATTTCTAGTAATGAATCTCTACTGATTATTTTTTCTTCAGTACTGTCCTTTCAATTTTACCTTTAATTGTTTTTTTTAACCAATTTTTTATTTATCTTTATTGAGGTAACATTGGTCTATGACATTACATAAACTTCAAGTATACATCATTATATTTCGATTTATGTGAAGACTACATCATGCTCACCCCCCAAAGCCTAATTGTCAACTGTCACCTTACACATGCACCCTTTTACCCCTTAGCCCACCCCTCTCTCTGCCCTTACCCTCTGGTCCAATCTATTCTCTGTGTCTATGTGTTCGTTATTGTTATTTGTTTTCTTCCACATATGAGTTAAATCACACAGTAATTGTCTTTCTCCATTTGACTTATTTCACTTAGCATAATGCCCTCAAGGTCTATCCATGTTATTGCAAATGGCAAGATTTCATCTGTTTTTATAGCTGACTAGTATTCCACTGTGTATGTATACCACATCTTCTTTACCCATTCACCCCTTGATGAGCACTCAGGTTGTTTCCAAGTCTAGGATATGTGAATAATGCTGCAATGAGCGTAGGGGTGTAAACATCTTTGCAAATTAGTTTTTTCCTGTTCTTTAGATAAATACCCAGTTGTGGATTAGATGGGTCATATGGTAGTCCTATTAATTTTTTGAGGAATCTGCATACTACTGCCCCACATTCAGTCTTCATGGCCTCTTTAACTTTTGTTACTATTCTCTCCCCCAAGTTGTTTCACTTACTTCAGTTTCACCCTTAGTTAAGACCTACTCTGACCAACGTGATAGCCATAAGCCATTAGTGATGACATTTGAACTTAAAGGAAATAATTACCCATATTTCAAATCTTAATTGCCACATGTGGCTTCTGACTACCGTATAGGACAGTCTAAATTTATAAGAGATTTCCATCATTGCAGAAAATTTTCTTCAACAATACTGGTGTATATCTATCTTTATTGGCATTCTTTGTTAAACTTATTTTTATTCTTTTCCTTAAGAATCTGTTGCAGTTGCCTATTGCCTTGTCTTAGATCTTAATCGTGGGAGGCAATATACTGTGAAGAAAAGAATAAAGATTTGCGAAGGGAAAATAGTGACTTTGAACTTATTCTGAACATATAAATTGGAGGTGATGGCAATTTATTTTTAAATGTACTTGTGATAATTACTTGAAATATGCTATATAATGTGATAGTACTTCTTTCGTCCCTTTTCCACAATTCACATTCCAGTCCATTTAAAACCTTCAAAATGGCGAACTCAGGTATACCAAAATAAATATCATTTTATCATTAAACTTCAAATTGTTTTTGGATTTGAATAAAAGATTCTCTGACCTGATAAACAGATGATATTTGAGCATTTGCTCATTTATTTAAGATACAGTATTATAAATTAAATAATATGACAAAGGGCATAAACAAATTTAAGTCTCTAGACTTAGGAAGCTACTATTCAGAAGGTTTTTATCAATTTACTCAATCGACAGCTGTATATAGTGCCTTCTCATCATATCCTTTAAAAATATTTTTAATTTTGATAATTTAGCTTATAGAAATTATCTGTCTTTTAATTACTTGAGTTAGTTGAATATATTCTCATTTGTTTTAGTAATTTGCATATCCTTTTGTGCTTATTTGTCTGTATTCAATAGCTTTTTTTTAAAGTACATTGTTTGGAAATAACTTTATTTTGACCATAAAGTGACAAACATACACAATAGTTATGCTTTTCGTCTTGAGAAAGTGAGGAAAAAATTCAGTTAGGCAACTGGGTTATACAAAAATCTTCACTAATAATTAAAATCCTGCAATTGTGTGGCATTTTCTTCTTTACGCTTATGTGGATTAAAAGGAAGGAATTCCTTGTCCAAAAATACCTTCCCTGACACCCTGTTACCACTTCCTGTACTTTCACTGTGAAAGTGACAAAACTAAAAGCAAATAAATTGGAAGAATTGCCATATTAGTCACTGTCAACTAGAAACATAACTGAAGGAATTAATTTACTGCCTTCTACAGTGACACTTAGCAGACAACAGGTTTGATGGGAAACAGAGAGGTAGGCACAAAAGGTAGACACTGGTTTTAGTAATCTAAATTTTAATTGTGCCATAGGGCAGCCGGAGGGCACAAAAACGCAATAATCTGAAAAAAAATGTATTTATTTGTTTCTTGCCTCTTGCCATATCAGAATTGAGACACTGTACTATCAAATTCACAAAACAGAAACAAAAATGTTTGAAATAATTTTGAAGACCATTTATACGTAAAGGATAAGTATCAGGATAATTCATTAATAGGAATAAATAAAAAGTCTGGACTATGTTAAATGCTTCATTTTCTTCTCTTATTCTCAGTAGAATTGTGTATATCAATTTATACATTACAAATTATTTTATACATATGGTCTGTTTTCATATACCTAAGGAATTGTAAACATAGTATAATTATTTCTCTATTTTTAAATTCTTAAGCAAAGTCCAGTAAACTATGCAATAAGGTCAAGGGGTCACAAAATAAGTAAATGAGAGGACAAGATTTCAAATAAAGTTCCTCTGACTTCAAATACCATACCATATCTTTGGTAATTGGCATGGAAGGAAGCCCCAGGCACAGCAGTGTGAGGGGCTACCCAAGAACCAAAAAGACTTTGGACATAGAAGCACAGTAATATCTCAAACTATCCTGTAATATGTCTTACAAGGGCTTCTTTTTACCAAATATTGATTTTCTCCGATTATCTCTTCTTCTTCCATTTCCACTGTCATTGTCTTAATTTCAGAACCATCAAGTTACACTTTGACTTCAGCGATAGTTGAACAATGTCTTTCCAGGCTCACACCTGTGCTCTTACTCCTTGCTTACGCACAACCTATCTCCCCATAGTCACCAGAATTACCTCTCTAGAACAAAAACCTGGTAATTCCCTCCGCTTCTTATGCAATTTCAGAATATGCACCATGCTTCTGTATCGTGTATCAGTGTATGCTTGCCTTTTCTCAAACTTTATGAGCGAAGCAGTTTTATTTGTTGTTGCATGAAAATCAAGTGCAATTCACACCTTTATCCCATGACATGTTGTGTTTTGAATCTTCTTTCTCATTCCTTTACCTAATAGAATTATTATAGGCATTGCACATTTTATTCACATTTTTAAATAACTTGAAGAAAATGTTAGGAGAATATACATAAGCTAAGGAACGTATAGCTTCACTAGCAAATGTTTGCTGCTTCCTGTCTGGTCAAGGGTCTCGTTATCATTGGATATAAGCAACAAGAGAGCCAGTGGTTCTTTTGTTAGTTTTATTTTTTTCACTGTATTCCAGGACATAGATTGATATCTGCCATATAGCCAACACTAGATTATATATCAAATTAATGACCAAAGTAATGGACAACTTAAAAATGGCAAAAAAAAAAAAAAAAAAAAGCTAACGAATGAAAATCTCCTCACAGAATAACATGATTGACAAAAGGTGGATGACTGAGTGAAAAGACAAATGACTGCAGAGTGCAGTGGCTTGCTTATGAGAAGTAGTTGATAAATATTTACAGAGAGTTATTTTTATGTGAAAATTACTCTTAAAAATTCCATAAAGGTTTCTTCCTCTATGTTAGCTCTAACACTTCTGTAGGTAAAAGCTACTCTAAACTGCTTTGCAACCCTTTGTATCTTTTAATACTCTATTATTACATATTATAAAGGATATTCCATGTATCTTTAAAACGTAAATTTTTCAATAGCTGTCTAGGGACTTAAAAGTGTTCATTCCCTTTGACTTAACATATACTGAATCCTGAAAAAATGAGCAGATGTCTAGCTATCACCCACTAGTGATGTCAGTGAATCTCACTTTTTTCAAAATAGAAGACAGTCGTAAGTATATCAATAAAATATTTATTGTTATAACAACATGGAAGATTTATTATGCATTAAATCAGCAATATTTTATGAGAATCGTTCATGACTTAAGGTAATGCTTATGCTATAATTTTTGTGTGTGTGTGAGGAAGATGGGCCCTGATCTAACCTCTGTGCCAGTCTTCCTCTACTTTGTATATGGGATGCAGCCACAGCATGGCTTGATGAGTGGTGGCGTGTAGGTCCACACCTGGGATCCGAGCACTCAAACCCTGAGGATGCCAAAGTGGAGCTTGTGAACTTAACCACTACAACCCTGGGCCCCCACCTACTTATGCTATAATTTTAAGTAAAAGCTTTGACATACAGGGTGACAGATTGTGTGTGCCTTGATCTGAACTGTAACAAAAAGCATTGAAAAAGAGACTAAGGGAAATAATCAAGCTGCTGGCATTATATATGTTTTCTTTCTTCAGTTCACTTAGGCTATTCCACACTTTTCAAATATTTCTATAATGAACATGTGTTACTTTCATCCTAAAAACCAAAACAAACAAAAGCAAAAGGCTTTTTTTGATTCAATATTATATGGATGAAGTAAAAGAAGGTAAATATTATAACATTTAAAACTCAGAATTTGCAGTGATATAAACCTGTTTTCAATTATATAAACTGTTGATTGCAAAGTCCTAGCTTTATGGCCTTGATCAAGCTACTTAAGACTCTTTAACCCTCTCACAGTTCTGGAATTATAATAATATTTACCATATTGAGTCATCACATTGGGTAAATGGAGAAATGCACGTACTTGACATCTACTTGGAAGAAAATAATCATTTTATAAATATTGACGAACACAACATTACAGTCTCTTTTATGTAGCTTCATAACCAAATGGTCATGTATAAGTTTAGCTTTCCTACAATGTTCTGTGTATCATTGGTACTCAACACATATTAATAATAAATAAAGATCTTTTAAAAGCACAATTGGCCTGGAAAAGTTCATTGATTTATACTCATAATTTCTAAATGACAATAAGAGCAAGTCAGAAATTTCAGCTGGCATTTGACATTATTGGATCACTTGCATCTCTAAAGTTACTTTTACATTGATTATAAACATTTAAATAAGCGCTCCTTTGCAAATCAAATACTTATTTGACTTTTCATTGAATTTTAGATCTGATAAACATAATAGAAAGGCAGTGCTGCCAAAAGCAAATCTCTGCATTTGGGAATGTAGAAATCCCTCCTTTATAAGGAGACCACCAAGGGAGTGGGTCTGTTCAATTTTAGAGATCAGTGGAAGCAAACATGTTGTAACAATGAGGAAATAAAAGACTTTTCTTCTTAGTTGCCCCATTTTAATGCTCTGTATCCAGTAATTTGTCAATGTGTAGAATGAAATAGAACAAAGGGCTTAATTTGACCAACATCCAGGGCCAATGATAGATACATAGAAACAAAAGGGCCAATTCTTACTCATGAGGATCTAATGATCTCTTTAGAGTGAATATGTATGTATGAGAAACTAAAATATAGAACAATAGATAAAATGACACCTACAGTTATCAATTGTACTTAAATTAGAGGCTCTTAAAGTTCAGAAGACAAGCGTGACCACTTCGGTTTCACATAGATGAGTTTGTGGGATAGGACTGGAATTACTGGCAGAACATGGCATTATTGTGACTTTCTAGAACAATTTTTTATCCTCTTGTCTTTCTTCATATTATGTGAGTAAGGCAGTCTAATTCTTCCAAGAGTAATTTTGACTTTTAAGGAATTATTATTGAAAGCTACTTTTATCCCATTCCAAGTGAAATCTTGTTAAATATTTTTCAGAGGACAAAGAATGAATACAGCTCCTAAAATAACATATTCTTCAGTTTTGTTGTTGTTGTTGGGTGGGGGGCAGTGGCAGAGTTGTATGAAATATGAAAGATTTGGGAGATCATCTTATTTCTAAAATGAATAAATCTCATGACTATTTGAAAGCTCACAACTTCATAAGTCAACTTCTATTGTTTATTCCCCAATAGAACTTGGAAAGATATGCCCGTCACTCCTAGGCTCAGTGTGGTACATTGCAACCAATGAAGCAAGATTTTTTTCTTACACCTTTAAAATCTAATACGTGATCATCTCTCACACCATCACGCCTTAAATTTTTTAAATAGTAACAGTAATAATAACAAATTATTTGTATACTTCTATACACCTGGTGTATTACTTAACTGCTTTCACTGAACGTTACTCAGAATAAGCATATAAAGTAGATACTACTACTATTCAACTTGTGTCAGCTTATGTGCAGTTCTGTACTATGTCAACATCTTAGGGCCTTACAAAAGAGTGAGTTTTGTATTTTGCTCATGCTATGTACTGTCTGTGGGTTGGCTGTGGTTCTCTTTATCACAGCTTCTTAATTCTGAGATTCAAGTCTATGGGAAACAAGCCATCCTTGTGCAAGAGTTGGGTAGGTTAAGGCAAAACTTCATGATGTTTCACAAAGCTTCTGCTATGGTGAACTTGATCAAGATCACACAGCTCATCAGGAGCATAGCTGGAGTTCACCGCAAGTGAAGAGGTTCCAAAGTCTACGTTATTATGTCCTACACTATTTTGTGCTCTGACACTTCTTTATTCAAATACGCATCATCTTACAGCCCAGAGACAAGACTCTTCAGTACTCTGCATTTGCGTTTAACTAATGAGCAAGCAGAAAGGATCTTGCTTTCTGCTGGTTCAGATTCATACTGAACGATCAATTATGATAAGCAGAGTGTGTGGCCAGGCAGATCTGTGAGAGAGTCAATATCTGCATTTCAAAGTACAGGTATTTTATATTTCTGGAAGTATCATTCCAAAATCAAATTGTAACAGCTTCACTCCACCGGCACGAGTAAGGGGACTCATTTGATCCTTTGAAGAAGCTTGTAGTATAATGAGCTGAAATACAGGGACTGGCAATTCCTGCAGCAGAGTACATCTATAGCTGCTACATTTTTGTATTAGTCTATTGCTTCAAATCAGCAGGATGTCTCACAATAACCTGTTACTTAACAGAGATATTAAATATATGCATTAGTGTTCTAGCTGTGGCTTTACCAGAAGGCAATGAAGTGCCATGTGTTTCAAAATATAAATAGAATGTTTCATTTAATAATGTAATAATCTAGGTCTTTAATGATAATCACATGACAAACCATTTACTGAATGCCTAAAATAGAAAGTAAATAAGTATAATGGCCCACTGAGAAAGCACAATTATCCTAAAGAAAGCTAACAGGATATGTATTGTAGGGACCTGGAACTGGCCACCCCAAGATATGTCTCTTTGGCATCAGGATTATTTGAGGCTGATTGCTTTTGATAAACTAGGACAGGGAAGGAGGTTCTGAGGAATGGAACTTGCCCTTTGTTAGGACACTTACATTTGTAAGGTAAATCTCTATCTGTAAAATGTGCCTCCCTCTCTGTACCAGGAAGAAGAAAGGAGATGACCTTCTCTCTAGAAACTCTTAATCAATACCAAAGGCAAGGACTTAAATCTGCATTTTATTGTGCTTCTCTGGTAACCTCCTGTAACTGACTTCCCTCCCCCTCCCAATGTTGGCATCTCTTTAAAGATTAAGCATCTTTCTTTAGGCTGGGAACCAATTGCAGTGCTCATCTGTGAACCCCCAGCCCGAGGTAACACACCTGCCACCCCACGGCATTCACTGAGACAGCAGACCTATCTGCCGTTTCCATCAAGAGCTGTGCTGTCAGAGCAGCCTCGTGACTATTGTAAAAGGGACATTTCAATCACATGTGAAACACCCTGTTTGGGGGTATATAACCACTCTGTGCACTCCACTTCTTTGGTGCCCTTTCTTCCTTTGGTAAGAAAGGCCCTGGGCCATGGTTACTCATAAAGCTTTGTTTAATTTTCTCTTGCTATTCTGTCTCCTGTGAATTTAATTCGTTCTCTGGCCAGACAAACCCACATTTGGGAAGAGGAAATGTCTTCCTCCCCTACAGTTTCAATAGAAATATCAGACAATAAAACTACCTGCTCTAACATCTCTTAAATGATATTTAACTTGAGAATTCTGAAAAACTGATTATTCTTTAGTTATTTCAATAATTATGATAAGATCACGCTTTAATAGGAAGCAGAAACTTGAAATTTGCAGGGCAATAGCAAAATTTTCATGAAATTAAAAAAATGAAACGGCTCTGTAAGTGTCATTTTATTTAGGAAAACAAAATTTTTTTTGCACATGTGGTTAAGTTTGAACTAATGTGGTGGCTCCTAAATACAATCACATTGATCTTTATAAGAGGGAGGCAGAAGGATATTTGAAATTCACACAGAGGAGATGGAAGCGGGGACTGGAGTAATGTGGCACAAGCCAAGAAATGCTGGGAGCCGCTCGAGCTGGAAGAGGCAAGCAACAGATTATCCTCTAGAGCCTCCAGAGGGAGTGAAAGCCTGCCAACACCTTGATTTTCACCCAGTAACACCGACTGGACTTTTGACCTCTAGAACTGTGAGACGATAAATTTTTGTTCTTTTCAGCCCCAAAGTTTGCAGCAATTCATTACACAAGCCATAGGAAACTAATATAGATTTTGGTACAGGAATGCAGGATGTTGTATAATAAATGCCTGCAAATGTGGAAGGAGATGTGTAATTGGATAATGGGCAGAGGCTGGAAGAATTTTGATGAACATGATAGAAAATACCTAGATTTGTATAAACAGACTATTGGTAGATATTTGGGTTAAAGGTACTTCTGTCAAAGGCTCAGAAGGAAATAAAAAATATAGCATTAGAAACTGGAGCAAAGGCAATCCTTGCTATATAGTGGCAGAAAACTTAGCTGAATTGTGTCCCACAATTGTTTGAAGAAGCAGAACTTGTAAGAAAGAAACTTGGATATTTGTACGAGGATATTTCCAAGAAAAGCATTGAAGGTATAGCTCGCTTATAGCAAAATGCAAACAGAAAGACATAAATTAAGGGAAAAAATTGTTAAGGAAAAAAGAATCAGGGGGCTGGCCAGTGGCATAGTGGTTAAGTTCATGTGCTCCTCTTTGGCAGCCTGGAGTTTGAGAGTTCAGATCCCAGGCGCAGACCTACAACTGCTCATCAAGCCATGCAGTGACAGTGTCCCACATACAAAATTGAGGAAGATTGGCACAGATGTTAGCTCAGAGACAATCTTCTCTCAAGTAAAAAGAGGAATATTGGCAACAGATGTAAGCTCAGGGCCAATCTTCCTCACAAAAAAAAAGGAGGGAGAGAGAAGAAAAAAAGAATCAGCACTTGATGATTTAGGAAACTCTCAGCCTATTCAGATGGCAAAATTTGATAAAATCAGGACAGTACCTGTTAGGAAAACTTGCTTTGGAGAGAAGTCCAGTGGTGTGGATGGACAACATTTTACTAGTGCTGAAGAGATGAAGAAATTATATGTATGACATATGATTCACTCAACCATATCAGCAGAAACCTGGGCTAGAGGTGGGATTATCCAGGAAAGATCTGTGGAGGACGCTCTATCTAAAGATGTGAATCTCTGTGATATAGATGAGCAACCCACAAAGTTTTTGAGGATGCTATACTGCCACTAAAAATACTGCCAGCTTGGACCGAAATGGATAGACACTGGATAAAATGAAGAAAGGCCTTTTAACAACAAAACTCTACAGGCAGGAAATAGGATGAAAACTACTGAGCAGCACACATACTTTACCCCTCAAGTAAAAGGAAAGATGGTTCATAGGGCAGAGACTTGGGCCCGGAAGCTCAGAAGATGAGGTCTAAGCCACAAGCAAGCAGCAGAAGCTGGAGCTGCGTTGCAGTGGAAGAGTCTTGAACCGCAGAAGATTATTACCAGGCCTTAAAACCTAAAAGAATCTGCCCCGCTTAACCTCAAAATTGCTTAGAACTCCTGAATCCTTTCTTTCTTCCATTTTCTCCCTTTTGGAATGGAAATGTCTATAAATATTATATTATGCCTATCTCACAATTGTGTTTTGGCAAACTTTTCTAGTTTCACAGGTATATAGATGGAGAGAACATTTGCCTGAGAATGGATCATACCCAGGATCTTGTATACACTTGATTTAAATGACTTAGATTATGAGATTTGGGGCTTTTAACTGACAGTATTTAGATGATATTTTAGACGTGTTGATGTTTAAGATGTTGAGACTTTCAGAGATGCTGGGATGGGGTAAATATGTTTTGCATATGGTATAGACATGAATCTTTGGAGGCCAGAGAGAAGACTATAATGTGCTAAATAATGCCCCCCAAAGACATCAGGACCTAATCAGTTAAAAATATACCCATAAGGTGTATGTAAACTTATTTAGGAAAAACAAAAACAAAAAAAACAGGCCTTTGCAGAACTGAAGAAAATAAAAATGTTGAGATGAGGAGATTTTCCAGGATTATCCGGGTGCTTCCTAAATGCAGTCACGTGTATCCATACGGGAGAAGACAAGAGGGAGGTTAGATACATCCACAAAGAAGCCAGTGTGACTGTGGAGACAGAGCCTGGAGTGATGTGGCACAGACCAAGAATGCTGACAGACAGCATCAGAAGCTGGAAGAGGCAAGGGGCAGATTCTACCTGGAGCCTTCAGAGGGATTGTGGCCCTGCCAACACATCTTGATTTTACCACAGTGATACCAATGTCAAACTTTTGGCCTCCTAAACTGTGAGAGAATAAATGTTTATTGTTTATCAAGTTTGTGGTAATTTGTTACAGCAGTCATAGAAAATTCATACATTATTTCAGCTGCCAACTGCTATCTGAATTATGTTAACATTTTCTTAATAAACTTAAGATATTATATAAATTGCCCAAATTTAATCTAATGGTGTGAATGTCTATTTTTATAATTACTTGTACCCGTTTCTTTAATAAAATCAAATGACTGAGCAAAATGCTTCATATTAGAAGATGGACTTTTATCAAATTTTAAAGCAAAGAAAGAAAAAATAGACTAGGTAAAGGATATGTAGTTTTGTAATTTGGTGCATAATGCATCTGTTTACATGAGTTCCAGTTTCATTTTGTCTGTTTTTCCCTGTCTACTTCAGGACAGGGACATTTGTGAGGACCAAATGACCTAGCAAATACATAAAAAAGTGGTTTCAGTTCTAAAGAGACATGCCAATACAGAGGGTGATTATTCTTTCTCCACCCTCTTGTTATATCTTTAGAGTATGGTAGACTACCCTGTAACCTGCACACCTGCATGTCTCGCCCTATCTTCCTTACTTTGCCAGTTCTGTAGATTTCACTAATTATCCAGAGTTCTGTTTTTGCCTGTTTTTCAAACTGAACACAACCACAAATATTTACAGTCTGAAAGTTATGCTCTTTCTTATGGAATATATAAAACGTCTTACTTCCAGAATTTATCTATATTTTCATCTCTGATAATTATATTTGATGATGGTTACATAGATGATGATGATTGTGATATGTGTGTGTGTATGTAGAGTGTATAGTGTTGTATAATGTAGTGTAGTTTATAGCCCTGGGGTAAGGTGATTTGATACAAAAACCTTATAGAAATCTCAAACTCACATTTTAGTTTTAAGCTGACATCTAATCCAGATTATATATATTCAATTTATACATTAGGCTGGTGTAATGCAAATAATATAAAATATTTTTTTTTGTTTACATTGCTCTGTAGTTATTTATCTAAAAACCAGTCCGTATCTAATGATTTCACTCATTATAGATAAGTCAAGATTTTCCATTTTAAATCTTAACAAGGCATTCGAGCTCCCAGCTCCATGTTGTTTTTCTAGCTTCATTTCCCACTTAAGTCACATAGAATATTGTGCAATTTCCTGAAGTAATGGGTCTTTTCCAAGTGTGCTTTAGAAGGTTTGCTCTGTATTGCTGAAATAAATTTACAACCTTATCTTTATGTTAACCTTCACATACTTTAAGTGGAAAAACTAACATTCTCTATATAATTCCCCATCCTACCAGGAAACTTTAGCTGCCCTGCATGCCGTTTGTCCACTGCCTTTATACATCTTCATTATACGATTTACTATGTAATAGTGTCAGATATTTCAGTCCCTGCTTCAGTAGACAAAATCTGCTCAAGGAAAAGTATCTTCGATAAAAATCATTGTGTTGCTAAAGCTTTATAATCAAATACTCTTGGAATAACTCAGTTTATATAATTGTATGTACATGTTTTTAAAAAGATGATATTAGATGAAAGATAGAGTATTTTGCAAAGAAAAAAATCATTGTTAGTCAAAAGAGAATACATAGACCTATCAATTAAAATTTGATTTTTAAAATTATTCACAAGAGTATTTTTTTCTTCAAAAAAATCCAACAGGCACCAATCTATTTTTGTCCATAGATGTAATTTTAACTTGAATAACTCCAAGTGAAGATTTCTAATTCAACTGCAACACAAATTCTTCTCATAAAATTAAAATATACTCTCTAAATAAGACACATATTTTCTTACTATTTTCACAAGCATATTAGAAAATTATCAGCTTCGTCATTTTTATAGAGAGGAAAGCTGAGACATAGTGGAATTGTCAATATATGTGTAGCTGATCATTGTAGAGGAAACAATAAAGAAGTATACCCTGTATAATCCACCCCAACTGTGTTTTATTTTATTTTTTATGGTTTTAGATTTTACTTTTTCCTTTTTCTCCCCAAACGCCCCAGTACATAGTTGTATATTCTTTGTTGTGGGTCCTTCTAGTTGTGGCATGTGGGACGCTGCCTCAGCGTGGTTTGATGAGCAGTGCCATGTCTGCGCCCAGGATTCGAACCAAGAAAGCACTGGGCCGCCTGCCGCGGAGCGCGCGAACGTAACCACTTGGCCACGGCGCCAGCCCCTTATTTTTTGTTATAATTTGTGTTGGCATTGAATTTCTTTCTGAGCAACTTGACATGCTTTGTAAACATTTTATTACTGTTTAAAACATCTCTACTAGATTTCGGCTCAGAAGTGTTACTATATTGTAGAATATTGGCACGGAATATCATAACTTTCTTTTCTGACTATGGTATCCTAAAGATTATCGATAACAGTTGTGAGAAAGGACATTTTCAGGGTTAAATAACAATGCACATGTAAATTCAGTATTTGGGGTTATTGTATGAAGTATAAAAGCCATCATCCATGTTTTCTTGATACATGGCAGTATTTTGAATATGATTTCAACATGGAATTCAATACATATTTTTTAAATCAACAAACAAAGACAGACATGTCTGTTTCTGAGGTCAATGAGAAAAGAATGAATGTATTTGCTTCCAGTGGTACATAGCATCCTGGAACACATTGGGAGCCCTGCATGTTTCTTAATCTGCAAAGCTACTCTAGGCCTGAAAGTTCTCGTCAGTGTTTTTTTAACTACCTCTCAAGGGAAATATCAGAAAGGTCAGGGCGGAAAGAAACATTTCTTAATAGCCACATTACATTCAAAGGCCTGGTTGATGCAGAAATTGGAGAAGATACAGAGATGAAGATCTCAGAACACCTACAATGTTGCCTTCCGATGCTACCCAGGAAGGGAAAAATATCAGGAACTGAGTAGTTGAAAATGTTAGATTATTGAAATAGGATATGCTCATCTGAGACCATCTCTCATCAAAGTACTGATTCACATTTTAAATGAAAGTATGTAGAAAGATTGCACATCTTATAAAATTCTAACGTGCAGGTAAACATAGCCAAAATGCACTACAGGAACTAACTATCCTTTCCCCTAATTCATAATTGGCGGTATTAATTTTATATCAAAGATTTATAACAAGAAATCTTAGGATGCAAATATGTATATATTGAATGTCAAATATGGTATTATTATTGTAAGAGGAAATATATATGGCCAAAATTAATATTAGTCAGAAAAATATTGTTAAAATTATGTTTTGAATTATTTGAAACCATGATGAGGTGGAACACATTTCAAGTCTAATTGAAGTATTTAATATATATGTGATTTTTCTGATGAACGAAGATTAATAATTCTTACCTAACTAAATTTTTTTTAGATTAAATTAAATACTAACACATGATTGGCAATTGAGAAAAGATTTTTTCATCTCTATTAGCTCTTAAGTAGAATATTAGGCCAATATTAGGCCAGAGAAAGTTATCCTGAGTCTTGTTCCAGTTCTAGGTGTGAATATCTTAAAACTTAACTTTATTATCTATGAAACACCCAGCAAAATTTTTTGTGTAGGCTCATTTGACATAATATTTAAAATTAACTTAATTTTATTTATAGTATGTCTTTATAATGTCAGCAATGGACAGAACACAATAGAGGTTGCTATAAATAAAATACCAAAGATAGAGAAGTTATAATCCTAATAATATGATAGAGTTTAATAAACTCATAAAAAAGCACATTCTAATTAAAAATGCATATATGTGCTTAATGGCATGAAGAAAACTTCACAATTTATTGATAATTAAAAATAAGCATACTATGAAATTTTATGTACACAATGTCCCTAAATTTACTTTAGAATACACAGATATTTTTGTCTATATTCTGTTTTATTAGTGTATAGATAAAATGTTAAATAAGTTAATATATTATAGATATCACCTTAATAGCTGATATATATATTTTCATTACCTTCCACCTCAGTAATCCCCAGTGTAGAGCCGCAGGTTTTTGTTCTCTGCCCCATCCTTCTTTTTTTAATCTCAGGAGATTTCCAGGGCTTCATGCTACTCTCACAAAGCACGACTCCTCTCCTCTCACAGGATGGCTTGTGCCTGACTAGGGGTTTCTGTTGCAGCTGCACTATTGCAACCCTGGATACTGTTGTCCATTAAAATGGTTTCCTGTATATCTCCAATTTCCATCTGCCCCTCTGGTTACAAAAGTGCACAGCTCTGGGCTGTCAGCAACATCCGTCCACAGATGAGTCTGCTGCCCTTAGTCCTGCCCAATCTACAAGGAAAATATTAACACATTTAACTATAGCAAAGGTTAACATTGCTCCACAATGTGAGATGCCAATAACTAAGATGAAGGTCAAAAAAATAGGTGAGAAAATATATATGGCCAAAATTAATAATATAGGAGTCATAAAGAGCAACATAAACAGATATAAACAGGGAGTTCACAGATAATGAAATACCGAAACTCACTGACAATGAAAACTAGTTTAAGTTCAACTTTACTAATATTCAGGCATTGCACTTTAAAAGAAACTTTTCACAAAATATGTTTTCTTTTTCTCATGGGTATAGTAAATAAAAATTTCACAATGCTGCTTGTTGGAGAGAATGGGACAATGGTTTCTCTCTTGGTGTTAGTAATGGGGGCAATTTAAATTTCTTAAACAAAAATGTTTACAAATTGGCTGTATTAATTTTATATCAAAGATTTATAACAAGAAATCTTAGGATGCAAAAATGTATATATTGAATATCCAATATTATATATTGAATATCCAATATGGTATTATTATTGTAAGAGGAAATATTAGAAATTGCTCTGATTAATATAGAAGGATTATGTAAATAATGATGCTTACAATATGCAATAGTATACTGACATTTCAGAGAATAAGGCATATTTCCACATATTGACAGTTTTTCATGATAGTTTGAAATAAGGGTGTGTGTGTGTGTATTTGGTCTAGGGCTTAACATATACTTTACTAAAATGTAGCTCCTTTTCCTTCCCAGTTTTTAGTGTTATTGTTGTCATATATATAGTCATATATATGACATCTATACATATATAACAATCTAAACAATAAAGTGTTATACCTACTTATTTATAAAAGTAAATTTTTTAAGAAATTAAAAGAAGGACATAGAAAGATATATTTATGCATCTTTGATACTAACTCACATAGTTATCATTTCTGGACTCTTCACGTAGATTTCATTTACTGTTTGCAGTTATTTCTTTCTGTTTGAAGAATTTCCTACAGTATGTCTTGTAAGTTAGGTATGCTAGTAACAAATTTCCTCAGCTTTTCATTTTGAGGGAGTGCATTTATTCACACTGATTTTTATTTTATTATTATTATTATTACTTTGGTGGTAAGGAAGATTGGCCCTGAGCTAACATCTGTGCCAATCTTCCTCTATTTTGTATGTGGGGTGCCACCACAGCATGGCTTGATGAGTGGTGTGTAGGTCTTCATTGGGGATCCAAACCCACAAACCCTGAGCCACAGAAGTGGAGCACGTGAATTTAATCACTGTGCCACTGGGTCGGCCCCACATTGATTTTCATTATAAAGGTTATTTTTGCTGCATATAGAACTTCTTGGTTGATTGTTTTGGTTGTTTATTTTTCTAGTTTTTTTAATACATGATTCATTCCACTGTCTTCTGGCTTCCATAGTTTCTAATGGGAAATCAGTCAAATGTTAATAATATTCTTGTTCCCCTGTATGTGATAAGATTTTTCTTTTACTACTTTCAAGACTTTTTGTGTTTTAATTTTAGTAGTTCAGTATTATATGTGTGTGTCTTTGCATTTATTTTACTTGGAGTATATCAGCATCATGGAACTTACGATTAATATTTTCCATCAAACACGGGAAACTTTCAGTCATATTTCTTCAAGTGTTGTTTTAGGCTCTTTTTTTTTCTCTTCTTTCTTTCTAGGACATGGTAGGGAGCATATTGTACAAATTCTGGATTCTGGATTAGTTTTCTTTGCCTATTTATTTATATATTTGTAACTTGTTTGAACTTATTCTATAAGAAGTTTCTCCTTATGTCTCTGTTCCATATTTGATTTTGGGGTTTTTTTGTTTAATTTTTTAGCTTTTCCTCCTAGGAGCTGCCCATGCATCTGCTAGGGTTGGTGGTCAGCCAATGACTGGGCAAAAGTTGTGCACAAACACTTCAAGTGTGTGAGTCTTCTACCACTGCCAGGGCCTCTGTGTGAGGGCTGTGTAGACCATCCAAGGGACAGGAGGATTTAAATGGTGCTTCAAATTTAGCTTTTCTCTGTTCTGTCTTGTTTCTTCCCTGTCTGTGCCTGTGATTTCCCAGTCTGTCAGAGATGTGTAGAGAGCTTTTATAAAACTTTCATATCTCTCTTCTTTCCATATCTTCTTTCCAGGTTTCCCCACTAGATTTCTGGCTAGTCTGCTGCTCTTCCAACCAGAACCCTAAACTCAGGCTTTCAAGGATTTGATTTTTCCCCCTAAGTTTCAACTGAGTTTGTTACTTTTACTGACAATGCCCTGGGCATAGGTGGGTTTTGCCCTTCATTCGTAGAGAAGTCTACCCTCTATGGAAGCTGAGTTTACTGCATTGCACTGCCAACCTGACCTGGCAAAATCAACTATCAATGGTCAAAGAAGCAATTATGAGGCATTTTGAAAAATTTAAAGTACATGCTAATGAAATCATATCAAAACTAATTAAAATGATGCAACTGAAGCTGTGCTAAAACTGTGTGGTTCTATATGCTTATATTTGAAAAAGAGAATCCTTAAAATTTATAATTGACATTTCTATTTTAGGAAGCTAGAAATAGATGAACAAATTATAAACAAGAAAGCACAAAAGAGATAAATATTAAAATAAAACAACAGCATTGAATTTGATACCAGATGAAAAATACAAAAAAAAATTGAGAATCAAAGTTAGTTTTTTAAATAAATTAATAACATGGTAGTGTTCTAGAAAGACTGGAGATTTTGTCATATCCCTAACTCCTGGAAAAAATAAGATAAGGCAATACTGAAGTAACTTGGGGTTTTCTCTAGGTTAATCATGGACTAGAAGTTGAGGAGTAAATGTAGAGCTGAAGCTAAATATTTCTATTCTTTTCAAGGATATTTTGAAAAATGTAATCAATGCAATTAAAATCCAGATAATAGATTATGGAATGACTACTTGATTAGTGCCCAAGAAATGGTTTCAATATAAATGGTTCTTCTTATTCGCTATATATCTTATTACGAGTTTAGCTCATTTGACTCAAAAAAAGAGCAAAAAATGAGTGGAAGCTAACTAGTTTAGCATAAGGAAAAATAATTGGAATTCAATGAAGCCAAATATCCCTGCATATAAAGTTATGCCTTACACGTAAATTAAACTAATTAGCTAGAAAGAGTTAATGCAGCTTCCAAAGGCACTGTTCTTAATAGCCAGGAAGAGTTTATGAACTAAGTGAATCTGGCTCATAAAGCCTAAGAGCCTTAATATAGTCTAACCCACACTTCTTTTTTACAGCTTAGGATCTTGAGGCATGGAAAATTTGTAAGACTTTCCAAAGTTCATGCCAGTACTTAGTAGAATAATTCGCCAAATTCAGGATCCAATCCACTAGAGCACAACATTTTAAAGCCAGTTTAATAACACGTTTAAATTTATGTCAAGTGTAAACATCTTTAATATGTAATTTAATGTGTAGTTTTCCAATATTAAAAACAAATTGGTTTTTGCACAGTTACTTGTGCTCCATTTATTCACACCATTTTGCTTTCTCATCTTTGATATCTGGGAGAAAACTCATGTTCTTATTGATATTTTTAATATTTACCTTTATTTGAAGAAGTAAAAGTAGAACAGAAGTTTTTTTTTTCTGAACTCTAGATGAAAATTATTAATAAACAATATATCTTGTCTAATTTATGTGTATAATTAATCTATTTGTTTTAAAACAGGTATTTTAAAACAGTAGGATAGAATTATAGTATTTACTCCCCTTTACTAGAACTATGGCCAAATCTAAAACTTAAATACAAATATGATGACTGCCATAATACAGACAGTCTCTATAGTCACCACGTGTTTTTGAAAACTATTTTCTGAATGTAAATTTCCATAAACAAAATTATGATTGTACAAAGGTTGCTACTCTACTTACGTTCTAACCTTCTATTGATGCATACATTAATGTCAATCTTCACCTTACCGTTTTACCATTATTTTGTCAATTTCATCATATATTTATGATATACCTAAGTGTGCTTGATTATATGCTGGGCACTGAAGATATAATGAAGACAAATACAGCATCATCCCTCAAGGATTTACATTCTAATGGGAATTATTTTATTCCTGTATAAACCATATGTTTGACATATGCCACTTATTTATCCTATTGCATTTGTTATACATCTACCAATAGATTGTGAGCATTCTCGGCAGAGTAATGATATTGTTATATTCTTATCATTAGCAACAACCTAGTATATTACTGTGAATAATATACGTTTGATAATAATCAACAGCTGTGTTTATCTCAGATCCCTGTTCTTCATCCAATAAGAATATTTTCAATTATGGTAAGAATAGTTTAAAAATTATGCAAAAGCATAAACCACATATATATGTAAACATATGTATATTTAAATTTTGAAATGGTGTATATAGACTTTGGTTGATTAAATATAAGTATTCTTGGAGCTGGCTGGGTGGCACAGTGTTTAAGTTTGCACGTTCCACTTCTCCAGTGGCCTGGGGTTCGCCGGTTCAGATCCTGGGTGCAGACATGGCACCGCTTGGCAAAAGCCATGCTGTGGTAGGCGTCCCACGTATAAAATAGAGAAAGATGGGCATGGATGTTAGCTCAGGGCCAGCATTCCTCAGCAAAAAGAGGAGGATTGGCAGTAGTTAGCTCAGGGCTAATCTTCCTCAAAAAAAAAAAATATATATATAAGTATTCTTTACATTGTGAAGGGTTTGTATTATACTATGATTTAGATTAAAATAAAAAATTAAACCAACTCCCATTAAATGGTTAATTTAGCCAATTATTGTAGTATATCCAAGATGTGCATTATTAATTAATGTGTAATAAATATTAATGTGTTTTATTGCACTTTTCCTCTTAATGAAAATGTTACTTGCCAGGAATGGAAAATTCAAATCAATGAAAACAATGATAATACATTATCAAAGCAATGAAATATATATGTAATTTTTAATCCCTTAAAAGTTTTCAAAATTTACTGTGGTTTGCTTTTTTTTTTTTGACAATTATAAAATTGGCAGGCGGATACATCTATGGCAAAATGTACTGACTTTCTTTCTCTGATGCAGAAAGACATTAAGAATACGTGTTTTTAAAGAAAGCAGTTAGCTACAAACGTATATTCTGTGCCTTAGATCTAATTATTTGAACCAGGCTAAAACTTTCTAGGATATGTTGACTTCCAGGTAACGTGTTGTTAAAATTTAATAATTTGAAGGAAAAAAATCATAATGTATTCACCTGGGAATTTTTTGAATAAAAGCTGAAAATATTATTTCTAGAAATCATTATAATACTTTATAGGTATGTACAATTAAAAGTCACTTATGACTACTTTTGGTTTATAGAAATAATTAATTGTTTAAATAAAAAGTGAATGAAATATAAAAACTGCTCACTGTGTCCAAACTTACGACTCCACCCTGATTGTCTCTTTTCTCAGACCTGTGCCCTATTTGTCAGAGAAAATGGAAGTCATTAGATGGTCAATCTGTTGAAAACTCATTATCAAACATATACACTTATCAGAAACTCAATTTATTTTGTGTGCCTGTGTATACACACATAATACATATAGTTTGTAGAAAGTACTCACTAAAAGAGTTTCTGTTCGTATTATATATGTTCTCATGAACTGGAATATATTTTGAGCAAGATGAAATTATATAAGTAGTGACTTGCATTTGTTTACACCAAAAATTATCTATATTATCTACAAAATAATGCTTTATTTGTGGCAATGTATTCAAACTATATATTGATGACCTCAGTGAAAAAAACCAGTCACCATTATCTAAAAGTTTGAACAACACACACAAATACAATTCCATTTTTAAAAATAAACGTTGTGAAGAAAGTCTCCCTTTTTCTTGGATTCATATTTTCGTGAGAAAGGGGCGCCACTAAGTAAATACAGAAGGACCTTGGTCCAGAGCGGAGTGTTCACTCTATAGGTGAGTTTGTGAGGATAGACTGAGAAGGTAGGATTTCCTCCTGTTCTCTTCTGCAGACACTTGTTAATTGCCGGAGACGTCCACTTTCTACTACTCCACTTAAAAGCTATCATAGTCTCTGCCTTGGGGAAGGTAGCCTGCTGTGGGACTGGTAAGTGATGCCAATGACTATGAGGGGATTTATGTTCAATATTGGGGTGCAGCCATAGGAAGCTGATTGTCATATTATACATTACCAACTTTGTCAACATTAAAATGTTAATTTGATCTTTTTTTCCCTCACTCCTGTTTTTTTCTTTTGGTTTTCTGAATCAAACAGGGAAAGTGCATGCAGTTGATTGGATCTCAACCTAGAAATACAGTATGATCAGTGGCAAAACATCAGTATTTCCACATTGAATTCACAGCATATTCATGGTGTCATAAATAAACATTCATCTGAATTATTCTAGATAGTATGTTCCTTATTAACAAAAGAATTAAAGAAAAGGGAAATGTATTTATCTTGCTATTGAATATTTTTGGGGTGAATCCATACTGTTTAGAACTATTGCAACCACCTCACAACCATTAGTATACATTCAAAATGCTGAAAATGGTATTCCAGTATATATATATATATATATATATATATATGTATATATTGCATTTTCTTATCCGTTCATCTGTTGATTGACATTTAGGTTGTTTACTGCCATTCGTGACTGTGTGGATGAACCTGTAGGACATTATGCTAAATTAAATAAGCCAGACATAGAAAGACAATTCTGCATGATCTCACTTATATGTGGAATCTAAAACAGTCCAACTCACAGAAGCAGAGGGTAGAATGGTGGAAGCCAGGGACTGGGTGGAGGGGGAAATGGTCAAGGAGTACAAAGTTTCAGTTATAGAAGATGAATAAGTTCTGGAAATCTAGTGTACACCAATGCGATTATAGTTAACAATGCTTCATTGCATAATTGAAATCTGCTAAAAGAGTAGACGTTAAGTTTTCTCACCATAAAAAAATAAGGTAACTATGTGAGGTGATGGATATGTTAATTACCTTGATTGTGGTTATTATTTCACAATGCGTATATATATATATTATCAAGTTGTATACCTTAAGTATATACAGTTGTTAATTATCAATTATACTTCAATAAAGCTGGAAAATGTTGAGAATGTGAAGGCAAGAATTTGGAGAGTGTTCAGGTCATCACAACTAACCATGGAAATGCAACACATTACCTCTGAATATTTTGCAATATGATATGTGAATTCTATAATTTTACACCATTTTGAGTCCTGGGCTAGTTCATAGTGTTTTGATATTTGCATCATATACATATAGTATATATAAAGTTTATATATATGTAATCTTAGTGGACAGCACATGAGGTATGTGACTGCAGGGTTGAAAGATATAAACAGTGTGACTAAAGGATAATCCAATTTTTCTCCTTTGTCTCCATGACTCTAAAATAGATTTAAACTTAAAAGTAGCATATAATTCATAATATGAAAAGATAAGATAAATTCACTTTATGAATGTTAGTTTTATATTTTGTTTATATTTGGAATATTAATTCTAATGAGTTTTAAGGAGCTCTTAATCTAAAATTTTCCATTTACCTCCTCATTAACCAAATAATCAAATGAATATTGAAGAGTGACTCAGACCAAAAATGATGAAAATTTTAAAGCGAAGCATAAGCGGAGACTTTTAAACAGGAAAAAATTGTTATATAGTTATTTTGAGGGACAAATCTAACAAGTAACAGCTAGGCCTTCCTGCTTAAGTTAAAAAAAGCAAAAGTTGGGGCCAGCCCAGTGGCTAGTGGTTAAGTTTGCATGCTCCACTTTGGTAGTCCGAGGTTCACAGGTTCGGATCCTGGGCAGGGACCTAAGCACCCTTCATCAGGCCACGCTGTGGTGGCATCCCATATACAAAATGGAGGAAGCTTGGCACAAATGTTAACTAAGGCAAGATTGGCACAGATGTTAGCTCAGGGCCGATCTTCCTCACCAAAAAAAAAAAACTAAAAGCAAAAATTGATGATTGATATGATATATCTGAATGGCAGCAAGTATCAAAAGACTTGAGAGATTTTAATTTTCCATGACTTAGGTGTGAGATACGGCATTAGGGTTGTATATTAAGAGTGAAAGAGATGATAAACTTATCTATTCTATGCTTGGTTAAACATGCCTAAAATATTTGTGTTCTGTTACGTTCACTTCGTTGTAATAATGAGTACAATAAATTCATGACACATCTGATATCTATTCTGAGGAAGGAGCTGAAATTCATGTCTCATTAGAACCACTTGAAGGAAGAAAAGTAAGTTTAGCCTATGGAAGAGGAGAGACAGAGTGAGCTTACTCACTGAATCAAATAAATGTAAAACTCCGCATTATAGGATATCATGCATAATATTTCCTAGTGCCTTGGAAAAATGTTAAAAAAAAGAGAGAAAGCTTACATTTTAAGGACTGCCATTAATAGAGTATTCCACGCATTTCATCTGGGTCTATGAAAACAATTAAGAACCAGACCTGCACTATTAACACAGCCTTCACCATTACTAGACATTCGTTTAATCTCTTAATTCAAGTCTCGTATTCTGCTTATGTGAAACATTAGAATGCCTTCTTGGTGACTTTTTCTTTAATATGTTTTAATCATATTCATCTTTCTAATATTTCATTTTATTCATAATTTTTTTCCTTCCCCATGGCGATATGCTTCTTTTAAATGGAGTTTTTAACCTGTTCCGATTTTATGAGTCTCTTCTATATCTTTCCTCATGTTACCACTTCAAAATTTTAGTGCTATTTTTTCTTTCCAAGGAAGATTTGATCTGAGCTAACATCTGTACCAAGCTTCCTCTATTTTGTATGTGGGTTGCCACCACAGCATGGCCACCAATGAATGGTGTAGTTCTGGGCTTGGGCACTGAACCCAGGCCCCTGAAGTGGGGTGCGTGGAACTTAACAGCTAGGCCACAGGTCTGGCTTAGTAGCACTATTTTTTTAAGATCATCTTTTGTCCTATGTTTAAGAAGCTCAAATATTCTTTTATTTCTTAGTTCGCTTGCAGAATGTGTGTCAATTTTCACATAGTTTGCGGTATAGTTATCCTCATTTGAACTTTTCCACCTACGTGGTCAGCTTTTCCTACAATGGATTTACTTAGATTCTATGCTGACCATTTTCCAGTGACCACTCTGAGGTTTAGGTCATGGACTAATGCTTCCTCAACAACACCCTAGCTCTATATCTAAACTTGCCTACATTCTCTGGGTATTACTCTAAGTAAGAAACCTTCAGGCTACAGTAAATGCATATTTCAAAATGTTTTTGTGAATTTATTGCACAGTAACTTTAGTTCAGCTGACAAAGCTTGTTAATAGGAGTGCTATTCACAATAATATCTGTAGCCTGTCTTCAACTGTACCTATTTGCTAAAGAATAGTTGTTTGCCTATTTTTCTCGTTTGGTCTTGCTGTCTTTACAAAAGTCCTTCAGTAAACACACACTGGCCAAGTGAAGGAAGGATTACTTTTTTTTTTTTTAAAGATTGACACCTGAGCTAAGAACTGTTGCCAATCTTTTTTTTTCTGCTTTTTCTACACAAACACCCCCGGTACATAGTTGTATATTTTAGTGTGGGTCCTTCTAGTTGTGGCATGTGGGATGCCTCCCTAGCATGGCTTGATGAGTGGTGCCATGTCTGCGCCCAGGATCTGAACCGGCGAAACCCCAGGCCGCCAAAGCCGAGTGAGGGAACTTAACCACTTGGCCACAGGGCTGGCCCCCAAGGAAGGATTTAATACTAACAAAAATAACATAATTGCCAACTCTTAGAATAAAATGAAAATGTTTGTCTAACATGTTTTGGGAAAAATGGAAACCAAGGCCAAATTTGCAGAATAGTATACAAATGATTAAATGGTAATATCTATATATTTATATTTATAAAGCATAAGAATCAAAACTTTTGTTATTTACATAAGATGATCTTGAAACAATAATCCTTAGTCTTAAACACAAAGCAAAATAAACTGTTGGAAAACCGGAGGAATGTCAACTGATTAAGGTCAACGTAGGAATTAATAAAATAGCAATAGAATATCTAAAATGAATTTAAACAAGAAAATGTAATCAATACAAAGAAATGATTATAAATCAATGCTTTAGACATTGAAAATAAACACAGATATAAAGGATATTAAAAGAATATTGAGTGTGCGTGTGTAAAACTCTATGTAAATTATTTGACGTTATATATCCCCAGGATAGTGCATATTACTATATTGGTATACTTTTCATGTCATAAAGAACAAATTCTAAAACCAAGTGTTTTGTGGATTTCATTACACTCTGTTTAGAAAATAGAGGTTGGGATTATTGGTACTCATTTAAGGAATTTAAGAATTTAGAGTAGTTTATGATTAATTTTTAAATACATGAGCACTTGAAAAGATATGTTCTCTTTTAATCATGGCATAACTTAAAATGTGTATATTTACTTAGAGACATTACATATATTATTCAGTTCATTTTTTCTCCTTCCAATATTTTATTTTAGTGTTATAACACAGGTATGGATCGTTCCTTGAGTCTTGTCTTTTTTCTGTGTCTTTTCCCTTTTACTTGCACATTTTAATTTGCTTTATGTATTTTGCTCTTAAAGTTATCTAATGTATAAACATTCATGTCAATTATATCTGCATTATAGAATCTATTATGTAACATTTGAAAGTTTAAGTTTTTTATATTCAAATGTTTTTTCATAAGTCAAAATCATATGAAATTAATAATCTGGCTCTCCATTTTTATAATCGCATTTTTCTGGCCTGATTTTACTCATCCCTTTACTTTCCTTTACATGTACATATGGAATATCTCAATATAGAATTTCTTTTTCCTTCTACCTGAATGAATGTATCTCATTAAAAAGTGTTTTTTTAAGATATAGATTTAGGGGCCGGCCTCGTGACTGAGTGGTTAAGTTCGTGCACTCCACTTCGGCAGCCCAGGGTTTTGCTGGTTTGGATCCTGGGTGCATGGCGGCATCCCACATGCCACAATTAGAAGGACCCACAACTAAAAATATACAACTATGTACGGGGGGCTTTGGGGAGAAAAAGGAAAAATAAAATCTTTAAAAACATATATATAGAGAGAGATGTAGTATTGGTGCTATTGTCTTTATTTATTTATTATTTTATTTATTTCTTTGAGGAAGATTAACCCTGAGCTAACATCTGCTGCCAATCCTCCTCTTTTTTGCGAAGGAAGACTGGCCCTGAGCTAACATCCATGCTCATCTTCCTCTACATTATGTGGGATGCCTGCCACAGCATGGCTTGACAGGCGGTGCATAGGTCTGCACCTGGGATCCGTACCAGCGAACCCTGGCCACCAAAGAAGAATATGCGAACTTAACGACTGAGCCACCTGGCCAGCCCCATCTGTTGTCTTATTTTACTTTATTTTTTTTCTTAGATTGATTTCCATATATCCTTCATATCTTTTGATTGAATATAAATGTTCTATCTCTGGGTGTGTGTTCTGCGTTTCCTTCCTTCCTTCTTATTTCCCATCCCACTCATTATGGTCCACTATGTCTCTTCCCATCAGTCCTCTATGTTTCAGGAGTTACTCATGTTCTGTTTTTCTGCTTTTCTGTATTCTGGTGGGTTTGGAAAATAGGGCTCAGCTGGGCTGCTGGTAGTATAAATTGTTGGATTTGCTTTCTACATTTTTCCAATTATGAATTGAAAGTACTGTGCGAGGATTATTCTGTTCTGTAAAAGGGGTACTGGATAATCCCTCAATTCAGGATGGACTCTCAAACCCTTGCCATTGCTAGAGGCAATTTGATGTTTATATCCTTCTGTTGTCAAAAAGGAACCAGAAACTGCTCTTCTCACTCACCAAAGCAGACACAGATAGGAAAAAAATACTATTTTCGATTTCAGTGACAGCAGAAAATTCAATGGAACTTTGGAGGCATTTTTTTTTAGTGCTCTTTTCTCATTAGAATGCGCTGTCCTGTTTTTGTTTAGTATTGCTTTCATTTTTGTTTTATCGATATTCCATATCATTTTCTTAGAGTTGATAGAGTAGGCTATGTTAATATAACAACTATGCTTCCAAATATCAGAGATTAGGACAGCAATGTTTCATTTCCTATTCGTATAACTGTCTGGTGCAGACCAGACCTTCCTCTTGGTGTCTTGGGAATCAGGCCATTCCATTGTGTGGATGTAGTTCTGGAAGAACCAGACTCCAGGGTCCCTGCTGAAGAGCAAAAAGAGGCAGAGAAATGATCTGCAATGGACCAACCTTATGGGCCAAACCTGGAAGCATTTTATATCACATATGCCTATCTTCTACTAAACAGAACTCAGTCATATGGTCCCGGACCTCATGGCAAGAAAGATTTGGAAGGTCAGATCTCTGTGTGCTCAAGAATATAGTGATTTGAATACATCTTATTATCTTTGACAGAGCACTTTTGTTCCCATTCCTTTTACTCCACTTTCACACATAGAACATTCTTAGCCCTTCCTGACAGAGACAATATAAAGTCCCACCTGATCACTGATTATTGCTCAGAGTTCATGTCTCTGGGTGCCATGAGATCTAGATGTGACTCCCTTTAATCTGGAAACTTACAGATTTAAAAGGCAAATTATCTTCCCCTTTCCAGCACAAACACCCAATATACAGTGATGGAGCAGACACAGGATGCACACAATAATTGTCCCCATTTGGAAAGGCAAAGAATGGGAGGCGTAAACATCAACTGAACAACAACCATTTAAATCCCACTGCGAAGAAATTTTAATAAAGTTCTCAGGCACACACACTGGGAGTGAAGAAATTACCTTGACTAAACTCTGATTCTACCCACCGGAGGGAACCTCTGGTCCATGGTTCTTTGTGAACTCTGGCTCTGACCTCTGAGAACTCATTGCTCCTTACTCTCCTTGGCTGTATCTGAACTAGAGAATGAAGGCTATGTGCGCCCTGAGGGGCCTACAATGAGCCTTTCCTCTCCTAGAAGAAGGCTGGGGCCTAGGGCTTTAAAAAAAATCTTGAAGACTTCAGTTCTTTTCTGGATGAACTAATGGATTCTTTGGTAAGCCTGGAAAAACTTAAACTTATGATCCATTTGCTTCTGCCACCTAAAATTCCTTTCTGGACACAAATGTCAAATGTATTTTTCTCCTCTGCTCTCTGACCTTGTGATTCTCTCATTTTCTTACTACCTGCTGAAAAATATTAGCAACTACCCGGAAAAAAAAAAAAAAAAATAGATGTGCGGGCCATCTTTCTTTGATTTTTGCTGCATCATTTTATTAAACCAAGATTCTTTTACTGGCCTCTTTTCAATAAAATTTTTTAAAAATCGCATTTCAGGAACATCCTCCTCCACTCTGGGAAAGACTTGAATTTCTAGAGTCTTTCTTACCCTTCTTCTCATATCTTTAAAAACTCTGCCAATGGCTACAAACACATACTACTATCTTCCCTAATTCACTGTCTCATAAGCATGAAATCTGCGTCTAAATTTATAGCAGGTGACTTTTATATTTTCAGTCTCTTACATTTGTTTTCTTGCTGCCTGAACATGAGAAATAACGCTTTGAGATGTAGTTTAAGTTTTTAATACTGTAGCACCCCACCTCTGCATCAATTTCTTTACTGATCAGAATAGACTAGACTTTCCTAAGGTATGACAAATAAAAATGGCAAGTAATAAGATATATTGGAGTATATGAGGAAGCCATGTGATGTAAACCTAATTCGGCCTGACCTTCTCTTTCCAAAAGGGCCTGACCGAGGCCTTGAGCACGCATTGTATGTCTACTTTAGACATTCTCTATGGCAAGAACAAAGGCCCTTAAGAGAAAGGTGCAGCTTCCCTTACCCTCCCAACGTTGGCATTTCCTTAAGGATTAAGCATCTTTCCTTAGGCTAGGAACTGATTGCTGTGCTCACCTGTGACCACCCAGCTCAAGACAACAGACTTGCTTCCTGCTGCGCCTGCCGAGATAGCAGAGCCACTACCTGCTGTGTCCACCAAGTGCTGTGCAGACAGGGCAATCTTGCGACTATTGTGGGAGGGACATTTCAATCATATGTGAAACATCCTGTTTGGGGGTATATAACCACTCTGTATACCTCACTTCTTCAGTGCCCTTTCTTCCTTCTGGAAGAAAGGCCCCGGACCATGGTCCTCAGATTTTAGCTCAGAATAAACTCTCCCAAATTTTCATTTATAGATTGGTTATGGATTATTTTCGTCGACAGGTAATAAACTGCCAAGTCCCCATGTCTTAACTTATTAAAGTTTTATTTACTGAACTCCTCACAATTTGCACTGTTTTTCTCTTAAATGATGATTCTGCCACTTCTTCCTTCTTGTAGCTGTGCCGTCTAACCCAGTGCTTCCAAGAAACCATGGAAGGAGAAAAGGGAGAAGTAGCACATCAAATCTTTTTAAAGGCCCGTCTGAAAGTAGCTTGCTTCACTTTTCTTTAAATTCCGTTGCCCAGAACTTAGTTGCATGGCCTCCATACTGACTCCAAGGGAGGCTTGGAAATGTGGTCTTCCTGTCTTCCCAAGAGGAGAAAACAGTGTCATGAAGTCTCTGCCAGACCTTCTAGTTGGTGTAGTCAATTAGCATTGGATGATCATAATAATTTTTGTGCCCTTTTCTGCTTTAACCCAAGCCAAGAAAAAAAAAAGTAAAAGATCCTGTGCATTCTTTTAACTCTCTCATGCTCATTACTCATCTGTGTATGAATAGATGATGTTCCTATTACTGAAATAAAGTACATATCTATTTACATTACATATCAGTTACACCTCACTCAGCATGCCCTTAAATATATGTGAGGTTTCATAATTTCCCTACTTTCTTTCGGTTTGTCATTAACATTCCTATTTTTTACCCTACATTGTCTTTGCAAGAATAAGGATCAGTGCATAGATTTCATATTAAGGAGAATGCATAAAGCTATAACTTTGCAAATTCTAAATAATCATTGACCTATGTCAGAAAATACATATGAAATATAAAGTAAAACAAAAAGTGAAGGAAACAATTGTACCATTTATTTCTCTATTTAATCAAGTCTTGTACATTTTTACCCACCCCCTTATAACAATTTTTGGGTGTAACTATAGTATTCTATTATTCATCAATAATAAAACTCACAGGATTTTTCCAATTTTACTTTTACTGGATGCTTTATTTAATTGTCCTTAAAAACATTTTTATGGGTCATATGGGGCTAATTCTATGACAGTCTTGACCCAACTGGTTGAAAACTGTGCTTTCCCTAACTAATGAAGCCTGGTCAGTGCAGAGTGTGGCCATTTTAATTAGCTATCTGAGATAATGACCTCCTCTTCCTATTGTTAAGTTCCAACGTATTCCACTACTTGCGTGACTTGTTAGTTAATGAAAAAAAAAAATCAACTGCATCTGTAAGAATTTTCGCTTTCCTTCTCCTCTTTCAGATGCTATTCTAAGACATTCGCACAATGGAGAACAGTGGGTAAGATTCTTTGAAGGTCAGTACATATTTTTCCTAACATTCTAGTCTACCAAAAAAAAAGTCTTATCACTTATCTAACAACCTTATCACACAAGGCAACACATTAAAGTGTAAAACGAGATTGATTTTTTTTATAGACTTAATGACAACATCTTTATGCAAACTTTTACTATCTGTTGAGTGTCAAGGTGAGAGGAAAAGATCATCTTCCTCTTTAAATCTAGAATATGTCTCACATAGATATTTTTTCTTTAGGCAGGACATGAGAAAATTGCTTACCTTTTGGGTAAAATGTGAAAACAATACCAAGATAAGATTTTTCCCTACCCTGGCAGAGAGGCCTTGGTATACAAAGAATGCTCTTTGTGTTGTTATTCTAATTAAGATGATGTGAGCCACATCTATTGATTTGATTTGATTGCCATGACTGGGATGGTAAATACAGGGCTGCTTATTCATTTGATTACCAACTGTTGCCATAAATACAAATATATGGACACATTTATCTGAATAATATTCAAATAATCATCCAGATTCCACTTACAACTTAGACGTATTCTCCCAATGCAATTGACACATTACAGTTCATTTTAGGAAGACATTAATGAAATATAATTTAAATTGGGCATTTTATGTTGTTTTCAGGAATGGCGATTTTTGAAAGAACAAATTAATATCCCACTACTATTGTATTACTTCTATGCTTTTTAGGTAAACTTAGGACAGTTATATGCTTAGCCATTTTACTATAATTTCATAATAAATTCAACTTCCTTTTAGTTTGCTGAAATCTGACTTCTCCCAATTAAAGTATATTATTTTTGATTTGTGCAAACGTTTGTTTCCAAGTTAAAATGTGCTTGCATGTTAATCCGTGTCCAGTTTTGTAATTTGTAAAGTTCTGTGTAAAGTGAAAATTTAAGACTCCCTCAAAAAGTAGGAAAACACCAGGAAAAAGTCTCGTTAAATTTCCTAAATTATAAAGATTTTTATTCCTTCCACAGTCTCTCTCTCAGCTTATAATGGTGATTTTTTATTTGCTGTTTAATGCCATTCTAAGTAAAAAAAAAAAAAAAAGTTTAAATTTATTGGGTAGAATTTTGCTAGTCATCTTTATATAGTGCAATGTCATTTTTAAATACAATGAGCTAACTACAAGAACAGGGGAAACGCTGCTCAATGATATCTCAGCTGTTTTTACTTCACTTCTTAATAAGCGAACATTCTACCAGCACTCTGCATTCGACTTACTAAGGAACTAGGAAATAATGAAAGCAAGAGGAACCAAGTGTGGGGCCACTTCTGATTCTCTGAGTGAAAGCACAGTTTGTATGTCCATGAATAGAAAAATTAAAACATAAATTGTGACCAATTATTCATATAGCATAGTAGCATGAATGAATCTGCTTTTCCATTTCTAACGGAAAGAGTCTCATAGGAGAGTAAGTAGTGATATTACAGTAGCGCTGAATTCCTGAGTCTGGAAGTTTAGAAAACAAAAGAAGGGAAAGAAAAGGTTCGCAAATATTTTCTAAGCCTCATCTTGTCAAACACTTCAAAACCAGAGAATATTTCTAAACCAGAAACTTGACTTTGAGTCTAATGGTTTTATGACTATATGCCTTTTACTTTGTAATTTTTATTTTACGTTCATCGTGTAGAGGGCATGAATTTCATCCCACATATTCAGTCTGCAGAAATGGATTGTGTGTCTGAACTGAAATTCAATTTCATGTGCCATTCCTCACATTGCGAGACATCTTAATAGTAATTGACTTCGAGTCTCATTAACTTTCTTTGGATTTCTCTAGGGGTTCTGGAGAACAAATGGTTCTGACACAGAGGGACAGTCTGGGTCTCCATGGCATTATTTTTCCCCTCAGACAGCCTCTTTCTAGACGGATGTTCTGTCATTTGTCCATGCAGGGCATCACTCACTTTGTCACCCTCTGCTTCTCTTTAGGCCTGTGGTCTCTGTGGCTCATCTCTGCCACCTCTAGGTGCACTAAAAATATTCCAAAAGATCTTTCTCTTTGGGACTACTGGGAAATCTGTAATCATATCTCAGGCTTCTCTGGCCAGGCCACCATGTAGACAGTCCTTCTACCAAGCTGATGCAAAGAACTGGAACAATCCCCCAATTTACTCTGGGGTGTAGGGAACACACACTCTGCTCTCAGGAAACCACTTACCTAGGTTCTATCTCAGGGATCCACCAATGCCGAAGACTCTAGCCTCTCCTCAATACATTTTCCTTTTATATCTAGACGTGGCCAGAAAGCACCTCTTGACTGTGACTCTAAATCCTTTATCTTAAGTCAAAAATTAGGGTTACAAAAGTCCAAAGCCCAGAATTGACCACTTCTCTTGCTTTCTTTTGTTGTCCCTCATTCCCTCTTTTCCTGAGGCCATGAATGTGATATATGGTATCTGCATGCATTCGGGAGAAAAACGGACTACAAAGTACAGTGTATGTGATGGGAGAAAACAGTTAATGGCTTTTGGGCTTTGCTCTTTGAACTCAATAAAATGGAAAAAAAAATCCTTTTTTTCCTTTTATTTTTATTTTTTTTAAAGTAATCAGATAGAAGTGAGAGTACCTCAGCTAGTAAAAATGACCAAATCCTTTTCTTTATAAAAATGAAGATAACTTATGAAAGGTCTTCAGAGATAATATTTATTACTTTACTAAATTCAAAAAGTAAATATAGTATGGCTCGTTATGTGAAATATTTTGGAGAATATGATAAGAATACTTAATAAAAGTATTTTTCTAAAGACATAGATTTCACTGGCTTAATTTTAGAGTTTTGTTTTATCAAACTCAGTATATATATTTTAGAATCTTTCAGCATAACACAGCATTTCCAATATAAAATTACCATAATAACTTTACTATCATTAACGCACATGCCACGTGAAGTATGGGTGAAAGTCCACAGTGCATTAACCTCTAGGTAGGTTGGTTCTTTGGCCACCTCTAAGCATAAAGGATCTCTGTCTCACTCTCCCCAGTAGCTTCCCTTGCTATCACTGCGGACTAGATCAAGGAAGAACCTCTAGCAGAGATTCAGCCTTGAAGTATTAAGAGAACTGGAGGGACATCAGGCGTATCAGCAATGGACCAGTGAGTCTTGCAATTATTTTTAACTGCTTCTGTCTATTATCCTTTATATCCTCTCAATACTTTCTTTTTCCAACACATAGAATGTATCTTTAAATCCAATTTATCCTTTGTATCCCTAAAAGTTCTTAGGATGGGCCCTTATTTTCAAGTTTTTGAACAACGGACATCAAATCTAACTGGTTTCTTTGTTGCTACTCTTTTCTCTCTTCATTCTGTCCTTGTTATTGTAGCAATTGGCCTATTTTCTGAGAACTGATCATTCCTCAAGATAATAGCCAACTCACAAAATTTTGGTGACTCTGTTACCTATTAAATGGACTATATAAAACATGGGACCTCATGCCACAGAATTACTCTGGGAGACTTGATTCTAGGTATATAAAAAAGTTGGAGTTTATTAATTGATTCATCACAGATATCAACAAAGAGGAACACATGAAAGATGGAATAAGCATCTGATGGGGTGGGTTTAGGCTTTGGTGTGTGAATATGGAATGTTCACTGTGGCATTTATTTTCTGTCCCATTGGTACTGGGAAATGGGAATGAAATCTATGAATCCACGTGGTTGTAAACAACATCCAGGATGAGACATTACAGAAGATGGAATTGTTGGATTGTTCAATAGTTCGTTTTGTGCTGATTCATATAGCAAAATATTGAGGACAGCTAGGCGGAAATGTAGAAAGTTATATCAAGGAAAGAAATGAAGCCATGGTTGCACAAATTAAATTGGAAAACAAACATTCACATGGAAGAGTTAAACAATGCATATTTGAAGAAATTAATGTTACTCATGTCCACTTCACAATATGATTAGAAACGACTTCTCAAACGAAGGATCCAAATATTCACCTCTTCCTATCTTTGGCATGAAGTTTTTCTATGGATGTAAAATATCATTGATGTGTAAGAAGTATATTTCTTCATTGAAGGATTAAAGGTATAACTGGTCTATGATAATAGGTTTTATGTAAAATCTACCATCCCATGCCCACTGTGAATTTTATGCAATTGTAAATAGAACCCAGTGTTCTTTCCATCTCATTTTTCTCAAGCTCCAGGTCCTTACCGATCCAAGAACTTTTCTACACATTCTACTATACGTCGTACTCAACGTGGCTATGGAACAGCTGTAACTGCCCAGAGTTTATCACTTCTGTTTTCAGTAGGTTATTATTAAAGCATTCTCTGAAATGTTTTTTTAACCTTCTTTTTATCATGAAGCCTTTTTTGTAATTCTTACCCTTGGTTAAAATATTATTTTGGTTTCCTTCTTGCTTCATCTAAAGTAGCCCTTCATTTGCGCTCCAAATACTTAAACAATCCCAGGAGTTTTCAATGTCAACTGGAGGGAGACATGTCCAAAATTAGGCAGATTAATTTAGATTATTCTTCACTCAAATGATTTTAATCTTTCTCTTTTACTTAGTTTTACAGTAGTTCCCACTATGGATCTTGTAACTACCCAAAGCTCTTCTACTTAAGAAATCTTAATTGTGCATACTCCACTCTCACCCCACATATTATATTTCCAGGTGCCTCACATTGTCAATAACAATATCCCTAGCCTAATTGTCTTATAGGGTATCGCTTAGATATGGATTTTGTCGGTGTCGCAATCCAATGTACACATCAGGATAGATGCGGAGAGGGCTGATGGCCACTCTGAGTTTATTATAACCAGCGTTTCAATATATGCACAGCTTACATCTGTTAAACATACACAGGTGTTCTGGACGAAGTAATGAGCGAATGCTAAGAATTCTTAGTGATTTCTCAAGGAGCCCTCCCTTGGCCTCTGTTTTGATATTATCATGTTATTGCTGTGCTCCTATATTTTTATCTCGGAGCAGGCAAGGTCTCTTAGGCAACGGTCCCTCCTGCTCCCGATATTGATATCGTTTCTCCATCTGTGCCCCCCAGCGGCCACCGCCTGGCTTAGGTTGCCCCCCGAAGGGGGTCTTACCCGTCATTGGCTAACTGGCCTTCTCACCTCCGGGTCACAGTTTGTTGGCAAGCTTTTTCCAGTGATTATGAACCCTTCCTGTGTCAGGGGCGGCTACAATAAGTTTTGACATTTATATACCCATAGCCTCATTACCACAATCAAGACAGAATATTTCTATCACATCAAAAGTTTCCTTGTCTGTCTGAGCTTTATCCATCCCACCCCCAACGCCAGGCAGCCACTGATATACATCATGTCAGTACAAAGTAGGTTGCAGTTTCTAGACTCGTATAAAAATAGAATAACACAAGGTGTACTCTTTTGTGCTCAATTTCTCTTACCCAGCATAATGATTTTAAAAATCTGCCATGCTGTTGCATGTATTAATGACAGTTTATTTTTTATTTATTTTTTTTAAAGATTTTTTATTTTTTCCTTTTTCTCCCCAAAGCCCCCCGGTACATAGTTGTGTATTCTTCGTTGTGGGTTCTTCTAGTTGTGGCATGTGGGACGCTGCCTCAGCGTGGTCTGATGAGCAGTGCGACGTCCGCGCCCAGGGTTCGAACTAACGAAACACTGGGCCGCCTGCAGCAGAGTGCGCGAACTTAACCACTCGGCCACGGGGCCAGCCCCAATGATAGTTTATTTTTAATTGCTTGATACTCTTATTCACCTGTAAACGTATACGTGATTTGTTTCAAGATTTTGTCTTTTGTAAATCCAGTTACTACAAATATTTAGCCATAAATCTTTAGCATGAATATACATTTTTCATCTGTCTTGGCTGAATACCTTGGAGTGGAATGACAAAATTGGAGTGTAGATTAATAGTTAAATCTTTACTAAACTGCTAAACAGTTTTGCAAAGTAGTGGAGCCATCTTACACCCGCCCCCCATCAGTATATGAAATTTACAGTTGTTCTTCAACGTCGTTAACACTTACTGGCAGTCTTTTAATTTTGGCACTTTTTAAAGGTATTCAATGATATCTCATTGTTTTAATTTGAATTTATTTGACGATTAATGATGTTTTTATGTACATTTGTCCATTCGTATCCCTCATTTTGTGAAATATCTGTTCTGATGTTTTGACTGTTTGATGGGGCAGTGGGATTTTTTTTGTCACCCTCTTAAATCATAGTAGTTCTTTACATATTCTAGATACATGAACTTTGTCAGATATAGGTATTGCAAATATTTTTGCTGGTTTGCATTTTTATTTTCATAACATGTATCTTTAAAAATTTTAATTGAAAAAGTGTAATTTATCACTTTTATGGTTCCTTTCTATTTATGAAATCATTAGCTGGTAGTGGAAACCACTTTATCTTGTTTTGTTCTAGGAGATGTAAGTTTTCTAATTTCATATTTAGGTAGGAAATTTATTTCAAGTTAATTTTTCTGTATAGTGTCATGTTTTTGTCTTTTTTGGTTTTATATAAGAATGTACAGTTGTTCTGGCACCATTTGCTGAAAACACTTTCCTGTCCTCATTGACTGACATAATAAATTTGTGTCCATTCATTTTTGGACTGCTGTTCTGTATTATTGATCTAAATATCTAACCTTATGACAATATCTATTGTCTTGGTAACCTTGAAATCAAACACTGTATGTCCACAAATAAAACTGTGTGTGTTTTATTATTATTATTATTTGTCTTGGTTATTCTAATCCATCTGTATTTCCATATAAAATGCACAATCAATTTATCATGAAAAAAATTGCAACTGAAATTTTGATTGAGATTATATTGAATCTATAGATCATGTCAAGGAAAATTACCATCCAAAATATACACAATCCTAATCCTTTAAAGTCACCATTTATATAGGTATTCATTAATTACTGTCAGCATATGTCCTATAGTTTTCAGTAAAGAGGTGAAATACAAATTTTGGGGAATTTATTTCTAAGTATTTTATTTTTTTTGTCACTATTAAAAGTGGAATTTTAAAAAGTTTCAATTTCAAATGGTTTGTTGCTAGTATGTATAAACACAAATGAGTTCAGTTTCTTACCTTTGACTCTGCAACATTGGAAAATTCATGTACTAGTTTTGCAATTCTTTTGGTAGAATCCTTACCCTTGTCTATAGATAGTCATGTCATCTGCAAATAGGTGCATATTTCCTTCTTAATTTTCTGCTATCTATTTCTACATTTGCTTTTCTTACCTAAGTGTAATTACTATTATTAATAGTATAATTGTAAATGCACAGGAGGCATTCTTGATTCGTTCCTGTTTTCAAACTGTAAGCATTCAACAATTCTACATTATGTATGATTTTTGGTGTAGGGTTTGCTTAGATACTTTATTCAATTGAGAAAGTCCCTATTAATTTCTAGTTCCTAAAAAGCTTTATTATAACTTCTTGTTAAAATTTTTTTTCTTACTTTATTTTATTTTGTTTACCTTTTGAAATGAGTATATGAGTTGTCTATTTTATTCTCCTGCAATGGTAAATTACCATTATTTTTTAAATGCTAATTCAACTGTGCGTTTCTAGAATAAATACTATTTGCTCCTTTTTATGTAGTGTTGAATTCAATTTGCCAGCGGTTTGTTTAAAAGGGTTGTTATTTGTATTCATGAGAGATACCGGTCTGCAATTTTTTAGTTGAAATTCACTTGTATTTAAGTATTCGAGTTTTGCTAACTTCATAAAACAATGCTGAAATTGTTCCCTCCCCTTTGTTTTCTGAAATTGTTTAAATAGTTTTGATGTTACTTCTTACATATTTGATGGAGTTTAGATTTAAAACCACGTAGCTAAGAGTTTTCTCCATGGAAAGCTTTTGATCTAGAATTTAATTTCTTTAAAAGATAAGCATTATTCTGTTTTATTTTTTTGTCACATTTGATTATGTTGTATTTTTAAATAAGTTGTTCATTTCACTTAAATTGCTCAATTCATTGGATCAAATTACAACACTAAGGAATTTCATTGATAAGGACAACACTGCTCATATCCTATACTGTACGCATTTCTCTTTACTAATAAAAACCTGATATTATGTAGGATAGGAGCCTCCTTTGCTATCAGGGCAACAATATGACGCAGTTCTGGCCAATAAGTTTCAAGTGTAATTCATCAGCATTTCTCCCCATTCCTGATTAAAGCAAAACCTTTAGGAAGGAAAGGCTTTTGACATATTTTGTTTTTCTTGCCCGGAGCATGGACATATTTCCTAGAGCTGGGACAGTCATGAGGAAGAGGCTGGGTCCTCAACGACCCATTGAACTACCCTGAGCTGCTTTTTTCAAAATGTTTTGTCATGTACAGGAATGTTCAATAATACAATGAACCTGTAATAAACGAACAGGTAAATCCTATATCCAAACACAAACCTTATTTCAAATATATTTATATATTATAGGCAAGGTACATCTCTGATGTATTTGAAAATTATCCCCAAGTAGGATGGAAAATGAAGGGAACCAATTTTATCTTTTTCTACACGGTTATCAAAATATTACAAACTCATTTTCACTTATTTGAGAGGTCTTTATAATAAACTAAATTCCATATTCATTAGAAAATATTTGTTGATATGTTGTTCTTTCAAATACATTTCAAAATCACTTATAGGTTTGATTGTTTTTCCTAAATACATTGAATAATCAACTAAGTTATATTCCATACCAACTTCACGGGTTCAATTGATACTATTTCTAACTTGTTCTACAAAGTGTGTTTTTTAGACATCTCATTTAGTTATGGAAATTATGTTATGATATCAGTAGGAGATTATACTAATTTTATATGTTAACGAAAGAAGAATTGACATTTTGATATTGGTATTTCAAACTAAAAACTATATTTTGTCTTTCCATGTGTTCAAGTCTTCTGCTTTTTTTCAAGAATTTTATAGAATTTGAATTTTCTTGTTAAGTTTTTCCTAGTTATATTTATTTTATTTTTAGCTAACATAAGTGGGGAATTTCTCCCTTTAGATCTTCTAAGATATTTTGTTTCATACATAAGAGCAACTAAATTTTAAAAGTTAGTTCTATAGTATGCTAATTTTCCAATTTTTCTCACTGCTTTTAGAAGTTTTCTAAAGATCCTTTTAGTTTGTCAAACATTATGTGACCTCTATCTATATAGATGGATTTTTATCTCTTACATTTCTGTATTTTATAATGGTAGCTTACGCTTATAAAACTGCATTGGCTAGGGCCAGCCCCGTGGCAGATTGGTTAAAATTCTGGGTACTCTGCTTTGGCAGTTCAGGGTTTGTGGCTTTGGATATGAGGTGCAGATACACTCTACTCATCAGCCAGGCTGTGGAAGCATCCCACGTACAAAACAGAGGAAGATTGGCACAGATGTTAGCTCAGAGCTAATCTTCCCTAGCGAAAAAAAAAAAAAAAAGAGGAGGATTGTCAATGGATATTAGCTCAAGGTGATTCTTCCTCAAAAAAACAAATTGCATTGGCTAATAATTCTACCAAATATTCCAAGGTAGTTAAGATACTATGTATACTTGTCATATTGAATTCCTCATTAAGGAAGATGTTGCCTTTTGTACTGAAGTATACACACACGCACACCATACATGTACTTAAGGAATATCTCAATTCATTTGTATGGAATTTTTAAAAATGTATAATAGGTATTGAATTTCCTGAAGGGCCTATATTGCAGCTAATAATTTAATCGTATTACTTTGACACTTAGCTCTTCCAATATTAATAACAGTTTAAATGGATTTCCAAATATTACACATGCATTTCTAGCATAACATTTCTTTGAGATTTTGAGTCTTTATTCATAGATAAAACTGATCAGCAATATTGTGCTTTTTGTGAGAATTTTATTTAGGTTTTGGTAATCATTATTTAAGGGGCTTCATACAACGATTTTGTAAATTTTTATTTGTTCTCCATACACTGAAATAGTTTAAGTTGTACGGGGATCAGCATATCTTTAAAGGTTTAATATGATTGCCATGTGAAACAGCCTAGAAGAATGCATGACTTGTGGGAGCTCTTCAGTTGTTATCTAGTTAATGAATTGTACGTAGTTTGCTGGAGTCTTCCTCTTCTGAAGCCAATCTAGTGAGTTGGGTTTTTTAAATTTTCCAAAAAATCAAAATGCAATTAATTGATTCTTTACAAATTTATTTGAAAAGAGGTATCTAAAGATTTTAAAAATTTAGTGTAATTGTGTCTTCTTTTGTTCTGGATTAAATTATATAGTACTTAAAATTTTGTTTCATTTTTCAAATAATTAACTTTTTAAATGTATTAATTAGAACCTACCTCCTAAATGTATTAAGTTTTGCTTCTATCTTCTTTCTTCTGTCTCTCTATTGAGATTTATTTTTCTCATATATTTTTAAGATGTATTCTAATTAATATTTTTTAGTATGTTTATATTCATTTTTATTTAATGATTCATAATTTCCATTTTAACTGCTCTAGCAAATTCACCATATGCTATAATTTTAAAGAAACTCTGAAGATTTTTTTCCCATTGACATAAAAACTTGCCTGTAAGTGTTAAAAATAGTATTGTTATATTAGACATAAGTTTATTTTTTTAATCTGGAGAACATTTTTATATTGAGATATTTCAGTTTTATTTGGGGCCATTAAAGAATACAGTTTTTGAGATCTGTGGTGTTTTTGCCTTTAAGTAAAACTCTTCCTTATCTCTGTAGTCATGATCTTCACTACAGTGTATGAATATACGTATTTTGGAATATGTTGTTTCATGCAAGGGGGATATTACCATTGTTTATAAAACATTAATCATATAAAGCAGAAAATCCTGCTCTCTCATAAATGGACATATTAGCTATCATCTCAGTGTGAGTAAACACTGAATCATAAGAAGTATTAATTTTACGTGTTCTAATGTGGAAAGACTGGGTTTACATACTAAATCTTTACCAATAAATTCATAATACTGTGTTGTTAAATTTAGTAATTTAATCTAAGCACAGAACAATGCAAATATGCCATTGTCTTTCCACTGTTTATTTTTTGGCAGGTCACTTTTTCGTAAAATGACTTTTCCTTTATTTTGCATCAGATAAAAAAGAAACAAACCATAAATATGTACATACATACATAGCACATGGCCTATTACTCATTAGGAAATTGAAAATTAAAACCACATAAGCTGCTACTTCACACCCATTATATGGCTAAAATTCAAATGACTGACATAACCACGTGTTGGTGAGGATACGAAGCAATTTAAATTCTAAATTTCTGGTAAAATGATAAACAGTACAATCATTTTGAAAAATTCTTTAGCAATTTATTCAAAATTTATGTACATTTACCATATAATCTAATTTTTTTATGCCTAAGTATTCACGCAAGAGAGATAAAACATACATCCGCCCAAAGATGTACTCACAAATACTCAGAGTAACTTACCTCATAATAACAAACAGTTAAAAACAACTTAAGTGCCCCCTGAGGGTTGAATGGTTAAGCAAAATAAATTATAGCTGTATAAATGGAATAGCAACAATAAAAAGAAATGAACTACTCATGCATACAGTGACCTGACTGAATCTCAAAATCATTTTGCTTGGTAAAGAAGTCAGACAAGTATAGCAATTTGTATCAGAAAGAAGATTGTAATATAAATGGAAGCTGATGTCTGTGGTGACATCAGTGGTTACCAGGGCAAGAATGGAGGGAGGGAAGGATGCACTACAATGGGGCATGAGTAATCTTTTGGGGTGTTAATAATGTTCTATATCTTGATTGTGGAACTAGCTACAATAAGTTAAGCTCAACTCCTCTTTATTATTTACCTAATTGAATGTGACTTTTCTTTTTTATTTTCTTTTGAGGAAGATTAGCCCTGAGCTAACTACTGCCGATCCTCCTCTTTTTGCTGAGGAAGACTGGCCCTGAGCTAACATCCATGCCCATCTTCCTCTATTTTATATGTGGGATGCCTACCACAGCATGGCATGCCAAGCAGTGCCATGTCCACACCTGGGATCTGGACCGGCGAACCCTGGGCCACCAAGAAGGGGAACCTGAGAACTTAACCACTGTGCCACGGGGGCGGCCCTGTGACTTTCCTAATTATAATGAGCCACTACTCTTAGGAAGAATTCTCAATTTCTGTTGACTAGGTGTTACATGTGCTACATATGCCACAATGCAAGGTTCCAGGAGAGCTGTTTTCATTGCACTACAATGTAACCATACTGCACCCTTCTCCCTTTAATCTTGCTAAATACAGTAGATAACTTTCAGCCCAACCCTTACCAACCTCCATGAGATCATCTTCCCACCTTTACAAGGCTTCTGAAGAAATAAACTTTAACTTTTATGTGAACAGATTCATTTCATGTATATTTCTAGTATTCTAATATAATAGCTTCCATTTTAATTTTATCAGATCCTACTTGCATCAGCTCTAGGTGATAAGATAATATGAGAGATTAAGGTAATTTTTATATTTTTACCACTTCCCAAGCAGATGAAACATGAATATATTAATTTTAGAGTTATAGAAAAATGAATATTTAATGGCTGATCACAGTTATGAACGTGTGCGACTTCTTATGGATCCTGTGCTCGTGAGCAGTTGAAGCTCTTTCACTGTAGGTACAGTTTACCCACAATGGGTCATGAATGAATTTCTGGTTTCTGAGTTTAGGGCCATGATGTCATACTACAGCACATTGTGCAAGGATCTTTGGTTAGTTAACAATAGCGTCTGCATAATGTACCTATTGATTTGGCAGCTGGGTGAGTGTGAGTTTTCAGGAGGATTATTTAGCGATCCCAGATGTAGAGAACCTGGGAAAACAGATAATTGATAAAGCCAGATTCTATTGTGAGAATTCAGGATAGCCACTGTAGCCTGTGGTGTTAGATGCAGGCGGGTGTATGGTAGGTGAGTGTTTCTGCTTAATTCTATCATGTCAGGCTGAAATACATACAAGAATCAAGCAGTCAAATTTAATGTATGAGTGAACTGGATGAAATATAATAGAGAACTATGTGACCTGTAGCGAATCAGAGATTGATACTTTTTAAATGACATTCATGTTTATTGTTTCTATCAAGACTGTGTAGGTTGGATTCAGTCCACCGTATGACAAAGTGTAAACCCTGTTACACAGCTGTAATGAGAAGTCAAAACAATGTAATTCTCTCAAATAAATACAATGTGTCACATTGGCAGTGCCTTCTCTTACATTCCCACAAGCAACTGTAGTAAGCAACTGGCTTTCTATGGTCTGATTTTGCTCCCGGACTAAAAGTCAGCAAATGATTCATTAATATTATTAATTTATTCATTGATTTTAATTTTAAATATCTATTTATTTATCTTTCTATCATCTCTCACAAAATAACTGTGATATGGTAGGAAATCAAAAAAAGAAAAAGTGAGAATAATTTTTTTTTTTTAAGGATTGGTACCTGGGCTAACAACTGTTGCCAATCTTGTTTTTTTCCTGCTTTTGAGTTGTAGGAATTCCTTATATATTGGGTATTAACCTCTTGTCAGAAACATGGGTTGCAAACATTTCCTTCTGTTCTCAGGGTTGCCTTTCTATTTTGTTGATTGTTCTCTTTGCTGTACAGAAGATTTTTTAGTTTGATGTAGTCTCACTTTTTTTTCTGATTTTTTGAACGAATTTTTTAAATTAATTTTTTTTAATTTCTTTTCTTTCGCTGTCTCTTTAAGTGTCATATTTAAGAAATTGTTGCCAAGACTAATGTTATGAAGTTTTCTCCCTATTTTTCTTCTATGAGTTTTGTAGTTTCAGGTCTTATATTTAAGTCTCTAATCCATTGTGAGTTGATTTTTGAGTATGGTGTAAGACAAGAATCCAATTTAATTTCTTTGCATGTGGATATCCAGTTTTCTCAACATCACTCATTGAAGAGACTATCCTTTTTCCATTGTGTATTCTGGACACCCTTGTTGAAGACATAGTTGAATCTGTGATTAGTGTGGATAATTTAACTATATTGACTTCCAATTATTGAACACAGAGTATCTTTCTATTTATTTAATTTTTTTCATAAATGTTTTGGAGTTTTCAGTTTACAAGTGCCTTCATCTCCTTGGTTAAGTTTATTCCCAAGCATTTCATTCTTTTTGATGCTTTTACAAATGCAATTGTTTTCTTAATTTCATTTTCATAGTGTTCACTGTCAGTGTATAGAAACACAACTGATTTTTGTATGTTGATTTTGTATCCTGCAACTTTACCGAATTTGATAATTAGTTCTAACAGGTTGTGTGTGTGTGTGTGTGTGTGTGTGTAGTCATTAGGGTTTTCTATGTATAAGATCATGCCATCTCTGAACAGAGATAATTTTACTTCTTCCTTTCTTATTTGGATACCTTTTATTTATTTTTCTTGCCCAGTTTCTCTGGCTAGGATTCAAATACTATATTGAATAGAAGTGGTAAGAATGGACATCCTTGTCTTGCTCCTCATATCAGAGGAAAAGCTTTTATTTTCTGTTTTGTTGGAAATAGTTTTTCACCATTGAGTATGGTGTTAGCTGTGGGCTTTTCATATATGACATTTATTATGTTGAAGTAAATTCCTTCTCTACCTAGTTTGCTGAAAGTTACAATGAAAAGGTATTAAAGCTTTTCAATTTTTTCCCACATCTATTGAGGTTATCATGTGATTTTTACTTTTCATTCTGTTAGTGTAATGTATCACACTAACTGATTTGCATATGATGCAAATTGATGTTTCAGCAAATCTCTTTCATCCCAGGGATAAATTCCACTTAAATGATGTAAGATCCCTTTAATATACTGGTGAATTCGGTTTGCTAGCATTTTGCTGAGGATTTTTGCACCTATGTTTATCAGAGATATTGGCCTATAATTTTCTTTTCTTGTGGGATCTTTGTCTGGCTTTGGTATCAGGGTAATGCTAAACTCACAAAACTAGTTTGGAAGTGTTTCCTCCACTTTCATGTTTTGGATGAGTTTGAGGATTGACATTATTTTTTCTTTCAGTATTTGGTAGAATACAGTAGTGAAGCCATCTGGGCTTTTTTTTGTTGGAGACATTCTGATTGCTGAGTCAGTCACCTTCTTTGTTATTGGTCTGTTCAGATTTTCTATTTCTTCATGATTCAGTCTTAATATGCTGTATGTTTCTAGGAATTTATCCATTTCTTATAGATTGTCCAATTTTCTGGTGTATAATTGTTCATAGCAGTCTCCTATGGTCCTTTGTATTTCTGTGGTATCAGTTGCAATGTAATTCATTTCTGACTTTGTTTGATTCTCCTCTCTTTTTTTGCTTAGTTTAACAATTTTATCATTTCAAAAGTCGAGTCAGTTTCATTGATCTCTTTTTTGTTTTTCTGTTCTCTATTTCACATATTTCCGCTCATATTTATTTTTTCTTTCTTTCTGCTAACTTTGGGCTTTAGTTTGTTTTTCTTCTTCTACTTCCTTGAGATCTAAAGTTAGATTATTTGAGATCTTTTTTAACATAGGAATTTATTGCTATGAACTTCCCTTTTAGTACAGCTTTTGCTGCATCCTGCATGTTTTGTATATTTTGTTTGTGTTTTTGTGTGTCTCTAGATATTTTCTAGTTTCCTTTTGATATCTTTTTTTAATCCAAAGGTTGTTTCAGAGAATGTTGTTTAGTTTCCATATATTTGTAAATTTTCCAGTTTTCCTTTTGTTACTGATTTCTAGTTTCATTCCATTATGGTCAGAAAAGATACTTGGTATAATTTCAAATTTTTTAAATTTGTTGACTCGTTGTGTCTAACTTGTGTCCTTAAGTTAGAGACTGGAGAATGTTCCATGGGCACTTGAGAAGAATGTATATTCTGCTGCTCTCGGGTGGATTGTTCTGCATATATTTGTTGAGTCCATTTGGTCTATACTGTCATTGATCATGTGTGTGATCTGTTGGACTTCATGAACTTAGATATCCACTCCGCTCCCCAGAAGTGGAAGGTTTTTGGCTATTATTTCTTTAAGTAAGCTTTCTGCTCCTTCATCTCTCTTTTTTCTTCTGGGCCTCCCATAATGCACTCCGTGGTGTCCCATAAATCGCTTAGGTTTTCTTCACTCACTTTCTTTTTTTCCTTTTTTTGCTTCTCTGATTAGCTAATTTCAAATGACCTGAATTCTAGTTCCCTACCTCTCTCTTCTGCTTGATCAATTTTCTTGTTGAATCCTTCTAGCAAATTTTTCAGTTCATTTATTATATTCCTCAGATCCAGAATTTCTGTTTCTTTTTATAGTTTCTCATTTCCTTGTAAATATTCTCATTTTGTTCATGTATCATTTTCCTAAGTTCATCCAGGTGCCTGTGTTCTCTTGTAACTTACTGAACTTTGTTAAGGTGACTATTTTGAGTTCTTTGTTACAGAATTCATAGATCTTCCTTGCTTTAGAGTCTGTTAGTGGAGATTTATTTTGTTCCTTTTATTGGTTCATGTTTTCCTGATTCTTTGTGTCCCTTGTAGCTTTGCATTTATATCTGCACATTTGAAGAAAGTCTTCATATCCTTTCTTTGACAAGCAAAGACCCTCACCAGTCAGCCTGACTAGAGAGCCTTGGAATCCTTCAAATGTTTTCTATGGATATGTCTTCTCTGGACTTGTGCTTGTAGTTAATTAGAGGGATTTATTAGTTTCTTTCTTTTCTCCACAGGAGCTTGTAATCTCTTGCTCCCTCTGGTGTCTGACTGCTGTACTGTAGGTTGGAATGTAGGCTGCATTCTCCACTCCTCTCTCTCCTTCCTGCAGAAGAAGACTTCTCCTAATCAAGCAGAGTCTTGCCAGCTGCAGCAAGCTGCCCACCTCTTTCCTTTGTATTTAGCTGACCATAGACAACCAAACTATACCAGTTCTGTCAGTACTTCTTGTGAAGCAATAAAGAAACCACTCCTTCTGCAGAAGACTGAAAAGCCAGTGATGTTAGAGACATGCTCCCCTCCTCCCCCTCCCTCCTGGGGGAGATGCCTTGGTTATGCACCTTCTCCCAAGCAGAGCCCTGCTTCTCACAGCAAACCACCCACCCTTATTCTTTATTCTAACTACCCAGGTGTTTAATCTATACCAACTTCAGGTGAGCGAGACAAAAAGTGGTCCCTTAGGCAGACCACTGAAAGGCCTGAGACATCGGACGCAAACTCCAGTCTCTCTTTCCCCCAGAGGGAGAAGTAACAGGCCAAAGTGATCTCCCTTGGTGCTGTGCTGTGCTAGCTTCAGGGAGGAGCTGAGGTGGGAAAAGGACATTACTCTTCTTAACTGTTTCAATGCTGTTCTCAGTTTTGTGCTCATCTGGGTTACTGCAACCTCTTATCTGGAATCTGGACCTTTCATGACATTATTTTCACCCATATATTGTTGTTAAATCAGTATTTCTTTGAGGAACGAAAGCCTGGCTTCCCTCTTCCGCCATCTTGCTCTGTGTAAAGATCAAAGTGAGAGTGCTTTTTATGAATAGCGCCCATTTGCTCACCTCCTATCTTTTTGATACCCGATTGCAATATATGTAGCTCTGTGCCACTGCTCCACTAAAACACTCTTTCCAAAAGGACCAATAATATTTTAATTGAAACATAGTATCTATATTAATGTATCGATTTTTTTCTACCTCTCTAATAAAAATGAAAGTAATGATCACTTTCAATTTTAAAGTTCTCAACTTCTTGCCTTTGGATTTTGGTTTGCTCCCCAACCCCTAAGTATTATGTATCACAGGTTTCCTGCTGAGGTGTTCTGTCTCTCTATCTATAAAATTTGGAGGTTTTATCTCTTCTCATTTTCCAACTACCATCAATATCTAATAACCCTATGCACATTCATTTCCCTTAGACAGATATATATTAATATGTCAAAAATTGAACTGCCTTACTTCCACACATCTCTTTCCTCTTCTCCTTCTTGTCTCCAAAGACAGTGATGAAACAGCATCTAACTTGATTCTTAAATTACAAATAACAAGCTAAACTCTGATGTCACCTACCTAGACATATTTCACTTCCTAATTTCATATATATTTTTGTTGTTTAAATGTTTATATCTATTTTAGCATCATATCTTTTACTAGATCTATAGAACTACCATTTGATATCTATGATTTTTTAAATATTAAAGTGTTTTATTGTCCCATATTAATTTTTAAATTCCACATATAACTATTCTTAGTGCAATATTTTTCAAATATTCCAGAATTCTCATATCAAATACATATTTTAAAAGGTTTATTTTTTATTTAATTGCTTAGATTATTTTAATGCGCGTTTTACTAATAATTTAAAAGGTACTGATGGCACATTTCATCTTTATTTTTCTAATCATTAACTGCAAAGTCTAAGAGTTTATGATCAATTTGCTTATTTTTCATCACTTTGGAATCACTAACTGACATGATTCTCACATCCACATAAAAAAAATTAAAGAAAACAAAGTCAATAAAAGTACACTATAAGACTACTGTCATCTTAAAGTACTTGTGAAACAGTCATTGTCCTTCTGTCTTTAGAAACTGAGTAATCTCTCAGATTTCAAAGTAAAACTGTCACAAAAAAGGAGACACTCCAAGGAAAATAAAAACAGCTCCTTATCTACCTTTAGCCTCTCCTACACTGGTTTTAGCAATCAAATGTCAATGTTAAAAATCACCCATCAAAATATTCATCAATGAATATTAGATTTGAAATCAGCCTTGCCACTTGCCTATATGTGGAACTTTGAGTTTGAAATAAAATAAACTCGCTATGATATGTCCATATGTTTTCTATTGCAAATCAATTCTATATGACAGAAAAATGACAACGTTTACTGCTGCACCACTTGATGGCATTTCTAAAATGAAAAATGAGATCCAGAAATGTTTCCAAAACTTCGTCTCTATTTTCCCTATACTTAAAGCTATGAACCCTAAGTTTCAGATTCACAAAGTCCAAGGAAAGATGTATAGACCTTGGAAGATATTTTTTGCATGGAGTCAAAGATGAGAACAATCAGGAAATGTAGAACTAAACAAAATGTACTTCTGAGAGAAGAACCATAAACTGGTTACGAAGCCTGTCTAGAAAATTATCCCCATTTTTGTTTGAAGCATGTTATGACCAAAAAGGAAATTGCCCGTTGGACTCCTCAAAGTTAATATTGTTTGGAAACACAACAACCAAATTCAGATGTGTTCTGGATACATTCCAGATTAGCAGAGACATCAGGTGGAAAGCATTGGAAAGCCAGTCAACATGTCACTGTGGAAATGCCTTGTGGGGACATTAGAAAACCAGTGATATGGGTAAACTATAGCCTTAAAAAGGACCCAAGATAATTGCTCAAAGAGTGCCAGAAAAGGTGGATATGTGATACTATCAGATAGTTTATTCAATCTATAAGGTAAAGGGTATAGACTGGTACATTTTTCAGGCACATTTGTTGCTTTGTTTGTAATATCAAAATAATAGAAGCCAAAATTGGTTACAATAAAGAGGTGGTTAAGTTAATGATGAACTACTGAAGAAAACATTCTCCTATGCACTTATTAATAGAATGTGTACCCTGATATAAAACTCTCTCTCATATGTATTTTCTTTTTTTTAGGAAGTTTAGCCCTGAGCTAACATCTACTGCCAATCCTCCTCTTTTTTGCTGAGGCAGACTGGCCCTGAGCTAACATCCATGCTCATCTTCCTTTACCTTATATGTGGGATGCCTGCCACAGCATGGCTTAACAAGTGGTGTGTAGGTCCACACCCCAGATCTGAACCAGTGAACTCTGGGCCTCCGAAGCATAATGTGTGAACTTAACCACTGTACCACTGGGCCAGCCCATCTAATATGTATTTTTGAGTAAAAAAATTTACAAAAGTATATATTGTCTCATGTTAATGCAAATATAATCTCATTTATATATGCATATACTAATAGTATTTGTAACATATGTATATAATATTTTCATATGGAGCAAAATGGATATTTTACAGACATATGTTTGTGTTTCTGTGTGTGTATGTAAAATTTTTAAAGATAAACCATCCAACTAAAACTGGGGGAAAACTTGAAGAGCTACTTCTCAAAAGAAGATATACAGTTTGCCAATAAGTATATAAAAAGATATTAACATCATTCTTTGGGTAGATGTGAATTAAACCACAATGGGTTAACGCTACACACCCAACACTAAAATGCAAAACGAAGATATGGTCAAATGTTAACAAAAATGTGGCAGAAACCTATACTATAATGGATTGCTTATGAGAGTGTAAATTTGTTAAAGTACTTTGCAATAGCTCAGTCACTGCTTACAACATTAAACTTATACTTACTTTATGAAACAGTAATTTCACTCCTAAGTATTTGTATAAAAAAAAGGAAATATATGCCTCCACACACAAATATTTGTACAAGAATATTCACATTAGTCTTATTTGTAATTCCAAATATTGGGAACATCCCAGGTGGCCATCAAAGCTGAGTGAATAAACAATGGTGGCATAGTCATAAAATGGAATACTACTCAGCAACAAAAAGGAACAAATTTCTGGTACATGCGACATGAATAAAACTCAAGAAATACGTAATGAAAGATTATGTACACAAAAATGTCTGTATTCAATTTATATGAAGTTTTATTAGTGGCAGACTATTTTTTGATGGGAAAAAAACAAAAGCAGCTGGCTGGTGGCAGGAAGCATTCAGAGATCAATGGGAAAGGACTTATGGAATTTTCTGGGGCAATGGAAATGGTGAGCATTTTGATAGTCGTTTTGCTTACAAAGGGAATGCATTTGTCAAAACAAATCAAACTATATACTTAAGATCCCACATTTCATGTATGTAAATCATATCTCAAATATATTTGTATCTATGCATGTGTGTGTTTATTCACGTATTAAAAAAGGGACAATGGATATGATGAATTTTCTTCAAAATAAAATATGCCAAATGGCAAATGATACACTTACTCTTCACATTTCGTTATATATTCAAATGAAAAATGACTAAACAAAATTCAACTCTAGTCAATAATCTGTACGGTACAGTATTTAAAGAGAAGTGTACTCATGTGTCCAGCTTCTTTCCAAAGGCAACAAAAGTATAATATGGATAGATAAAATGACATATGATGAGGTAGGCCTATGTTATTGGCAGAATTTATGTAGTGAATATACTGCTGTTGTACAATTATTTCAACTTTCTTCATATTTTAATAATTTCACAATATATTTGGGGAATGAAAGCTTACCTTGTGCAGAACCTGAAGGGTTTGTTTCCTGCCCTGTCTCAATCTTCTTTCCTCTCCTCCACTGGTAGACTGCCATGCCTTGGAATTAAGTAAGCTTAAGGGTGCCCGAAAGATTTCTTTCTCTCCTTCCCTCTTCAGAGTTGAGCAGGATCTGTCCACTTTTCCATCAGAATGAAACCAGCAAACAGTTAGTCATTGATGATTATGTAGCTAGGAACTAAAGTTTTTTTTTTTTCCTTTTTGCAATTACTGATTACAGCTTTTAGCTGTTTAACCCACCCATTGTTAACTGTGCTGTTTAGGCAATATTCCCTCTGACTCTCACTAAGTTCCTATAGATAACATCTTCCTTGAGCCTGGGTCATCATGGTAATCACTGGTTTGAGCTGTTTTTCAGAAATTAGAACCCCTCGTCCACTTCAGGTCAGTTGAGACAACCAATCCTTCAACTGGGCCCACACAAATGTCTGATAAGTGACCTTTTGACATCAAGAGGATAAAACTCCACCCTGAGGTCACACTAATGCCATCATTTTGAGAACACGTGTCCCATAAGAGTCTGCCTACGGCTGTGCAGATCGTCAATTACCCTACCTCTCCTCACCTCCAATCATCCATCTCCACATTTCAGACCACCTTGACTCTCTACCTCATAAATATCCCTGAGACCTCATTTTCAGGGAAGTGGATTTGAGACTCATTCTCCCGTTTCCTCACTTGGCTGCCTTGTGATTAAACCCTCTCTCTGTTGCTCTCATTGTCTCAGTGATTGGCTTTCTAGGTGGCGGGCAAAAATGAACCTTGTTTGGTAACAATTGGGAATAACTCTCAGCTCACTTTGCCTCTCCCAGCCAGAAGTTGCCACCGCTTTATACATAAATAAGAGAGTGGTGTGCATAGAAAATTTCTGTCCACTTTCAAGAATAGGAAAGGAGAGTCAACAGAAATGAGAATGCTCGTAATTTATATTGTGTATCAGCCATGGTCAGGGTGAAGATGTGGGTAAGAAACCAGACCATGACAGTACGCTCTCTTGAATCTAGTAAGAAATAATTGAGGGTAGTTGTTGGATGTACTATTTATCCATTTCTTTTTTTCTTCTATGCATCTATTAAATAGTTCCCTTTTTCCCTCCTTTTCAAACATATGGTATTTGCACATGGAATGTACTTGAATGATGCAGCCTTGATAGTCTTAAAATAGACTAGATTACCAATGTTAGCCCTCAAACCACTTTGAGATACCAAATAGTTGATTTCATCCCATGTTTTACTCTTTGAATAAATAATCTAATTTTCGATTGGCTTATTATTTTTTCTTGGTATTGAATTGTAGGAATTCCTTTTATAGTTTGCATATTAACCCCATATCAGATACATGGATTGTAAATATTTTCTCCGTTCTAGAGTTTGCCTTTTTACTCTATTGATTGTTTCCTTTGCTAGATCAAACATAGCTTTGTATGTATGTATTCTATATATCAAACATAGCTTGTTCGTTTGATATAGTCCCTTTGCTTTGTGGCTGTCCCAGCCTATCCATAGTAACGCTACCTGCTATTGGCTGGAAGGCTTGGGGGCACTAAACTGGGCCCTGGTGAACTTCCCACAGACGTTTCCTCTTTCCAAACCAATGTTATGACTAGACCAACCCTTTTGGTTCCTATTATGATTCCGAGATGCCCTTAAGCAATGACAATTAGGAAACTTGGAAGAAAAAAAATTTATTATTTACATGCCTTGGAGGGTACAAGGCACATCTGGGACCACACAGCTATTTGGGGGGTGAGGGGGTTGAGGGGTGGGAGCGAGTGAGAGCTTTAACAGGTCTGGGTTCTGCTTTAATTGGGGTTGAGAGTGGGGGCCTATGGTTTCCTGGCCTTACTGTTTTTTGGTGAATTTAAAACAAAGAGTGGGAATTTAAAGTATCATGTGGTTGGCAATGTGTTTATTTGAGATAGCCCTATTTGAAATGGATGCCTTGAAATCAAAGCTTAAGTGAGGCACTTGCAATACAAAAAGAAAAGCCAACTGTCGGGTTATACTACACCCACTTTTCTACTTTTGCTTTTGTTGTGTGTGTTTCTGGTGTCATTTCCAAGAAATCATTGCCAAGGCCATGTCATGAAGTTTTCCCCTATAATTTCTTCTAGAAGTTTTGCAGTTTCAGATCTTGTGGTTAAACCTTTAATCTATTTTGAGTTGATTTTTGTGTATGTTGTAAGGTAGAGGTCCAATTTATTTATTCATTTTTATTGTGGATATCTAGTTTTTCCACACAATTTTTTGAGGAAACTATCCTTTCTCCATTGTGTATTCTTGACAGTTTTGTAAAAGATTAGTTTACCATGCATGGTTTATTTTTGGGTTCTTTATTCTGTTCCATTGGTATCTATATGACTATATGATCAATATGTTATTTTTTATGCCAATACCATACAATTTTGATTACTGTAGCTTTGTAATATATTTTGAAATCAGGAAATGTGATGTCTCCGACTTTGTTCTACTTTCTCAATAGCTTTGGCTATTCAGCATCTTTTATGGTTCCATATAAATGTTAGGGTTTTTTTCTATTTTTGTAAAAAAATCTGGGCAAAGGACTTGAACATATATTTCTCCACAGAAGACATATAAACAGTCAATGGTATATAAAAAGATGATCTAAAACATTAATTATCAGGGAAATGCAAATCAAAACTACAGTGAGCTATGACCTGACACCTGTTAGCATGGGTACTATACAAAAACATTAACAAGTGCTGGTGAGGATGTGGCAAAATTGGAATTCCTTGCCACTGCTGCTGGGAATGTAAAATGGTGCAGCAGCAATGGAAGACACTGGAGGTTCTTCAAAGAATTAAAAATAGCACTACAATACGATCCAGCAATCTCATTTCTGGATATAAGAATTGAAGTCAGGATCTCAAAAGATATCTGTGCTCTCAAGTTCATTGCAGAAGCATTCACAACAGCCAAGATGTGGAAACAACCCAAGTGTCCATTAACAGGTGAATGAAATAAAGAAGATGTAGTAGATATATACAATGGATTACTATCCAGCCTTAACAAAATGAAAATCCTGCTATTTGTGAGAACATAAATGAACTTGAAAGATATTATGCTAAGTGGAATAAGCCAATCGCAGAAGAAGAAATACTGCATGATTGTATTTATATGAGGTATCTATTATAATCAAATTTACTGAAGCGGAGAATGCAACAATGGTTGCCAGGGACTAGGGATTGTGGAAAATGGAGTGTTGCTGTTCAATAGATATAAAATTTCACTTATGCTAGTTGAATAATTTCTAGATATCTGCTGTATGACATAGTGCTTATAGTTGAAATATGGTATGATGCACTTAAAATTTGTTAAGAGAGTAGATCCCATGTCGATTGTTTTACCACAAAAACAAATCAAAACAAAATCAAAAGAGTACAAGGAAACTTTGGGGGTGTTGGATATGTCTATTACCTTGATTGTGGTGATAATATCATGGATGTTTGAATATGTTCAAACTCCTCAAATTGTGCACGTTAAATATGTGCAGTTCTTTGTATACTCATTATACCTCAGCAAGATTTTTGAAATAATTATCTAAGGAATTTTTTTTTTTTTTTTTTTTTTATTTAAAGATTTTATTTTTTCCTTTTTCTCCCCAAAGCCCCCCGGTACATAGTTGTGTATTCTTCGTTGTGGGTTCCTCTAGTTGTGGCATGTGGGACGCTGCCTCAGCGTGGTCTGACGAGCAGTGCCATGTCCGCGCCCAGGATTCGAACCGACGAAACACTGGGCCGTCTGCAGCGGAGCGCGCGAACTTAACCACTCGGCCACGGGGCCAGCCCTTATCTATGGAATTTTTTATGCAAGGAAACCAGCCCTGGCAGTCTGTGGTTAAGATTCAGTGCTCTTACTTCTACAGTCTGGGTTCATTCTGGTCAGTGAACCACATCACCCTTCTGTCAGTTGTCATACTCTGGTGGCTGTGTGTTGCTGTGATGCCGAAAGCTACGCCACTGGTATTTCAAATACCAGCAGGGTCACCTGTTGTGGACAGGCTTCAGTGAAGCTTCCAAACTAAGACAGACTAGGAAGAGGGACCTGGTCACCCACTTCCAAAACAGTTAGCCATGAAAACCCCATGAGCAGTCGTGGAGCATTGTCTGATACAGCATCAGAAGGTGAGAGGATGGAGCAAAAAGACCAGGCAGGGTTCCCATCTGCTGTACACAGGGACGCTAGAAGTTGGAATTGACTTGATGGCACCAACAAAGGAAATTTTATTTATCATATTTTAATGACCCATATGTAAATAAAAGATCTTGACATAGTCTATAGAGAAATTTTAATGTTTTAAGTATAATTTTATTTTTCTTCTTTATAAATATATGTTGCTTTTGAGAAAAAGGAAATTTGAGTTGTAATCACTAGTCCCCAATTATATTCAATTTCCACCTTCTAAAAACAACTAAACTTTGCTTCAGGACAAATATATCTCTACTGCTACAAAAGCATGGGGTTATCTCATTTTTTAGCTGTAGTAAAATGGCTTTGTTTAATTGCCTTGAGCTTTATAAATTTCAAGAAAAATATTGTCATTCATGCTACGGTCTTTTTCTTAAAATAGTTCAAAATTGACTGAGCGTTTTGGTAATCTATTCATTATATTGGACAACAAACACATGGCTTAACATTTTAAAATGTCAAACTCTTTTGCTTAATTGAACTGGTTTCTTCCAAGATGTTAGTATACAATATCAATAAATGGAAAATACAATTTTGACCTTCCAAATGGTCAAATTAACATTTAAAATAAGTCTATACATATTGAGACATGACTTTTTTTTGGAAACGTTACTTTACTTATCAATTCATGAAAGATTAAAGAATGATATGGAAAGGACAAAATGAAAAAACCGATTACTCATTTTGTGCTTCAACATTGAAATATCAATTTCTAAATTACTTTTCAACATACTATCATATTCCTTAGATGCAATAAAACAAGGTTTGATAAATATTTCATTTAAAAATAGTCACTGATTTGTTAATAATAAATAGTCATGTGGCATTTATTACTGTCAGTCACTGTTCTAAGTTCTTTAGCAATGAGAATTCATTTTCTCGTCACAACAACTCTTTAAAGGAGTTATTTATTAATGCCATGTTTTAGATGTGGAATGTGGAAACTGAGGGACATGAAATTTTAATAAATCATCCAACACTCACAGCTAGAAAATGAAAATGATGGACTGAATTTTACCCTTATGTCTTGGCAACATTAAATTGTCATGTGTATTTAAAGTTTAGCGCAATTTTACTGGGGGTCTCTGATCTCTGGCAGTAATCACACACACAAACAGCATGTATAGAACCGTACATATACATATGTATACATGTGTGAGTGTGTATTGCACAAATATGTTTGTGATTACGCAAGCTTTCATTTTATTTAATTACCCAATCCAAGCAAGTATCCTCTTTATTTCCATCCTTGATCCTCCTAAACAGAGTCAATTCCTCCTTTGGATATTTCTTTATTTTTACTACTGTACAAGAAATAGATGTTAATTATATAATTGTTCACCATATTGCCTTTCCAGCATCTCTCCACACTTTCCAAAAAATTCAGGTCCAGGGTTGAGAAATGATTAAAAATGAGGTTGCGATCATTCTATTTGAGTCGGTATCTTGTTTAGTGCCAAAGCTACTTCTGGATTTTTCAACCATGTAAAGATATAAATTCCTTTTATTTTTTAACACAATTATAACTGAAAATTCCGTTATTTATAGCAAACTCTTGCTAACTCATACATTGTTTGCTCTCTTTATTAATGTTAGGGTTCCATTAGAGTGCAAACCATATTACAAGAATGTTTCTATCACTATTGCCTACAATTCATGACCCATTGCAATCCTTAAATATATTTCAATTAATTAGAAAAAGTTTACCAATAAAATTTTGAAAATTTTATTTTATAAAATGTACTTTGATACCCACAGCAATTAATAATCCAAAAAGAGTGAAAACTTCATCCCAAGACTTCTGAAACGAAGCTCATTGAGCTTTGTCCCTATACCACGCTTTGTTAGTTCGCATCAACAAGCTTGTGCTGAATTGATATAAAGTGTATGTTTTTCCTTTTTCTAATTTTAAAATTAAAGTACAGTCAACATATTTAAAAATTTTGAAATGCAACTTATTTTTCTTTCCTGAGGCTTTGCATATAACTTTTGTGGTGGGAAGAGTATAAAGTATTGAAATGTCTACTGTCTAGGTCACAGGGAGCAAATGAATACTCCCCACTCTCCAATTGTTCCAGGCAGTCCCTGGATAGAATCTTTCTCTTCTCCACACTGAGATGCTGTTTTTATCTGTGGAAATGGTGTAATGGCCCTGACTCTTTTCAATAGCACATTTATCACAAGCAAATATGTATATGTTGGATCCAAACATAACAGTTTCAAAAGCACTATACATAGCTTAAATCCTTCTCTCTGCTCAGTAATATGAATAGCAAGTAGTCATGGCCTTTAGTCATACAGATTAACTGTAATTTAGACAAAGAGCAGCAGAAAACTATTTGTACAGCATTAGTCACATTATAGAATTAGTCGTTAATAAAATATCTTTAGTAGAAACTATCTGAAAGTTCAAGGAAATAGTTTTGCTAAATATAATCCTTTTGATTTTAACAAGAAGTGTGCATTTTCTCATATTTTATTCCCTAATTAAACCTAGTCATAGAGTAGGGCTAATTTAGTTATGTAGAAGCTACAGAAAAACTTGAAAATTTTATACTTTACTGATTTAATCAGATTCATGTCATTTCCTTAAATAATTGATATGTACTCTTTCACTATAGAGTAATAAGATGCCCTTTAAATGCCTCCTCAAGTAATAAGTTACACGTATAACTCAATTTTAATTTAGGGGAAGGCATAATTGAATATAAGAAACAAATTGATTCTCAATATGGACACATTTGAATATAATTTCTAAGATTTATGTAAATATTTTCTTAGAAACAATTTATATTTTCATGTGAAATGGGCTCATTAATTTATACGACTCTAGTCATTATTTAATTTTTACATGCCTGAGGTTTGATTCCAAAAACTAATGGAGATATTGATTTTGTAAGATGTCTATCTGAATATTTCATTCCTAAAGACTGGATTGTATAAGAGCTGGTTACCTAAAGCACCTGTGCGTCACATTTTATGTTGTCTATTCTGGTCTCTAAACTGTGGCACAAATATTGGGAATACTGCTAGAAAGTCTACTGGGAAAGAAATTACAAACAAGAATCTGAAAAGTAGTTTTTCATTTTACGTAGAGTGATTAAACACTTAACTGAGTAGATTTTTGTGAGTCATGATGCTGAGATTCTTGAGAGAATAAAGTGTCATCCACAAATGTTGAAGTAATGGAATCTAATCTACTGTATTCTTTGAAGTACGATACTTTATATTGCATATTTATAAGCAAAATATTTATACCTTGATAAATTTTCAATTTGACTTCTTTCTTGTCTTTAATTCTCCTGAATAAGCGTGTGATTGCTGAATTGCAAGGTTCATGATTAAGAGTCAATTTAGTCTGCCTATCTTCCATTCTGTGTACTTTCCAGATGGATAAAAAAGGACAATAGCTTACATGGATTGGATGGGTTAGCAAATGGAATTACTTTATAAATATGGTCAGGGTACTATTTTAGAATGTCAAAAATTGTGTATTTCATAATCTCAGAATTTTAGCTAAAAGCGGAAAGCTAAGGACAACAGGAGACAATTACACTCAGTTTCTAATGACTATACAGGGCATTTTCATAGACAGCAAAGCCTATCCAGCATTCTTAACCCCTAAATAAGTCTATGTAACAGGACAATAGAAATTTCAAAGATATATTCATAAAAGAAGGAATTGATAGCAGTAACATATACCAATTGGATAACTCTCCCCATTAAACTAAATGAGGGATGGGGAAGAGAATTTCTAACAGAAACGGAGATTGACCATAAGAAAGACAACAGACATTTTTCTCCTCAGACGGATAATTGCTGACATGCGATAGTTTGGAAGTTGCCATGTACTAATATTGCAGTGGAAACTTGGAAAGTGTTTTTCTTAATTGTTGGTTTGTTGATATTTTTTCGTTTGCTTATGAGCTGCCTTCACTGCCACATGAGACATTATAAAAAGAGATGGAGAAGGATAACCAATGTTTGCTTGGAATTGTTCTAATTTACTAACTATAAAAGGTAGCCTCTTCAGAGATTCTGTAAAATTCCCACCCCAGAAGACTTTTAAGTCTAAGAACAAAGCCACTTGGCTATTTTAAATTAGACCATTACATAAGCAAATCTTCTGAAGTCCCATCTTATATCTTGTTAGGATGGGGTTGGGTGAGAAAGGACATTTTTTTCCTTTTTTTCAGTGAGGAAGATTGTCCCTGAGCTAACATCTGCTGCCTATCTTCATCCTTTTCTTGAGGAAGATTGACGCTGAGGCTAACACTTGTGCCAATCTTCCTCTTTTTCTTGAGGAAGATTGTCCCTGCGCTAATATCTGTGCCAATCTTCCTCTATTTTGTATATGGGACACTGCCACAGCATGGCTTGATGAGCAGTGTGTAGGGTCATGTCCAGGATCCAAACCTGTGAACCCTGGACCGCCAAAGCAGAGTGCATGAACTTAACCACTAGGCCATCAGGCTGGCCCGAGGAAGGACTTATTTTTTTAAAGATTTTATTTTTCCTTCTTCTCCCTAAAGCCCCCCTAGTACATAGTTGTATATATTTTTAGTTGTGGGTTCTTCTGGCTGTGGCATGTGGGACGCCACCTCAGCATGGCTTGATGAGGGGTGCTAAGTCCACACCCAGGATTGGAACCTGGGAAACTCTGTGCTGCTGAAGTGCAGTGTGGGAACTTAACCACCAGGCCATGGGGCTGGCGCCCAGGAAGGACATTTTTTTAAGATATGTAGTATTTTCTCTAGCCTCAGAAATATTTGAGGTTTTAATCCTTGGTAGAATCCTCCTTGCTACACTAATTTAAGGAAAGCCTAAGATTAGCATATTGTTTCTAAGAAAAATCAGAGTCCTGCTATGCATGCTATGCATGGAATCCAGTACCTGTACCGTCTTATGCGGGTTGTTTATTCAGTTACCTGTAATTGATGAGTACAAGTTGTTGAAAGCAATTTGAAATTGATTACATGCAGTTGCACCAGACAATGGAAGGTATAAAACAGAAGAAGCCCCCCAATTGGTGGCTTCCCAGAGCTGAGGTGATCCACCTGTGGCCATATACATTCCAGTGTAGATGCCCATGTCTCCCACCAGGCTACCATTATGCATGCTATATCCCCATTCTTGTGCTCTTTTAGCTAAACAAACTTGGCGTCTAGTAAATCCCGTTTTGTCTTTTGAGTCTGACCATGAATTGAAGTCCAAAACTACTGCTGCTGGTCCAGCAGAGTTGGTAAAACACCACTCATGTTACCTCCAGTTCTATCCTTGACTGCTTTCATGGTATTCCCAATACAACACTCCAACTGACTGATACTTTTAAAGTATATTGTCATGTGACTCCTCACCTCAGAGTTATCCAACTGTTTCCTAACTCCACAAAATCGAAAAGCAACACTTCCATATGGCCAAAAAGGCATTAAAGCTTCTGGTCTCCTTTCTCTCTCACCTCTTTTCTGCTTGTCTCAGTCTCACTCACTCCACGTGAGTCACATGGAACTTGACACTCTTCCTAGAACACAGCTCACTCATTCCTGCCTCAGGGCCTTTGCTCTTGCTTATCCCTTTGCCTGGAATGTCCTTGATCCAGGGACACATAGTTTTCTTCTTCATATCTTTCAAATCTCTACATGAAAATCAGCTTTCAGTGAGGACATCCCTATCCTTCTCATCAAAATTGAACCACCTCCCCTAGCACTTCCTTTCCTTTTATTTTATTCTCCATGATACTTTCTACCTTACTTACTATGTAAGTTATTACTTTATTTTACGCTTTTATCGCTTGCTAATAGGTAGCCTCCATGTGCACAGGAATTGTGGAAATACCCCACTGTTCCTAAAAAAAATGACTGGCATCAGGTATTAATAAATATTATATCAAAATCTGCCTTTATTTTTAAAATATTTCAACTATGTTATGGAGTGGTCTAAGATTTTAATTACAATTTATAACAGTTATGTATAAGAAACATCAGGTATGTATTTATCTGTTTATATCAGGTATAAAATCACTGATTCTATCTATAGCAATAAGCAATTCATGACCTATAAATAGTTGCAGTATTAACAACTTACATGTAAGTCTGGACTTTCCAGTGAATAAATAGTTCCACATTGTTTCTCTATTTTATGACAAAATAACTCTGGAGTTAGGAAGAAAGCATAGCAATGTTACAATTTTAAATATTAAAGATAATTCAGTTTCAGAAAGACTAAATAAAAATTCAAGCCAGAAACTAGGTCACCTTTTACTTTCTAAATTACACATCAATGGTCAGTAACAAATAGTATAATTTCCTAACTGCATTGGGCTGTTTTTCAATTCTGTTTTTCTGTTTATTCTGATTTTTTCTATCAGAATGCCTTTCCACCTATATTCACCTTGTTAATTATTATTTGCATTTCAAAACACAGGTCATGAATTATTCCTTAAAGAACCCTTTTCCAATTGTGCAGACAAGACAGAGATGCCCTCTTTTATGCTTCAATCAGAGCTTATGAATGCTCTTCACCATTTCCTGATAAGATCAGTTCAAAGCACCCCTGAAGCACAGTAAGACTTTTAAGGCAAGGACTATCTTTTCAATGTTGTTTAACCCATCACATTTAGCATTAAATGCTGAACCAAACATAGGCGCCTTGCAAATATTTATGGAAGTGAATTGGCCAGACTTATGTTTGGCCTCTTCCCAACATATCACTTGTCACATATGCAAAAATAATTCATCACAAGAAATTGCTATGAAATTTATTTTCCCAAAATATCAGTGATAAAAATGCATTCTACGTTAATGAATGTTGTTTGTGCCACTGATTGGTTTAAAAATTGAAATCATAATCACAGTGCTAGGACAGTATCATATTCAGATGGGGACAATAAAATAGGACAGTAAAATCTCTAAGATGAGAACAATGACCAGAGAAAGAACTTGAAAATATCTGTAAATTGGAATAAAATCTTAAATGTTTAAATGTATGCTTAGAAATAATTTAAAGCAAAGATTGATCTGGTCACACTGGATTTTGCTGATGACATTCATACCAAGCAATAAAATCAAAACTGTTCAGTGATGTAGAAAAATCTCGTAGAGACACATATTGCGTCTTCCTAACTGTTGTATCTGAGAATGACTATTGATTTTTTCTTTTATCTGTTTTTCATCTTTGTCAGATGACAAGGGTGAGGTGGACAGGAAGAGAAACCAAGAAATATGTAAATGCTAACAGACAGATAGTAAGAACTCATCACACAATTCTTTGATTGTAAAACTGATTAATTATTAAAAGAAACAAAATAAAGCATTTACTGATTCTACACCAGACTTCTTTGCTTTATCAGTTAGAAACATAAGCCCTTCAAATAAGAATAAATATGTATATAGATTATATACAATTCATATGATATGTGTATGTATGAAATTAAATGCAAGAAGTTAGAGAATATGGAAAAATAATACCCATATGAAAATGAAAGAACTATTAATAGCATAACCTCAATCTATTCTAAAAGTAATAAGAAAAAACAGAGCGTATTCATTTAGAACATTTTCAATGAACTCATTTATGCTTATGCTGTACCTTATCCCTATCCATGCTCTTTCATTTACAGGTTTTAAATTTTAATTGATAAGTATAAATTACATCATATCCACAGAGGGTCCATCGACAGTCATAGTGGAAGGAAGCTGCTTGTTGTTATGAAATGTACAGAGTAGGCAAATGTACAGACAGGGGAAGTAGATTAGCGGTTGCCCAGGCTGGCGAGACTGGATGAACTGAGGGGTGATTGCTAAGAGATATGGAGTTTCCTTATGGAATGATGAAGTTTTTCTAAAACTAATGTAGTGATTGCACAAATTTATAAATATAATAAAAACAATTGAACCATATACTTTAAATGGGTAAACTGTATGGTATGTAATAATTATGGCTGTATAATTGTATAATATAGTATGAATTATATCTCTATAAAAACGTTATATTTTTTAAAATTTCCATAACATGCCAATTTCCTTGAGAAATTAAGCATCTGGCTCACAGTTTTATTTTCTTACGTTTTGGTACCCCACATTCACATATATGTGACACTCAGATCTTCTAATTCCTTAATCTTGTTAAATAGAATGATTTCAATCTCTCCTTCAATGACCTGGCCAACACAAAAAGATTTTCATCACTTCTATGAATGCTAGATCTCAAAATTTGTATCTTCTGACAATTTAAAATAAATATATCCCAACATGTTATCTCTTTTCGGTGAGATTAGTTTTCTTTCTTTCTTTTATTTTTCGTTTTGAAGACCCTTTACCATGCTTGTCATAGAGAAGCAGAAGGCTGATGTCTAAAGGACAATATGATAAAAGATCTTCTATTCAGCCAAAGAGAGGGGAATAGAAAGAGGAAGCAGTGAGGGCAGGGAGAAGAGAGGATGAGGAAGGAAAGCAGAATTTAGAACTTATGATTCTGGCTTGCTCCTTGAGTGGAAACCCCTTAGTTGGAGACTAAGAAGTGGTAAATATGCTACATATGTTTGCATGGCCTTCCACTTATGCAACTTGTTTCTTTATTTTCCAAGAATAAACTGGAGTTATTGCATGTTCTTTAAGACAGAGACATTGTCAGAGTTATATAACGCTTCATGGCTGGGTTTGAGAGATGGCTAACAGAAGTATCTAAACCAAGTTCTTGACGTGAAAGTGATGAGAAAATTAAAGACAATTTTGAGAACTGTATCAAGTCTAAGGGAACCAAACAAGGAGGTGAAGCACCAGGGACTAATACCAAAGGGGAGCCATTACCAGCACTGGATTTAAGGAGCAAGGAAGAGAATCCTGTGACAAAAGCCAGGACACAGCTGGAAGTGTCAAACAGAGCCTCCAGGAGGGGCAGCTGCTACAGAAGAATTTGGCCCCTGGCCAAAGCTTGCCTAGGCAGCAAGGGAAGGGGAGAGGGAAGAAATGAAATCCCTGGCCGCTTACCCTCTGTTCTCTGGCTGGTGCATCTCATTGGCTGATCACAACTTGAAAATACAGGGAAAGGGAACCTAGAGGATGCAGTTCATTAACAGCAGCCTTTGTGGGAACAGATCATGGCAGATGAGTAAAGAATCTAGGGGGGTTAACAACTGATGGATGAAAGCGGGACCCCACTCACCCCAGCAGCATGTGAAATAGATAGCTTAATGCAGCGATGTAGAAACACTGAAGCAACCAGTTAGCTAGAAAAGTCCTGGGGTAGGAATAAGAAAATCACATTTGGCCATTGCATGCAGGTAGCTATGGACCTCAGATATTATACATGGGTAGAGACATACAAAAAGGACCAGGTAGGACAAATAATATTTCTGTGGGCATGGATCCTGGATACCTAGGGACCAGACCACAGTATCATCTTAAACAGGAGACTAGTGGAATACCAAAGAGCAACATGGTGACCCCAGATGAATATGTAGTTATGGAAGTCTGTACCCAGGTGCCTTTTAGAGAAATGAATGAGAAGAATTAGCCTTGATAGACAGTTTGAGCAATGATTGACTAAACGTTTACCCACAAAAAATTAAGTTAAATGGAGGTTGTTTAAACTAGGAGAATTGTACCCTAAATATATGTTCTAGGTTTCTCCTGCCTTCAGAGGGTTGGGGCCTATGGGCAAGAGGAAATCAGTTATAGACAATAAAGAATTTCTTTTTGGCACCTGAGTTTCTAGATTTCAATAACTTAATGATTCATTTTCTCTATTGTGCACAGTTGCCAGTTTATGTATGCTTATAGAAATTTCCCTTTTTATTAGCCCAAACACTTCTTTCAGTTCATTAGCTCATACCTGACTTTGTTTGGACTTGCTACCAAGTCCTAAAGCACCCTCTACACCACTCATCTAATTAACACCCACTGCCTAAATGTCTTCCCTTTTTTGTCTCTTCCTTTCCTTTTTGTTTTGTTTTCTTTTCACCATTTGTCTATGCCCTTCCATGCTTTTACATTTCTAAGGTCTAACAGTGTTGGGATGCAAATCCAGAGTAGTCTCTTTTTCAGGTAACTCCTGGCTTTAAATTGGCCCTTATACCTTGCCTTCCAGTGATACAGTCTTTAACCTGAAATCCTGTCTCCTTGAATATTTGTGTTAAATATAAGTCTGTGCATCATCTAATTGCAGGTTGTCACAGTGATTGTCGAGTCATGGAGGGGCTCCAATCTGGGTGGCTTCCTCAAACTCGTAACCTGATCAGTGGCAGAGCAAGAAGTACCAACTGGCCGTGAGCCTGAGAATCAATCTAATGTCTTTTCCATTAGGTAACCGTGATTTTTTCACAAGAACATTATGTATAACATGTACACTTTTAATTCATTTACTTTCTTACATAATTTTCTACTTTTAGTAATAAAGATGGCAGCTTCTACTATATTCTATGATTTTCAATGATGCATTTTTTTTTAAAGATTGGCACCTGAGCTAACAACTGTTGTCAATCTTCTTCTCTTATTTTTCTTTCTGCTTTTTTCTCCCCAAATCCCCCCAGTACATAGTTATATATATATGTATTTTTATTTGTGGGTCCTTCTAGTTGTGGCATGTGGGATGCCACCTCAGCGTGGCCTGACAAGCGGTGCCACGTCTGCACCTAGGATCAGAACCAGCGAAACCCTGGGCCACCAAAGTGGAGCACGTGAACTTAACCCCATCAATGATGCATTTTAATATATACAGATGAAAAACATAATTTTGATGTGTGAGTATATGACCTGAAATTGTTTTATCGTCATCCACATCTCAAGTTCATTTTTATTTTTAGAGAAACACAATTTGATGTTGTTTCCAATATATCTAAGAATGAGAAATATGTCTAAATCTCTTTCTGTAACACTGTAATAGTGAAGTGGGTAAAATAAGGTTGTTTCTCAAATAAAACGTACTCTGAAATTAATTTATTAATATGAGTTGAATTTTTCTCCATAACAAACAGTTTGATTTACTTATTCTTTTATTTGAAACTGGATGGTAGTATTTCTTAAAATGTTTTTGATGAGAAATCATCAGATTCCTGGGCTCTAACCAGTGATTCCAATTCAATAGGTTTGGGTCGGGGCCAGAGAATTTGCATTTCCCACAAGTTCCCTGCTTTAAGTAATGCCACTAGTCCAGGCACGGTCTATGAACCAGTACTGCAAGGGTAGCCATAAATTACACGGATACTCCTCTGAGTAAAATTGCAATTGTGCCAATTCTCCTTATTGAATGTTCTAAAGAATAATTTCTTATATTGACCGATGCCATAGTAGGAAAATACTAATTCGAATTGCCCAGATTTTATTCTTGAGTCAATCTTTCTTTGTAGGTGAATTCATAACAAAAAGTGCAAGTATACATAAACTCACACGTACACCACACAACTATATACATGTGTATGTGTGTGTATCCTTCAATACTTTAAAAAGTATTATAGACACTTTCAAGGATGATTTCCTAATGCAATGATGTAATCTTAGGCAAAACATATGAATTAAAGACAAGTGCACTGGATATTACACAAAATATTAACTTGACTGTGAACTCTTTCATACCAGGGACATTGCCTCTATTTTCCTCTACTATATTTCAAGAGTACAGTTCTGCCATTTTTATTGGGAAAAAATTATATTTGTTGTTTTTATGGTACCAATATATTCTACTTTCCATTGGAATCAAATTATCCCTCACTATATACAGACATGTTGGGACAATTGATTATATTTCTATACTCCCCAGACCAAGTGGAGGAGAAAAGGACTTTGTTTTAATTGACTTTATTCTTTTAAGTAAGCTGGGGTTAGCAGCAAAATTGAGGGGAAGGTACACAGATTTCTGATGTACTACCTCCCCCCATGCATGCACAGCCACCCCATTATCAACATCCCCCACCAGTGGTACATTTATTATGATTGATGAACCTACACTGACACATCAGCATCATCCAAAGTCCATAATTCACATTATGGTTCACTCTTGATGTTTGTTTTATGGGTTTGGACAAATGTATGATGACATGTATCCACCATTATGGTATTATACAGAGTATTTTCGATGCCCTAAAAATCCCCTATGCTCTGCTTATTCATCCTTCCTGCCCCTGAACCCCTGGCAACCACTGATCTTTTTACTCTCTCCGTAGTTTTGCCTTTTCTAGAATTTCAATTGGTTGGAATCATATAGTGTAGGCTTTTAGGATTGGCTTCTTCACTTAGTAACATGCATGTAAGTTCCCTCCAGGGGGCCAGCCTGGTGGCACAGTGGTTAAGTGCGCAGGCTCCGCTTCTCGGAAGCCTGGGGTTCGCCAGTTCGGATCCCGGGTGCAGACATGGCACTGCTTGGCAAGCTATGCTGTGGTAGGCATCCCGTATATAAAGTAGAGGAAGATGGGCACGGATGTTAACTCAGGGCCAGGCTTCCTCAGCAAAAAGAGGAGGACTGGCAGTAGTTAGCTCAGGGCTAATCTTTCTCAAAAAAAAAAAAAAAAGAAAGAAAGAAAAAAATAAGGTTCTTCTACGTCTTTTCATGGCTTGATAGCTCATTTCTTTTAGCACTGAATAACGTTCCATTGTCTGTATGTACCACAGTTTGTTTATCCATTCACCTACTAAAAAACACCTTGGTTGCTTCCAAGTTTTGGCAGTTATGAATAAAGCTGTTCTAAACATCCATGTGCAACTTTTTTGTGTGGACAGAAATTTCCAACTCCTTTGTGTAAATACTGAGAAAGATTGCTGGATCATATGGTAAGAATATGTGTATTTTTGTGAGAAACCTCCAAAGTGTCTTCCAGAGTGTCTGCACCATTTTGCATTCCCACCAACAATAAATGAGAGTTCCTACTGTTCCACATCCTTGCCAGTACTTTTTGTTGTTAGTATTCCAGATTTTGGCCATTTTAATATGTGGATGGTGGTAAGGATATATTTTTATTTTATTTTTTATTGTGGTAGAATGTTCACAACATTAAATTTACCACTTTAACCATTTTCAGTGTCCTGTTCAGTAGCATGAAGTACATTCATATTGTGTGTAACCAGCACCACTATCCATCTCCAGAACTTTTTCCTCATCCCAAATGGAAACTCTGTACCCATGGATCAATGACTCTCATCCCTCCCTCCCCCAATCTCTGGTAATTATTACTCTACTTTCTTTCTCTACAAATTTAACTATTCCAGATACCCCATATAGGTGGAATCATAGAATAATGTTCCTTTTGCATCTGTGTTACTTAATTTAGCATAATCTCTTCAAGACTCATCTACGTTGTAGCATGTATCAGAATTCCATTCTTTTTAAAGGCTGAATAATACTTCATTGTATGTATATACTATTGTTAACGGCTCATCCATAAACTGACATTTGTTTTTTTCCTATATTTTGGCTATTTTGAATAATGCTGCCATGAACATTGTTGTACAAGTATCTGTTTGAGTCCCTGTTTTCAATTATTTTGGGTGTATACCTAGAAGTGAGGTTGTCCTTTTAATTTTTCTAATGTTAATATGTTTATTTCAAGCCACAAAATTCATGAAGTAGATCATCTGAATGAATTAATCTAATCTTGAATTATCTTTTTTCTTTCTTTTTTTTTTTAGAATTATTAGTCAAATAATATTTCTGAAGCCTATGTTGCTACTAGGTGTAGAGAACTTCCTCCCCCATAATAGAATCCCATTTTTTTCTCCTGGAACTGCATAGTTAGTTAAGCAAATTTAAGTATTAAATTTCTTACTTTTTCAAGACATTGGTGTTAACATATTTTCTTTGCCAAAAAAAAGAAAGTCATGACATTTAATGAAAGTTAATGGACTATATTTGTCCATGTAAAATAATAATAATACAAAAAGTTTTTAAGACACTTTTTTAAGGCAACATATGATATTTTAATTTGCCTTTTTTTCAGGCACTGTATCTGCTGCATGTAAAATACTATATTGGTTATTGTGAAGGAAATAAAATGGCTTAATTGTAGCCAAACTCTTGAGAAACTGTAAGAAGAGCACACTCTTGATAAAAGTTTCCTTTCAAGTTATTTTTATCAAAGCTCTTTTATTTCCTCTGCTCTATTATTATATACAGTCAAATGGCAGATTTTTTATCCTACAAAGAATATGTAAGATTTCTACATTTGGTAATGGTTGATCAGATCGTTAAGACGAATTCTCCTACTGAGGCAATTGAGAAAGCTGGACAATGTAGATATTTTAAAAATCTACTTGTAGGCATCAAAGAGCTCACAAAATTTCCAAGAATTCCTGGGCCAACTTCCCAGGGAAGAAAACAAAATATTCTGAGACCTGAGTCTAGCATTTGGAAATGTTTTCCCCCGTGTACAGCTGCCTTTGATGAAAGCGTCAGTAGACAACCTGGGCTGTGCTTTGGAGAGGCTCAGGGATATGGGGACAAAATTTGGAGTTCAGACCTGCCCATGCAGGGAAGTTCTGCTAACCACCCCCCCCCCCCCAAAAACCTTTCTTCTGTGACCCTGAAAGAGTCAGGTACAAATATTCTGGCTCTTAACCCAAAACTAGCTTTGAATCATTTTAGCCTTTGAAATTAAAATATCAATACCCTTGGGGGCTGGCCTCATCGCTGAATGGTTAAGTTCCCGTGCTCTGCATGGGCAGCCCAGCGGTCGGGGGCTCAGATCCCGGGCACAAACCTAGCACTGCTCACAAGCCATGCTGAGGAAGCTTCCCACATGGAAGGATCTAGAAGGACCTGCAACTAGGATATACAGCTAGGTACTGGGGGGCTTTGGGGAGGGGAAAAAAAAGAGCAAGATTGGCAACAGATGTTAGCTCAGGGCTAATCTTCAAAAAAAAAACAAAGATCTTGGTTTACTAACAGCCTAAGATATCTGGAACAAGCAAGTATATTATACAGAAGAAAAATATCACCTTATTAGTATTCAATATTTGGAAACATGTTTTAAATGTACTTTCCACACCTGATCAAAACGACCAGGACTATGAGGTGAAAAGAAAATATAAGTGACCAGCAAGATAGGCAAACACTAGAAATAGACCTATAGGGGTTTCAGATACTGTAGTTATCAAGGAGATAAAATATGAGATGAAGATTTTGTTAGATGACTGAAAAATGAAAGAGCATAGGAAAATGTTAAAAGAAGCATTCTTTTATTTTAATAATAAAATAAAAATTGTTATCTTGAAATAAAGATGTTAAGGAAACAAAAACTTGAGAGCAAGCCAGTTCCAATGGGGACACTAAAGGCAGAAATGAGCAAAGATAGACGGTCACAGAGCCAGGTTAAATAAAACAAACAGAAAGGAATGAAGAGCAATGGAAATAGTAACTACATTAGTAATTTTGAATTAATTATGACTGTTAATAATATCCTGTGGCAATTAAATGAAATATTTAGTATTGAAATACAGAATGACAGTGACACATTAATATAATGGACTAGATATAAATTTTTTATCGTCCTTGCATTGTCCTGGGAAGAAGTCAATGTACCAACTAGGATTGAATTTGACAAACTCAGAATACATGTTTAAGAATGAAAATAGGAATAAAATAATTGTAAAAATGTAGTAACTTATAAGCCAATGGAGGAAACACGATATAATAGAAAATATTCATGACATAAGGTATAGTCAGCATAAACTATAGAAACAGGAGAAATATTTACTCTATTGACTTATACATACTCTCACGCATTACAAAATTAAAAAGAAATAAAAATTTAGAATTTCAACTACTTTTTCCAGAACAAACTAATCAAATAACCAGCCAATCCAAAAGCTTTTTTATCGCATTTTAAACTGCTTTAGGAAAAACAAAGTTATCTTTACTAGATGTAAGTTAGTCTAAAAGAGGTGATTATATTCCATATTTTCTTCACACATACATGTATATAGGTTGTATAACATATAATATTGTATGCACATTTTCATATAAAATAAAGTATATGCAATATGTTATATAGTTATATCTCATATGTTACATATACTTATATCATCAATGTCAACTGATTATATTTATAAGGTATTTATACGTAATATTCTCTCTTTGTTAAGAAAAACTGGCTCACCAAGTAACTCCAGGACACACAGAATTCCAAAGACATTTCTGTTTCTTCTACTTTTGCTAGAAACTGGAATAAAACATATCAAGGAATCAATATGCTTGATATAAAAAAACTTGAAATAGTTTGCTCTATTTGTACAAAATAAATGTTGACTCATTGATTAATATCATAAGCTTTTCCATCAATTGTTATGAAGAAATGAACCCGAAGCTCTACAGTAATAAAGCAATGGCTAAAAAAGTAATTTTCAGGGTATACAGGAGAATTTTCTCTTCTAGCTTGTGCTGCCCCAAGCTGGAGTTAGTGCCACTTATCTAGCATTTAGAGACCAGCATATTTTATCTTTGATCTGTATAGTTGGTTGCACAATTTCTTTAATTTTCATGATACAATTCAGTGCTCTATTTATCCAAATATCAAATGTATCAAAAAGTTGAAGGAAAAATAGGACCAAGTTATTTCCTCACTGTAAGCCTAATACCTCTTCTTCCTTGACCTAAATATTTTTTTTCTTAAGATTTTATTTTTTTCCTTTTTCTCCCCAAAGCCCCCCCGGTACATAGTTGTATATTCTTCGTTGTGGGTCCTTCTAGTTGTGGCATGTGGGACGCTGCCTCAGCGTGGTTTGATGAGCAGTGCCATGTCCGCGCCCAGGATTCGAACCAACGAAACACTGGGCCGCCTGCAGCGGAGCGCGTGAACTTAACCACTCGGCCACGGGGTCAGCCCCTCTTGGCCTAAATATTTTAATCTTCAGTGGCGTAATTTAACAACGCAAACTACAAGTTATAGCTGCCAGTATAAAACCCTCAAATCCTGGACGATCACAATCCAGCCTCCACCTCTATCTCTTTATGTATATTGCTCTGAACAAGGTCAACAGTGTCCAAATGCTTCTAAAATCAATGGCAGTTTTGAAATCCTATGCTGTCTGAATGTTCAGTACCAATCAACAAGGTCGATAACTCCTTTCACTTCAAAACATTCTCTTTCTTGTGTCTTTGACAACCTAAATATCAGTTTCTCTCTCTGGATGACAAAGATCTTTCTGGATCAATTCTTTCTCCAGTTCTAAGGCTTAGGACACTGCCCAGACAAACAGTGCTATAAATGAATACATACATACATGCATGCACACATACAGACAGTAGTTTCTGAATAAATGAATGCATATAAGTAACTCTTACTTCTACATTTGTATAGATGGCAAATATCCTCAATGCAAGTCCAAAATTATCCAGAGATCCTACTTTGTAAACCATGCTTTGTCTTTTCTAGATTCCACCATTTGGTGCCACAATGCACTGGAGTTCATAATAAAGGAACTGAGGAGTCATCTTTTATTCCTCTACGTACTTCATGACTTCACAATTATCCCCCCACATGAAATATTATATATTCAACTTAATGCACATTATTTTTTCAATTTTTACTTTAGTATGTTTCTTTCTTATTGTAGTAAGAATATTTAACTGGAGATCTACCTTTTGTAACAGATATTTAATTGTACAATACCGTATTGTTAATTGTAGGCATAACATTGTACAGCAGATCTGTAAAACTGATTCATCTTGCACAACTGAAACTTTATGCTTGTTGACTCGCAATTCCTCCTTGCCCCTCCCCTCAGCCCCTGGAAACCCCCATTTTACTCTCTGTTTCTATGAGTTAGACTATTTTACATACCTCATATAAGTGGAACCATACAGTTTTTGTTCTTCTGCGACTGACTTATTTCACTTAGAATAATGTCCTCTAGGTTCATGAGTGTTGTCACACTCTGCAGGATTTCTTTCTTTTTTAAGGCTGAGCAATATTCCAGTGCTGGCATCTACCACATTTTATTTATCCATTCATCTGTCAATGGACACATGGTTTACTTCCATATCTTGGCTATTGTGAATAATGCTTCAATGAATGTGTCAGTGCAGATAGCTCTTCAAAATTATGATTTCGATTATTTTGGATAAATACTCAGAAATGGAATTGCTAGATCATATTATAGTTCTATTTTTAACTTTTTGAAGAAATTCCATAGTGTTTTCCATAGTTGCTGTACCATTTTACATTCCCACCAACAATGTACAAGGATTCTGATTTTTCCTTACCCTCTCCAACAATTTTTTTTTAAATAATGGCCACCCTAAGAGGTGTGAGATGATATTTCATTGTGGCTTTGATTTGCATTTCCCTGGTGATTAGTGATGATGAACATCTTTTAATCTTTTGGCATTTTGGATGTTTTCTCGGAAAAATATCTATTCTAGTCCTTCGTATATTTTTAAATCAGATTATTCAATTTTTTTTTTTTTTTTTTTTTGCTATCGAGCTGTAGGAGTTCCTTTTATATTTTTGGTATTAACCCCTTATCAGATATATGGTTTGCAAATATATTCTCCCTTTCTGTAGTTTTTATTTTCACTCCTTTCATTGTTCTCTTTGCTGCACAAAAGCGTTTCAGTTTGATGTAGTCCCACTTGTTTATTTTTATTTTGGTTGCCTGACATTACGTAACATGTGTTTAACGTTTATACATTGTGTTTGTTTGTTTCACCTACATACTGTGTTTGCAATATCTATATTCTTTAGAATAAACACTTTTGGCTTCAATTTTGTTTTAGAGGGAGAAATACAATCTACACAATTCTACAATTTCAAGTAAAAAGCTGAATCAAACCGGAGATATGGGGAATAGTGCTTATAACATTCTCTTTGTTTTATAACTATCTGTATCTTATATACCTACTTCATTATTTTAACATTATTATACCAAGGAAATTTTTTTTCAATAGGGCATACTATGTTGGCTTAGTAATTCACTCGACAATACTCATCACGCATCACATACTTTTGTGAAGCACTCGGGATACTGCACTGAACTAGAAAGATGTGGTCTCTGCCATCAAAGTGCTTGTGTTCTAGACATGTTGAGCAATAAGATACATAATGGACGCTGCTGTCCAATTTTCACCAAAACCTCCATCGGAGAACCTTAGCTGTCATGCAATCCTTAAAACATACTTGAAATGATATGGCGCACTAGTGACAGCTCAGATATGGCTCTAATTCACAAATTCTTTGCGCAATACAGAGCTATCATTGCTGCCACAGGGCTTTATATGGAACACCAGAAGTCATATTGTGAAGGACTCAATTATCTCTGCATAATGTGTTCCCAAATAATTAGCATGCCCTCTAACCAAAGAATCTTGATCCTTTTCCATGAAATAATTAGAAGCTTTTGGCAGGGCATACTGTCCAAGACGTGCTTTATATATATTTTTTTTTTAGTATATGGCTGACTTCCACATTGCCAGACAAGACATCCAGCCAATACTTTTAAGCGAAAAATTCCCTAATCAGCTTCATGTAATGATGCCAATGTTTTCACAACTTTTCTGGCACAACAATGTGTTTGCTCCACAAAAACAACCCCATTTAGGAAAAGTCTGACTTCTGATGATATGTGAATAACTTAAATACATCAGACAGCTTTTCTCCTGATCAAAATACCAAACACCTAGTTTGAGACCAAGTGTTCAACTCTATTATCTTCACTTAGTCATGGAATATTATAATTCTGAGAAATGGATTAGGTAATTTTTAAATCAACGTTTTCAGTGTGTTAGCACCAATATAAAATTTTGTAAGTTTTTTGAACTTTTGATACAAAGCTAACAGTATCACAAACTGTAAGAAAATGTATTGTCCCTTTAACATGTCCAGAGGTCAGTTACATTGTTGCTTCAGCCACTCAGCAACCACAGAGCATGGTCAAACCTATGTGACTCTTTAGGCCTGTTCCTCAGAAGATGCTGATTTAAACCTTCTTTTTAGTGTATACAGTAGTGAGGAAGGGCAGAGTATAAAGTTCGCCACGTTTAAAGCTTTGCCACGGGCAGTATTTTTTCCAAAGGTAAAGGTTCATTCTACAGCTGATTTCTCTTCGTGACTAGCACTGAGTTCTAAGCAGGCCCTGAAACTAATCACTGTAAAGGTGGGATAGGATTTTTATTACTAACTTCAACCAATCACGATTCATGCCCCAGGGCTCTGGGAGGGCTTTATCTTCTCCAACATCTAGGCATCTCGGTCTCTCTTGTCTTTCCTGAATAAAATGGAATTCCATTGCCTGGTAACCAAAGGAAGGCAAGTGAGGATAAGAGATATTGAACAGTATCTTCCATAAGCATAAAATATAGGACCTACTAAAGCTTTAGGGATTTCTCCTTTAGTTTTAGGAAAAGTAAGAATGAATATAATGGAAAACAAACAAACAAAACAATGGACCCCCCAGGACTGCTTAGGATGTGATATAGTTAAGAGTATGACTTTTTTCCTATAAAGAAGTTTGAAATTAGTACAAGTAGTAGAGGTAAAACATAAAGATCGCTGTGGAAATTTCTAATTCTTAAGATTAGTGAACAATGCCATTTCCCCACTCTGTAAATTTTTGTTTATAGGTTGTATAGTTTAAAAGTAGTAAACAGTAGGCCTCTACATTTGTGCCTTAGCAAAGCTACAATAACACATTGCAAGATATTATTTTTAAGATACAGCATTATATATTTATTTTGATCTACTTATGATTTTTAATTTTACTTTATCTATTTGCCTAACAGTGGCCAGTTTGTAATGTTTATAACTATAGCTATTCACTATTCATTAATTTTTAAACTGTTTTTGTTTATGCAAAGTATAAAATTTCCCATAAATTGAAAAATGTGCAAAAGGTGAGAATGCTTACAATCTTCATCATCTGCTTGTTGATGCGTCTAATGTCCCCCTCAGACCATTTTCCCTAATAGATAATAATAAGTCCCCTTTTGAAGAAATGGTAATAAAAACTATTATTCTGTGAAATCTTGACACAATTGCTTGTTTTAAAATAAGTATGCATTATTTTGATTAAAGATGTACTATTGCCTTATGACACAGCCTGATGCTTCTCATATTTAATGCACAAAATTATGTGATGACTTTTAGAAATGTGACACCTGGGCCTCCAGCAGAGCTTATGGTTTGGTAGATGTAGGATACGGCTGTGAGATTTGGCCTCTTTAGTTCGTCTTTCTATGAAAAAATATTGCAGTCAATTTGTTGTTTTGTATTCTCGGTCAACGGCTGAATCAAAGCTATATAAGATTTCCTGAAGTCCTTCGAGATTATCGCTTATTACTCCTATTTCTAGTATATTGTTGAAATATAACAATAATGATTAATGTGAGAGTTACTGTACATCGTTGGTTGTCTACCCAGCATTCTCCCTCCTCTCTCATTCACACATATCCACCCTTCACCAACAGAACCTATGGGAAGACTTTCACACTATGGGTTATATCACCCCCCTTGCCAACATATTTTACCAGATAATAAAATCAACACATGTCATTTCACAGGAAGCAAGACTGGTTACAGGATAGAGTCTAGAACCTCATTTTTAGAAATGAGGAAAATTCCACAGGGTTTTGGGAGCAAGTCTCTTTAATTTCTTAAAATTTAATTTCTTAAAAGAGAATCGTAAAAAGTAATAGCTGAGCTATCTCACGTCTAGCCTGAGTATGCAGTAGGCAATCAGATGAGGGAAGAGGGTATGAGACCACAGCGGAGCAGAGCTAGAATCTGACTGAAGCAAGACTGAGCACCACCGTAAGTCTGCACAATTTCAATCACATAAGTCATTAACTTCCCGCACTGTTATTTTGAATTGCGCTTATTACATGCAGTTAAAAGCATCTTAATTGATTGAATATCTACAGAATTCTATGCAGTGGACTCAGTGACAGCTCTTCATATGTCCGGTCTTAGGTATCTAACTTGCTGCATAATATATACATGCTGCCTGGCTCATAGGTACCTAGAAAACAATATATCCAAAGCTGTTCTTATTTCCCCAATCTACTGCTCCTTTTATATTCCCACGATAGCAAATGCAGCACAAATCCATTTGGGAAATGGAGCCAGAATTCTGCAAGTCATTTCTGATACATTTTGGGTTTTATTCTCTATACCCTGATGCATTTTTGTCAATGTTTGGTAACTAGTTCTACAGATACAGCAAAGTTCTGACTTGGATCTTTTTTCCAGTTTGCAAGATGCAAAAACTCCCGCAGTGGCTGATTTTAACCCATCAGTATAGTCAATTTTCTCTTCTGCCAACTGTAACCAAAAACTTGAAGACAATGTAGAGGTGCTCAGACTGTGGTCCCTGGACCACCAATATCGGAAGCATCTGTGAAATTGTTAGAAATTCTTCATCCTCAGCCCAACTTACTGAACCAAAAAAACCAACCCTCTGTGGTTAGAGTCTGATAAACTGTGCTTTAAGAAACCCTTCTGCTCGTTCTTCTTTGTGAACCCCTCTCTTAGGGGCTGGTAGATCCATAAAATGAAAGGAACCTGGGTTCAGAATCAACATAAAAAGGAAAGCTGTCCATCGACCACAAACACCTGCATTGGACTGTTATGTAAAAAAACAAATTTTTTTTGAGTTTACCCATTGATAGTTTTAATTGTTACACTAATATATCGGTAAGAGTTTTCAAGAGAAACAGAGCCAATAGGATGTGTGCGTGTGTATGATTTATTTTAATGAATTGGCTCACATGATTGTGGGAGTTGGCAAGTCCTAAACATGTAGGGCAGGCCAGCAGCCTAGGAACTCAGGAAGTGTTTCCTAGTGCAGTCTTCAGGCAGAATTTCTTCTTCTCTGGGAAACCTCAGCTGTTGTTGCTAAGACTTTCAACTGATTAGATGAGGCTCACCCATATTATTGAGGGTAATCTCCTTTACTTAAAATCAACTGATTGTAGATATTGATCATATCTACAAAATACATTCTCGGCAACATGTAGATTTGTTTTGATTAAATAACAGGGTTCTATAGCCTAGCCAAATAGGCGTGTAAAGTTAAGCATCACCACCAAGTAGCATTAGCTTAACTAATAGAATCATTTCACTCTTGCGCTCTGAATATCTATATACATATATATATATATATATATATTTCAGTTCCTAGAATGTGTTAAGCTCTTTTCTGCATTGAGAGCTTATATACGGTTTACTTTACTTGTAATGGTTTCCTTATTAACTCTTTACCTAATTTCCGTTCATCTCCTATTTCTTCTTAAGTGTTATTTGCTCAGAGCAGTTTCCCTAACTCTCCATTTAATTAGATACTTCATTTTATTTTTGCTAAGAATACTTTAATTATGTAGTTATATATATGTTTATGTGTTTAGTGTTTAATTTTATAGCTACTCTGGAGGCTGAATGAGAGCAGGAAACACGTCTCTTTATGTGACTTACACTCATTATCACCTTTAATCCTTATACTTAACAGGGACATATCCTGAGTTTTTTCTAAGTTAGTGGACTGGCCTGTCTCGGGTTACATAGCACAACTACCTGAAGTGCTTATTGAGGGCAAAGGGAATACAGAATGGGTAGTGGAAGAAGGTAGCTATAAATACCAGCTATAACCATGTGACCAGTTACAGAAGCAATTCACAGTTATAAGAGTGTAATTGTCATGAGTATTTCTTCTCTGTTTTATAATGAATATATTTATTTTTACACATTAAGCAAATATCTTTGTTTTCTTCCCTCTTTCCCCCTTATCATGTAACATACAATGTATTGACTTTATATAATAATATTTAAATGTTATTACTATGGTTTTGGTTGTACATAGGATAGTGGTACCATGTTAGGTAAAGCAGGAACTTATTATTGTCTTTATTTGGAGTTTAAATATGGTTTAAGAAGATGCATATGGATGACAAATGGACAAACGGTGGACTCTATGGTTCAATATATGTGTCAACTTGCTGGACCACAGTGCCTATATATTTGGTCAAACATTATTCTGGATGTTTCTGTGATGCTCTTTTTGAATGGAATTAACATTTACATTAGTGAATTTGAGTAAAGTAAATTACCCTCCATAATGTGGGTGGGCCTCATCCAATCAGTTGAAGGCCTGAGTAAAAGAAAAAGACTGACCTCCACTAAGCTGGAAGAAATTCTGCAGCAGACAACCTTCAGTTGTGAACTGCAATATCAGCTCTCCCGGGTCTCCAGCCTCCTGGTCCACTTTGAAGATTTTGAACCTGCCAGCCCCCACAAGCACATGATCCAATTCCTTATAATGAATCTCTTTCTGTGTATACATACATCTTACTGTTTCTGTTTCTCTGGAGAGCCATGACTAATGCAGATTTTATAATACAGAATTTTGTAAAAAGAAATTGCATATATGATCAGGTGTATAAATAACTGCATTAATTGGGAAGATGGCTCAATGGTCTACTCTGCTACTCAAAGTAGTTTGTGATCTAATGAAGTTTAAGACCCTTGGCCAGGATGCCTCTCTATTTAGCAATTTATTAATTGTACTAGTAAACTTTGAAAGCAAGTTGTTATGGGCTGAATTGATCCAGAATTTGTAATCTCCAATGTATGATTTATTTAATTGAAACGATGGCTATAAACCGGTAGTAATTTTTCAAGACCAATGTATAGCATTTCTTCACTGTGATTTTAAAAGCACATGAGACCCGCACATCTTTCAGTCATAGTCCATTCTTGATTCTCAGCTTCCTGAAAGGAAATGCCTGGAAAAGATTTAATTCACATACTCACATACAGTCATGTGCTGCAAAACGACATTTTGGTCAACAACGGACCGCAATATGACAGTGGTCCCATAAGATTAGTACCAGAGAACTATTAGTACCATAGAACTAGGTGTGTAGTAGGCTATACCATCTAGGTTTGTGTAAGCGCACTCTATGATGTTCACACAATGACCAATCACCTAAGGATATATTTATCAGAATGTATCCCTGTTGTTAAGCGACACATGACTGTGGTTCCATTCACTTCTCATGTATGAAAAATAATTCTTATGTGTAGGGTGTTTGAAAGCTAGAATTATGGGAAAAAAAATCTCTGAATCTGTACAATTCATGTGTGAATGAGTAGAATACACCTTAAAGGCAAATTATAATATTCATCTATGAAAGATAAGCATGCTTATGAATCACCAATTTTCTTTTTTATGCTTCCAAAAATTTAAAATATAGACTCCATAGGCATTCATCAGAGGTATGAAGAAAGGAGGAAATAAGAGAAACAGATACATTTTACAGCTGTATAACTCTCGTACATATCCAGTACCTAAAATAACCATAAAAAGTAACTACACCATCCAGAAAGGCTTAGACCTCCAGCAATCTGATCGCCAGACAATAGTTCTCCTAACAAGTCCACACAGCTCTTTCAGAACATTTCTCAAGGCAATGCCTCAAGTGTCCCACAGACTAGGCCCTGTGGTTTAGGTTCTTTCAGCTCAACTTTACCATGCCACCTCCTGTATGGAACCACTTCATCCTCATCATATGCTGAAACTAAATTGTAATCTGTGATCTAGTAGCGACTAGTATCTGTGATTTGACTAGTCCCTGGAGACAATTCAGAATAGACAGAAATGCTATTACCCTTTCTAACAATGAGATTTATATAAGTTTTGCTCTTAAATTTTATTCTTTGAAGAATTTCTTAATTACAAGTATATCCTTGCTCTTTTCATGTTGGAAGTAATGTATATATGCCAACAATAACAGAGTCTACTTGTCTATATAAAGTACAAGTTAAAGAAGTTGAGGCATATTTTTCTCCGTGTTACAAATAAACCATTTGTAAGAAATTTATTTTGACTTTCTCATGTAAACTATTCAAATGAAAACACAACTTTCCAAGTATCTTCATTTCCCTTGTTCATTTTGACAGGCTATTATTCACCTGCACTTGTAATTTCTTTTTCTTTTTGTCACAAAGAATCCAAAAAATAAAAATAAAAAAGTGATGATAGCATTATATTGCTTAGTGTTCCTCGAATATAGTGTTTCATAATATCAATAAACCTAAGGTTCATATTTCCTCCAAAGTCAAAAGTCAAAATTTGCATTGAATTGAAAAAATAGAAGAGAAAGAAGCTAACTTTGGGATTACAAAAATGAATCTGATAATTTATTGAAATGTTTCAAGTTTTGCATCTATGCATAGGCTTGCTTTTTGACCAATATAAATATCACTTCAATTGGAAATTATCTTGTGGATAAATTAACTAGTCTTGAATCAATTCAAAATGTCAAAATGTCAATTATGCATTTCTTTAATATGTCATTTTATTATTAAGATATTTCTTATGTGGTTGACAGCCCCAACTAATATTATTATTAAACCAAAGTGGGTTTGATTCTTGGTGTGTTGAAATCAAAGCCTTCAGCAGAAGCAGTTGTCACCCAAAGTGAAATTTACTTGTAGCAAATAAAGAGGCCATGCAGACTCGCTTACAAAGCTGTGGCCCGTGAGCAAGGGAAAGCAGGGACCGTTTATTTCACATGGGGAATGAATATTCAAAAAAGAAGCTCCAACATCATCATGATGTGTAGAGATGGGTATAGGCTTCTGCAGGTGCAGTTTGATAACATGCTTTCAGGTACATTGCATGTTATACTAGTAAGGCTTAAACCCTTCCTGGGGCGGAGCTCTTAACATTAAAATGAAGCAAGGTTAACTCTTGGACACTTCTCGGCCCCTCTGAGCAGGTGATGCTCTTGGGGTAGAGTTTGGACCAGCTCAGAGTGGTTGGTAATTGCATCTCCTCACATAACCGAAGAAACATTTAAGTGCTTCCAAAACCTCCTTTGAGTTACTCAGGACACTCGGTGACAAAATGTTCCCTTACTACTCATAAAAACAATGTGGCCTTAAGATTGAGAACGTGTCATTCTGTCCTTCATTTTGTTTTTACTTCTAAACATTTCCCAAAGATTCAAAATGTGGATCACATCTCGCAGAATAAACTTTATGATTTTTTTTTGATTAAGAGGCAACCCTTATGCATCTTTAATTTAAAAGGATGACAATGTGATTATGATATAAATTTTGATTATAGGAAAAGTTAAAGGGAGAATTTTTATCAATAATTTTAAATTTCTGAAACATAACTGTATTAAAAATAAATTTCTATAGGAACTATCACAGGCAACGAAACACTCAGCAACTTAAACTAGTGAACATAGCGTGTAAATCTAATTAATGGAAGTTACTATGAATCATCAGCTTTCAATCAAAGTGAGTGAATACCAGAAAATATAGAAAAGAGCTTAATGATATCCTGGTTCAATGGTCAGAATTTCCCCTCAAATTATGATAGTAATTTTGATACTATCTGTAACAAACTATAATAAACTGGACTTATAACTACTCATCTAATACATTTCTATTTTACCCCCAATTTTTATTTCTCTCAAATTTTGTTCTGACTATGCTATAAATGAAAATTTTAATCAGATACTTAAATATCCATTTTCAGAATATACTCAATATAAATATTGTCTCATGAAACTTGAATATTATGTATATTGGGCTACAAATTTTTAAAAGACTTTCCTTTTCTTACTTTTTCCTTTATTTAAGGGAAGTACTAAATTGGATAAAAGTTCTGTTTTCTCATATTATTTTTGAACGTATATTTAGTCTTTTAATATACAATATTTATTTTTTTCGTTGTTGTCGTTCTTAAGTGAACCATTTTCTTGAGCTTGGTGACGTGTTACAATTCTATATACCCTGAAAACCTTCAGGATCAAGACACAGACCATCTCCACGATCCTAGGTTCTTTCATGCTCCTTTTAGTTATTTTTCTCCAGAAATCTATCACTATAGATTAATTGACTTGTCTGTGAAGTTTATATAAATTATATCATGCAAAGTGTCTGATTTCTTTTGCTCAAAAGTTTCAGGAATACTCAAAAGGAGTTTTTCAAAATAGTTGTATGAATTTTTGCTCTCATCAGGAATGCATAAGATTTCTAGTTGGTCTACATCATTCATAACACCAGTATTTTCTGCCTTTTAATTTGAGACATTTTGATGTGGGGAGGATGCAATAGGCTAATATTGTGGTTGTAATTTTATTTTCCTTGATAACCAATGATGTCACGAATATTTCACTGATTGGACATTTAAATATTCTGGTTTTTGTTTGTTCTTATTTTTACCAATGCCTCAAAATAAACTATTTATTAGAATGATTAGATTTTTTTCTTGTTGACTTGTATCAATGGTTTACCTATTCTGGGTACAATATCTATTGCAAAAATAGATATTGGGAAATCTTCACTAGTCTGTGGCTTGTTTTACATACTCACTACTTCTGTTTTTTGGTAAATTGGAATTCTTAAATTGAATATAGTCCCATTTATTTATTTTCTTTTTTCTTTCAATTGTAGAGACTTTGTAACAACTTTATTTAGGTATAATTTACATAAAATAAGATGTATTCATTTTAAATTTACAGCTTGTTGAGACTTAGCCAGTTAATAAAATCTTACAATCAAAGTTGCACTTAGGATCTAATTTTTAATCACTCCCTGAAGCTCCCTCATACTTCATTGCAGTCAATTTGCTTCAAACATGTACAGTCTATGCCAAAACTAATCTGTTTTCTATCTCTGTAGTTTTGTTTTGTTTAGAAATGTACATGCCGCGGCCGGCCTGGTGGTGCAGCTGTTCAGTTCACACGGTCCGCTTCCCAGCGGCCTGGGTTCACCAGTTCAGATCCCGAGTGTGGACATGGTACCGCTTGGCATGCCATGCTGTGGTAGGCATGCCACATATAAAGTAGAGGAAGATGGGCATGGATGTTCGCTCAGGGCCAGTTTTCCTCAGCAAAAAGAGGAGTATTGGCAGTAGTTAGTTCAGGGCTAATCTTCCTCAAAAAAAAAAAAAAAGAAAGAAAGAAATGTACATGCATAGATCAAGCAATATATCATCTTTTATAGGCTTCCTTCAAGGAGCGTGACTTTTGAGATTAATCCACGTTACTCTATTTATTAATAGTCTGTTCTTTATTAGAGCTGAGTAATAATCCATTGTACAGATATACCACATTTTAATTGTCTGTTCACCCACTGATAGATGTTTGGATTGTCTCCAGTTTGGGGCTGTTTTAAACAACGCTGTTAAAACACATTCATCAAAAGTCCTTTTGTGACTACATAATTTCATTTATTCTAGAGAGATATTGAAAGTGCAATGGTTTTAGGATCATATTGTAAATGTCTATTTAGTTTTTTAAGAACTTTCCAAACTCGTTTTCTGAGTGGTTGCATCATTTTGCAATCTCAGCAAGAACGCATGAGAGTTCTACAGTTTTGCCATTAATATTGCCATTTGTTTTATTTTCAGCCTTTCTTATGGTGTGCATTGGTATCTCATTGAAGTTTCAATTTCCGTTTTGTGGAGGACGTGAATGTTGAGCATCTTTTCACATGTTTTTTGGCTATGAATAGTTTCTTTATGAAGAGTGTTGTTAAAGCATTTGCCATTGTTTTAATCGGGCTTTTGTCTTCTTTTATCAAGATTAAAACATTGTTATTGTGTTATATTTTTATACTTTCTGGATGGGTTATTTTTACATTTTAGACAACCTTGCATTTCTGTGATAGCATTCAATTGGTCATGATGTGTAACTATTCTTACATATTGCTAGATTTAATGAGTTCACATTCATGGTAAGGACTTTTCCCCCTATTTTTATGAGTGGTATTGCACAGCAATTTCCTTTTCCTGCAATATATTTGTCTACTTTTGATATTAATGTGACATATACTTTATAAAATATGTTGGGAAGTCCTTTCACTTCTCTGGTTTCTGACATAGTTTGTGTAGGTTTGGTTTCATTTCTTCTTTACATATTTGATAGAATTCACCAGTGAAGACACCCAGACCTAGAGATTTTATCATGAGAAGGTATATAATTATGAACTCTATTTAATTAATTTAGGATAATTCAAGTTCTCTAAATTTCTTGAGTCCGTTTTGGTGCATTATCACTTTCATTACTTTTTGTGACTTTAAATATGATTGCCCCCAATATGGCAGCTTGCTTCATACAAAGCATGAGAGAGAGAGTGTAATACAGCCCTTTATAGCCATACACTCATTGAGTGACTTTTGGATTGATTCAGTTTGAAGTAACATAGCATCACCTCTGCAATGCTGTTGGTCATACAGACCATTTCTGGCAGAATATGAAGGGGACTACAAGAGATTGTGAATATAAAGAGATTGGAACCATTGGAGGTCATCATGGAGGCTGGCTAATAAAACACCCTTACTGATTTCATACAAAAATATATCATCTTTTCCTCATAGAAGAGCATGGAAATCTTAAATTATCTCCACCTAATAATTTTAAAATATTTCTGCATGTAGTTCTATTAGGTTTTTCTGTATGGCTCTTGAGCCCTATCTTAAGGTTATATAATCTTTCATATGTGTCTTCTGTTTTGATCATTTTTATCTGAAATATTCCTGCTTATTTCTAGTAATAATTATTTTGTTGTATTATCTATTTTATTTCATATTAATATATGAAATATATGGTGATAGGGCAGTGTGAGGATTCTCTGTTGTGCTGGTACAGCCTCAGTCTTAGGCAGACTGTGTGTCTCTGTTCTCAGGAGGGGAAATTTCTCAGTGATTTTTGATTTAATGCGTTTCTTCATTTCTACCATTTTCTTTTAATTCTTTCTCACAGTTTCATCTCTCTGCTGAAATTCCCATTTCTTTATGCATGCTGCCAACTTTTCTTACTTTTAATATATTATTCCTTTTGTTTTATTTTAAAATCACTGTCTAATATTTCCAACACCTAACCTAGTTTAGTGATAATGAATTTCTGTCTCTGGACATTTAATTTTTTTCTTTGATTATTTTGTGTCATTTTTTTGCTGGACACTGGACATTGTGTGGAGGACGATGCTGACTGGAGTAAATCATACTTTTTCTTTGGAATAGGCATGCTTTCTCTGCTAGGCTATTACTGTGAGGGGTAAAAGTAGCCTAGTCATGAATTGATCTGAGTTTTGATTTTATTATTGCTGTTATTTGCTTCAATACAAAACTACCCTCAAATTTTCCAGCAATTACTGTGTGCATAGAGTGGGGACTGGGGTTTTTTCTCAATATCACAGGGTGTTTTCTCAATATTCTTGCTCCATCTTCAGCTTAGATCTTCCCTGCATTCCCACACCTTGGAGTATCTCTCCATGCTCTTGTCCTTCCCAGCTGTAGACTGTGGTTTCTTTTTCCCTCGGGCTTGCTAACCTGGTGATGGTGGGCAGTGTGCATGGCCTCCACTCTGATGATGCAGCCTCAGTTTTAGACTTACCAAGTCTCTGCGTCTCAAGAGGTGGGATTGCTCAGTGATTTTACCCATCCTCAATAGATGGGAGATCTCTAAATTATCTGGCTCCAGAATGATTTTCTCTCTTCCTCCAAGACATTAAGAGGTTTTTTTTCTTTTTCTTTTCCTTCCCTTCTTGTAGCCCTGGTAAAACTTCATTGCTGCTCTGGAAGCAGCAGCACTTGCTATTTTTTCCCTTAAATTTTAAGCGTTACATATTTTTTCTAGTGGTCATTCTTTTTCATGGACCCTGCCACAGGTAGGTATATCCTTGTGTCCCACCTGTCTTAGAAGTGTTTGTATATCCTTGGATTTCAGGCTTCTTAGTTGTCCTTCAAACTCAACTCTAATAGTCTCAAGGAAAGCCATTATCTTGTAAATCACCCCAAATTTTCTTGCAGACAGAGTAAGTGTGCTGCTCTTTCCAGCTTTCTTCTTCCTAGGAGGAAGCTAGAATATTCATGTGTTTATTTTAAACACATCTCCTGATAAAGTGTATAGATGAGTCTTGATTTTTTCTATTTCATTTGTATTTGTCTTACCTCATAGTTTTATTCCATTGTTTCACCTTTTCTGCCTTATTTTTATTATGCAAATATTTTAATATACAATTTTAATTCCATTTGCTTTTAGCATTATTTATTTGTGTTGAATTTTAGTTATTGATCTAGGGATTGGACGATGCATCCTCATATTACTAGAATCCAATTGATGTAATATAGAAATGCTTTTGGTAAAATATAAAAACTTGGCAGTAGTACCTTTCAATTAACACATGCTATGCTGTTTATGTTCATGTATATTTCATCTAAGTATGATACAAACATAAAGTGTCATAATTTTTGCTTTACATTATCATGTCCTTTACACAACTTACAATTATATATTTATAATAAGTACATTTTTATATAACCTATAACTAAAATTATGTAATTATACAACATAATCCACATGTGTGTGTGCGTGTATTTAATCTACCACATATTTATCACATCTAGTGTTATTCATTCATTTCTATATATCAAATTTACCATCAGGTGTAATTTTCCTCTGGCTTCAAGCATTTTACCTATTTTTAAAGTGTAGCTCTGGTAACAATAAATTATGAAAATAGCATTATTTCAATTTCTCTTTTGAAGAATAGGTTTCCTGAATACAGAAGTGTTTGTTGAAAGTAATTTTTGTTTCAGCATTTTGAGTACAAAGTTTTCTCGCCTTCATTGTTTCTGATGAGAAGTAAGCTATTAATCTGTTCTTTGTTTCCTTGTATCCATAAAGGTGCCATTTCTTGATTCAGTGATTCCTCTTTGCCTACTAGCTTCTCTGCTCTCTGAACTCCTTCATCTCTCTCCTCAAGTTGACAGCATTGCTTTTTGGCCATCTGAGCTGTGAGGTGTTGGTTGGGGGCTGGGCAGGAAAGGCTAAAAGAGCTATAAACTTGCATTTCCAGCTGGATGTAGTAGCACTCTTTTAAGAGTAAAATTCTCCTAGCTTTCTGTCTACTTTGCCCCTTTTTCTGTGTTTTCAAATATTTGTTTTTCAAATTTTTGTTAATATATGTTTGCTGAGAGAAAGATTGTCCAATATATTCACACCGCCATTAGTGGAATTCCCCAAACTTAATTGCATTTTAATTTTCTTCCTTGTCTCCTCAAGCATTAAGTAATTATGATAAACATTAGGAAAGTACTCACAAGAAATAATAGGTTCATATGAATTATAATCATATCAAAACTTCCGATAAATCATGTATGGCGTAATGCATCTGCATTTATGAGGATTCTCCAGGGAAACAGAACTAACCAACAAGATGTATTGTATATATAATATAAAATATTGTAAATATAAATTATATATTATTATAAAGAATTGGCTCATATTATTATGGACATAGGCAAGCCTAAATTTGTAGTGTGGGCTGGTAGGCTCAAGACCCAAGAGAGCCAAAAGCTCGGATGAAGTTTGAAGGCAATCTGCTGGAATTCTCTCTTGCTTTGGGAGGTGAGTCTTTTTGTTTAATTCAAGCCTTCAACCAATGGATGAGGCTTAGTCACATTATGGAAGGCAATCCGCTTACTCAAAGTTCACCAATTGAAATGTTAATTTCATTAAAAAACACCCTCAAAGTTAACACATAAAATTAGCCATCATAACATCCTGATATATGGAATCCCTTTCATCTAGCATTTATTATTATTATAATTGGGAGAAACAGGAAGGTAAGAACCAAAAGCATTGGCAGAGTTCTATTGCAAGAAAGTTTTACTTTTCTACTATGATGAAAATGGTCCTTTCTTTGTTCACATATAGCCCACGATTTTTAGTTTACAATTCTGTAATCTGTTTGTTACTTCCAAGTGTATTACTTTAGATATTTCAAAGGGCTCATAAAATTTAATGTCACGTGAGCTGCATTTAATGACCCATCCCCTCAGTGGAAGGAGGGACTTGGGTAATTAAATAGATATGTATCAATTGCTAGCTCCTTTATGAATAAAGAATTACACACAGAGATTTGGAACTGGTATAATCTGACAAGTTTGGTTGAAAATGAACACACGGCAAAAGTTTCTGGAATAGGATCTCCAGAAAAAACAAAACCCCAAACTAGATTTATCTGTTGTTCACATTACGTCCAAGGATCAAATAAAGGAGGAATGTCCTAATTTTGATTGAGATAGAAAACATTAAAGATGGAGTAGATAAATAAGTCACAGACATTTATAACCAGTCATTTGAATAAAACTATAAGATCCAAGACTGAGAAATTGAGTTGATTTTCCAAGTTATTTTTTAAAAAGTGGTATTTAAAAATACATAGAAATGTTATTTAATTTATCTAGTTATTTAAATTAAAATATAACAAAATATTTTAAGAACGATAAATTTTAAATATGTTTTTCTCAGAACATGAACATTTGAGGTTATGTTGACAGAAAGTTTCATACAATTTTTAATTAGTACTAGCTAAAGCTATTTAACTAAAATTTTGATGATATTGGTAAATTACTGTAAAGCTTTGAAAAATAAGATATCAAATTAGTGTCAAGAGGGAATTTATTTGAAAATTATTGAAATCAAGAGTCTCAATTTCAAAAATTCCTTCTGAATTTATAGAAATTGTCTTTGACTATTAAAATTATATCAGGGCAAAAAATTTTAGTTATCAATAATTTCTAATCTGTAGGATAATGAATGTCACAAATTGAACTGGGAAGGGCTTAGAATGAATATAATAGTAAACTCCTAACTATAATGCTATTTAAAACATGTATTGAATTTATGTGTTAAGAAGAATAGTGAATTGTATATTTAAGAATTAACTAAGTGAATACGTACACGGTCACACACACATTCTAAGTATGTGGCATTCTAAGATCATTAGAAATGCCCTACTCTTTGTTCTAATCTGTGTAATTAATTGGTTCATTTTTAGCAATGGAACTTGAACTTGCAGAAACAAAATAAATAAAATTACTTTTTTCCTCTCAATCTCAATTTTTAGACACAACATTAAACATATATTGCCACTTAAGTTTTTCTGCCACAGGTTTGTTGCCTTAAGTGTCGATAGGGGTTAAATGACTTCATCTTGAACGATTCTTCCATTATTTGCTCAGTCTACTTGGCCTAGAAATACCTGCAAGGGAAGTGATTGTGCATGTCATCCTTTATGCCATTATCGGAATAGAGAAAATTGACAGTGATTTTATACAGTCATGATTTTGACATCTTTAAAAGTTATTTGAATGGAACCAACAAAAGAAGGTAAATTAGCCAGAACTATCAATGGGGAATGGCAGTGAAAGAACCCTTATTATCTCAGTTCTGAGGGGACAAAGGAGAGAGGTGTTAATGGAACCCACAGAGGAAAGCGGCTGAGGGAGACGGCACCCAGAAGGGAGCTGGGGCAGTTCCACCACTACCAAACCTTTACCCTGCAGGGAGAGATCAAGAAGAACACGGACCCAAACTCTTTCTCCTCCCAAGGCCACTGAAAGCAAGAAGGCAAGGAGGTTTAGACGATACAGTCTGCTAAGGTTGGCCTCTCCGCTGACCACAGGGCCAGGGGAAGAAATACAGCGATAAATGAAAAATAAATAACCAGGACATATTTCCTGCACAGTTGTTAAACAATGTAAAATTATACAAAACATTGTATAATCCCACTTCACTATCTTGTTGCAAATGTACAACTATCTCTTCCAAGGGGACAATCAGAAATTTCCAGCACCAAGCTAGCAAATCATTAAATTTCATTGATCTAATTTTTTTGATGAAAAGAAAGATTGTTAACAAGACCAAGATCCAAAATCCCCTTAACCTGCAGGCAAAGTTATAAAAGTGATTTTCGGAAGAAAATTCATAATCATTCCAGAAGAATTCTGATTTTTGGAAATCTAAAAGAGGTCATATATTATTTCTAATTTTAAAATATTTTGTAACAATGTGTATGTTTAATTTGGGTGCTATAGGAAATCACACGTATACTTACACATATAATTTATGTACTTACATACACAGTCTCCCACAAGTACATAGCATGTTTTTCTTTTTGAGGAATAGATAGTAAAGCAATAAAATATTAATCATAAACCAGGATGCAGTCCAGAGTCTACAACTTTCCCTTTGAAACATAAGGTCTGATATTATTGAGATACAATTATAGTACAAAGAATGAGAACATTTGAACGTAAGCCCAAGGGATACAGCAAGGAAAGGTCTCATTTGCATAAACAGAGCTGTATTAGGGAAAGGATATAACAGAATAAGAGGCAATAAACTGCATTCAAAAGTACTGCGACAAAATGACTGAGCAAACAAGTTTACAAAAATAAAGCAATAAAAGTGATTGCATAGAGTCTAGCTTTCGAAAAAATAGATATTCAAAGTTTTTCTCTCATTTTTCTTTATTCATACTTTTCTGACTTCCAGAAATCTTTCTCGACCTTTCTCTTTTTCTCTGTCACTGTAGATAGCTAGTTATCTAGGTAGCTAGCTACATGTGTGTATGTATGTGCACACATCTATATATACATATATGTGGTATGTGCTGTACACATATATATATACACACACACACATATGTGTGTGTTATAGAATGAATGTTTGTGTTCCCCCAAAATGTATGTGCTGAAAGCCTACTGCTGGGTGTGATGGTATTAGGCGATGGGTCTTTGGGATATGATTGGAATTAGACGAGGTCATGTGGTGGAGGCCCTCATCAACAGGATTAGCGCCCTTTCAAGAGTCACTAGAGAGCGTGCAGCTCTCTGCTCTCCACCATGGGAGAATACAACAGGAAGTTGACAGTCTGCAACTTGGAAGAAGGTCCTCATCAGAACCTGGCTGTGCTGGAACCCTGATCTTGGACTTCCAGCCTCCAGAATTGTGAGATAGAAATTGTTGTTGTTTATAAGCAGCCCGAACAGACTAAGATAGTGTATGTAATGTATTTATAGCTTAAACCAATATATAGAAGGGTAGTGAATTTACCAATATCTAATTAGTTTATAGGCATCTATTTCTTAATCATCTATTGCCAGACTCTTTTTGTTTACCTAAAATTGACCAAGTAATTAAAAACAAAATTTTAGTCAGCAAAAATGACAGTCTCATTAGATCGTGCCCCAGAAATTATTTGAATCAATCATAGAAATACATTGTTTGTTACTGATGGTGAAGGAAGCATTCTTCAAGATGAAATTGGATCTATAAAAAAAAAAGCATCTGTGACCAAAAATAATAAAACAATAAGCTCTTTTCAATTTGAATACGATTTGAAAACTTGAGAAAAAATTTAAATAGACAGTAGAAAATAAAGTCAAACAAGCATGTCATAAAGCAGGGACAGAAAAGATGGACACCACACTCCCAGGCAGAACACTGAGTGTTGAAAGAGTGTGTTCAAATTGCAAAGTCAATGGGTTTTTAAATAGACATCTGCATGTGAGCAAACCACAAATCAAATGTGAAGATGGAATAAAGACATTTTCAGATATGCAAACATTAAAAAATATTTCACTAAGACCTTGTTTTTGGCTGGTCAATTGAGATGATGTCTTAGTCCATTTGGTCTACTATAAAAAAATACCATAAACTGGGTGGCTTAGAAACGACAGACATTTATTTTTCACAGTTCTGGAGGTTGGGAAGTCTGTGATATCAAGGCAGCAGCAGATCTGGTTTCTCGCGAGGATACGCTTCTTCGTTGACAGCTCTCTTCTCACAGTAACCCCACAGAGCAGAAGGAGCCAAGGAGCTCTCTGGTGTCACTTTTATAAGGGCACTAACCCCATTCATGAGGCTCCCCCCTCATGACCTCATCTAAGTGTAATCACCTCCCAAAGACCCCACCTCCTAATACTATTGCCATGAGGGTAATGATTTGCACATATGAATTTGGGGGAGATGGAAACATTCAGTCCAATGCAGATGGTTACAGCGAAATGAATTAGTGAACCAAGAATCAGGGACATATGAGGCCCAGGAAGGAAACATTCACTGCGGCCTGAGAATTCTATACCGAGGAGTATAAATCACCAATCTGTATAGGCAAGAGTTCCTGAACAGCCTTGAATGCCAGATCAGAAAGCTGGGATTTACCATTTGGAATGCAGAGAAATTCAGGAGTACATCAGATAAGGCATCGCAGGGGCCATGATGCTAATCTTTGTGCTACCACAAATTACCTGGGTGAATTTTTCAGGTTATACTTATGCCTAAGTGTCACAGTCAGAAGGACTGGCCCATAAGCATCCAGAACAACCCCCAGAAGCTAAAAGGAGGATTCAGTCAGGTCCAGGCAGCAACAGCATACGCATGCTCAGGACAGGTAGAGGAATTCAAACACCAGGAAAATGTTTTCAAATGTGCGCAGAATGTAGCCTGGGGTTGATAAGTGAAAATTAGTGCTGAGAAATTAAACCGCATTCTCTGATTAAGGGAGGGAATTCATTCTCTGAGTAAGACACCCTGAAAAAATTCGTATTATAATAGGAGAGACAAATAGTTGTGAAAATTTTTATTTCAATGTAGATTGTGTGAAAAATGTGTAAGAGTTTACAGCTTTCTGAAATTAGTGTTATTCTAGGTCTTCATTTCTTTTTTTTAATTTAAGGCAATTCTTATAGGCATGATAGCTAAATTTACTTCTAAATTTAAATCTGTCAGTGGACAGGAATGAATGCAGCTATTGTATTGGTCTTGCTTCACACTGTAGCACTTTGGGCTGGTCCATCAGGCATGTAATATTACTCTATACCACGTCTTCCAGAAAGTTCTATCATCATAGTATATTTATCTTTCTCTTTCATTGTGCGGGTCCCCTGATCCTTGCCACAGACTGATTTTTTTAAACATATATGAAATCACAGAGTTCAAACTTCCCTTGTTCCTCCCCGCCTTCTTCTGTCTTCTAATACCAGAGTTGCCAAATATGATTGGCACTATTCATGAAAACATGATGTGTTCACGTTTTCTAACCTCAGCAGGACTTGCCTTGTTGTTCAACCACACCTTATTAATTCCTATCTCATCTGCCAGACCAGTGTTATTCTCTACTTAAATTAAGTAGTTTCTTGTGTTCAGTTATGATTCAGGATGTCTGAAAAGACATTCCTTAACCTTAACCTTTCTGCTGTCTCTTCTCTTGTTTTTTCTTGCCTCCTCCAGAGAGAGAGAAAAAGAGAGAGAATCTCTTCATCTCCAATTTAAATCGGTATAATCTGAGCCAATGCAAAACTGCACTCTGAGAGCCTTGTCTATCAATTATTTTCTGCTTCTTAGAATATTTCTCATTATTTTTGCACCAAGGGTCACAGTTATGCTCAATTGCTGTCAAACAAAAAACAATCAAATACAAATTACAATATTTCTCCACCGTTATGACTTCCTATCTTTTTTCCTTTAGTCTTTAATAATACATAGCTAATGGGCCAATTTGCCCAACTTACTCCAGCTTCTCTAATCCAACCCCACTCTGAACTTTGTTGAACTCTGGGTTGATTTCTTGACATTCTTTCAGCAAAACACTGATTCTTCTCTATCCATGATTACTTATAACTATCATTTTTCAAATTCAAGAACTTATTTTCACACTTTTCATTCTCGTCAAACTCTTTAGAATATTTAATTGCGAATCTCTCCTTGAAATATCTCTTTTGAAATATAACTGCTTGCTTATTCTTCTTTTTCTTTCTAAACTCAGATTTAAAAAAAAAAAGATGTCTTTAATGAACTTCTAGTTTTATCTGCATTATTTATCTCTCTCCCATGATCCAGATTTAATATTATCAACTAACTATTGGACTTCTACTTCATTCCTTCATTAATACATATATTTATTGGGCTCTTACTGTGCTGTAGACACTGTTCTATGCAAAAATATTAAAGACGTAGACAAAACAGAGAAAAATTCTGCCATAATAGTTTATGTTTCAGCTCTGCACTGTCCACAATGATAGTCACTCACCATACGTGGCTACTTAAATTACAATTTAAAGTTAAATATAATTAAAATCTGTTTTCTCAATCAGTGTATCTACATTTCACATTATCAAAATCCACACGTGGTAGCAGCTACCAAATTGGAAAGCCCAGATATAGAGTATTTTCATCATGTAGAATGTTCCATTAAATAGTACTGTTCTAGCCAGAGGGGATAGATAAGTAAGTAAATTAGTAAAAAATAAACTCTACCTCACCTAGTCTACTACCATGGGGGGAAATAAAGCATGGCCAAGTTATGGAAAGTGTGGGAGTGAGGCATAATCTTTTTTATAATGATGTTCAGGGAGAATTTTGTTAAAAATACATTTGTTTAGAGACTTAAAGATGACAGAGCAAGCTATGCTGATGTGGAGAGGAGTGTTCTAATTGGAGAGGTTAGCAACTGTAAGAGTTCTAATGTCCACGCATGCTTAGTTTACATCAAAAAGAGCATGTTGACCCACACGTCTGAAGAAGATCAATAGTGGGAGAAGAAAAGGTTTCTGTAACAGTAGCAGTGAAAAGTAGTCAGATATAGAATATTTTCTAAGGGAAGAGCCAGGAATGTATGCTGATGGGGTGGATGTGAGATGTGACTAATGAATTGAAGATCGTGGCCCAAGGAACAGGAAGGGTAGGTACTCATTAATTTAAGGGAGAGGGACTGAAGAGTAGCAGGCTTTTACTGGGGGGCTCCAATTAGGAGATGGCTTTGGGTCTTTTTAACTTTGAGACACCTATTTGAAATCCAAGCAAGCAATTCAAATAGTATGAAAGATAGATTGTTAGAGTTCAGGATTGAGGTAAAAACGTAGAACTTGCCAGCTTGTTGATAATACAACAAGCTGTTTAATGGAAAATATCACCCAGGAAATCAGTAAAATGGACATGTCAAGAACTGAGCCCTAGACCTCTCCAAATTTTTTGCAAGAAATCAGGAAAGGATTCTAATACCTTTGGACAACATCAGGAGTGTGCGGTGTCCTAAAGCCAGATGGAGAAAGGATTTTAAGGGACTCATAACTTGTACCAAATGCTGCTAACAGGTTGAGCAAAATAAACTTAGGAAACTGATCAGTGGGTTTAGCAACTTGGAGATCATTCATGGACTTCATAAGAACAAGTTTGCTGGAGTGAGTGTGAGGATGAAATTCTAACTGCAGATGTTCAACGTGTCTATAAGGAAGCACCTCAGCCTTCCTATAAATCATTTCGTCAGATAGTTTCAGATACCAATAATTATATCCTTGACATTTGCTTGTTTCACTGTAAGTCTCTCCAATTTCCAGGTAAAACCATTTTGCGGTTGCAGTAGATTCTATCTTTCAAAACTATTACATTAGTTCCCTTATTTTTCTGTTTCCATCTCTCTGCTGTCAACGTACATCAAGACCGAAACTTCACATGTGGACATGATTGCATCAGCCTTTGCATTTTTTCTTATCTTTTACAAACGGGGCTTAGCTCCAAGTCGTCGTTTTACCTTAGTTGAATTGATTTTCAAAATGAAGTTTCGTATTTTGTCATTTTTTATGAGGAAAAGTTAAGGATTTATGTCGTGTACCAAAAGAAATAGAATCCCATTTCTCTTCAACTGCATTTTTCCATTGAATATTCTGTCGTCCAACTCTTCTAAATCCTTCATTTTGATTATATGCTTCTTCAATAGTAGCCCTGTCACCTCCCTGCACAAACCATTTCTTGAAATCGTTACCTGTAAACATTGGTTCCATTTCCTCATCTACTTACTTCTCTTTTCTTAAACCAAAACAATCAGTTTTCTACCCATAATTTCTCTGAAATAGCATTTCTAAAATCATTGATTTTTCCATTCGGAAAGCTAGTAATCAATATCATTTTATTGGCCATCTCAGTGTTTACTGCCCTTGTTGACTCTTGAAACAATTCTGTGACATCACACTCTTAGCTTTCTCTTAACACTCATTTACTCTTTCTTGATCTCTTTTCAGCCTTAGTCCACTTTACATGGTCAGTTTTTCGGGGTATAAGTTTTACTGTTTTATTTCTACCTAGCAAAGCTCCTTTACTGTTCCAACACCATTAATTACCTGTGTAAAGATAATGCACAAACTTCTGTATCCAGTCTGTACTCACTCTGAAATTACAAATCTATAGCTTTGCTTACATGCATACTTCAAAGGAACCTCATAGGTACCTAAAGCTGAGTTTAGAGTCTTCCTCCTGTAAAGAATTTTATTTTCCAGTTTTGCCTGCATTCTCTATCCAAGTGAACATAACCAGTATTCAACCAAATATCCCAATCCAGTGACAAAGAGTAACCTTTGATAACTCTGTCTCTCTAATTTGTAATTCTCTGCTACATACTTTCCATTTTAGATCTTAAATGTTTCCTAAATTAGTACATAGATGTCCACCTCCAAACCACTCATTTGGGGCAATCATTAGCTCTCAACATGTGCACTGTAGCTGCATTTTCATTTCCTTCACTCCAAACCCCTTGTCCCTCTCAACTCTTCTTCACTCAACAATGAGTATTTTATTTTTAAAATGCAGTTATGATAATAAAAAATGTCCTCTTATTATTCACTTAAGTCTCCATTACTTTTAGGATAAAGAAGAAAATAGCTTAAAAGACTACAACATCTGGGACTGGCTCATTGTTCCCATCTCCAGTACAACAGAACAATACCTGGCTATCTGTGATGTACTTACACTGGCCTTCTGTTTTACACATACGTTCTCACATACAGGTAACACTCTTTTGTCCCCTTCTCACCTCTGTCCTTCTAAACACAAATTTTGTTCTTCTTTGATGCATCTGATGAAGTAATATTTCACATGATATATTCTCTAGCACTGTGCACATCTCTATCGTAATTTTCTGAGAACCGTATAACACAGTTTTAGATACATTCATGTAATTATGCCATTCTTTTCTCTTTTCCTTCTAGACCTATACACTCCTAAGACCTGGTGTTTCTTGTAATATGAGATATGGACTCCTAGTGTGTGGTATGGTCTCTGGAATCATAGTCCAAAATAAGTTATTTGTCGAGTTTATTAATTTCTGGCAATTAAATTCCTCTAGAGTACAATTCTAAGCACGTTTCTGGCTTTATATACTATTATTCCCCTATGTTTGTTCACTTTAGAATAATACTTTATGACTTGTTCTTTCTGAACATATTTCTTACTTTTCCCCATTTTCCCCTACATTCCATGCTATTTTCTGACTGCAGTGTCCTCTCACCCGACTCTCTATCTTTTGAAATTGTACACAAATTTGAAAGCCCACCTTGAATGCTATCTCCTCACTATAATATTTACTTCCTTTTAGTTTCCCAATTTTAAAAAATCTCTTCAAAGGCACTTACAGTCTGTGTTGTATTATGGTAATTTGTACATTTTTCTTATTTTCTTGTATACCCCAAGGGGAATGCAAGCTCCTTGAGTGGAAGGACAGTGTTTCCTTTTGCTTCCTATCATTGCAGTATCTGACTCAGTGCTTTGACGATTAAAATCAATTATTTTCATTTACTAAGTTGCAATGTTCAAGGTCACCAAAGAAAGGCAAATATCAGAATCCAGGTCACCTCACAACATCATATGAAATAAATCTTACAAGAAAATTTGTTGGCAATACAATGAACAGACTCTAACCTAAAACTCAGCTTCAAGTGGAAGTGAAAATTAGGGGTCCATGATAATTATAATTTGTTAGCTCTTAAAGTTTATTTTTCAATTAAATTTTTAAAAGTCTAAATTCATTATCATCTATGAGGCTTTGATTTAGCCATCTGCCTAATACTTCTCCCCATGGTTGTAATCTTGGGACATTACATAATGCATACTTTGTTCGACTAAATAATTTTAAGTGATGCTACTCTTTAAAATCAAAGACGTAAAGCAAATCCTTAAAATGTCAAAGCAGTGTACAAAATGGCAGTATTAATGCTTCTCACATTTTGCTTATAGTTCCTAGCCATATGTAATGATGCATTTATTGATTTAAATTTTCTATGAATATCAAGATTAATTATTTCTAAAGTTGCCTGGATAAAGATATATACTGTGGTCAATAAATTTTGATGTTCATTTTAGAAAGTCAATACCTACTTATAAATTATGTAATTTTCATGATATCTATAACTGAAAAAGCAATTCCTTCTTTCAACTGAAAATACACTTTAAAAATTCTTGTATTTGAGAAAGATAGCTTGGAAAATATAACTGTAATGTGCTGAAATAAACATAAACTGTTTTATTAATATCTTTTATTTTACTGCTAATGCTCTTTTCTTGAATCACTAAATTTTTATTATTAGGGGAATGTCTAGGAAAGGGTAGAATTGCTTCAAACAGAATTTAAAAAATCAAATATATAAGAGTTCTCGTACGTAAGGCAAAATATTATTAGCAGAAAGAAAGGATGGGGAAGAGGATGCAAGATGATAATACAAAATACATGGAAGCTTTGTTCTCTTTGTAACACCTGACTCCCCAGTAGGTAGCAAGATACCCCATTTATACACAAAGATGTATTTCCCGGGGAGTGAAAGAAGGTCTCTGAGGTCAAAATAAATCGAAAGTTTATGAAACGTGAACATGAAATGATAGGAATACTACTATTATGGACTGAATTTTGTGTCCCCCAAATTCATATAGTGAAATCTTAACCCCAAATGTGGTGGTAATTAGAGATGAGACCTTTGGGAGATAATTGGTTTAGATGAGGTAATTAAGGTGGGGTCCTTATGATGGGATCTGTGTCCTTGAAAGAAGAGATACCAGGGAACTTGCTCTCTCACTTTCTAGCCACTGCAGGAAGACACAGCATGAGGGTGGCCATCTGCAAGCCGGAAAGGGAGATCTCACAGGAAACCAGCCATGATGGAGACTTGATCTCAGACTTCTAGCCTCCAGAACTAGGAGAAAATGAATTTCTGTTGTTTAAGCTGCCTAGTCTGCGTTATTTGCTATGGCGGCCTGAAATGACTAATATAACTACCAAAAGTCACAGACAAAAATCAGACATAATTTTTATACCACCAAAGTAGTCCAACCTGGGTAGTGCTGAAATTTGTCATTACAAGATGCTTACCAATGGAGAAATAATTTAAATTGTACAACAAATGATCTTTCAAGAAAAGACTCTTAAATTCAAAACTAAACATTAGCCTTAGTAATCCAACATCTTTTATTCTCAGGGTATTATTTTGATTGTGAGTTTCTTAAAGAGTGTACCCCAAAGTTAAATTTATGCAATGCCATCACACTATGGCAACATTTCAATTTCTTTGGAGCCATGAGATTCACCCTCATACCTTGGTAGAATTTTTCAGACTAAAGTGACCAACTAGGCCGTTGTATTATTGGGAATATTTCAAATGTTAACTACTTAGATCAGAGCTCATATAAGTGTATGGATGGAAGAGATTACTCCGTTCTCTTCCTTTGTATTTTATAGATGAGAAAGCAGTGATTCAAAATCATTTATAAACTGATTTACAGATCCAGGAGAGGTAATCAGGTATTCTAACATCCCATTAAGTATCTCTGTAGTATTTGTTTATGTAATATTTTAGATACATTTTAAAATTCCTAAATTATTGCTATCTAAAAATCAAACGCGTATATGAAACAGCCGTGCAGTCTTTTACAAATGAAAACAAAAACGAAGTGTATTCATTTGATCATAAAAATGTGGACTTTTTTTTCAAACAAGGTAAAGTACTAGTTTGGTTTTATCAGTATTCTATTGTTTGAACTAAGCATTTTGCTGATTATCTAATTGACAAGTGACAACGTATTTTAAAATAACATTATGATAATATTTGCAAATGCAATTGAAACTGTGAAAACATTATGCACACTATTAACTACCTAGTGATTTTGAATTACATATAATACATTATCTGGTATTTAATAATACAATCAACACTAATGAAAGGCATTACTTATAAAATTTAGGTTCCTGGAACATAGAAGGATTGATACATGTTTTAAATAAATAAATAAAGCAATAAGTAAAATACTTTCCCCTTTTAAAGTTTTCCTTTGTGTTCATGAACAAAAATAATGTGTTAATAAAAGATATTTTATACACATATTTTGAAAAATATAGAAATGTAAGCATAAATTATTCATTTTAAATTTTTTTCATTATGAATCTAATTTGTTCATTGAAATTTAATGTATTTCCAGGCATGTGAGATCAATATTTGTTAATTAGAGTCTCTACTCTTCCACAGACAATACATAATGAGTGTGGCTATTTAAAAGTAAATTCTCATGGGAAAAAGACCTCATGGCATAATTATGACAGAAAAAATGTAAGAAAATCTAAGATAATGAAAATTTATATTGAATTTTAACAATTTATACCTATATCAATACTTAGTCCTTATTCAGATATCTTTTTGAGATACTCAGTTTCTTGATATTTTATTCTTCTACTTGTATATATCATCCCAACATAAAGCACAAAAGCAAAATCTGTTCTTTAATTTAATTTTAATACTCTGTAGCCATTATATGAATTTGAGCGTTGGCAAGCAGTTCCAGCAAATAAATAAAAACCTTCAAATGTTTCCACACTTACAGTCATAAAAACGTTGTTTTAAAATGAAATAGGGGCCGGCCCTGTGGCCAAGTGGCTAACATTCTGTGTGCTCCACTTTGGCAGCCCAGGTTCATATCCTGGGCACAGACCTACTCCACTCATCAGCCATGCTGTGGAGGCATCCCACATACAAAGTAGAGGAAGATTGGCATAGATGTTAGCTCAGGGCTAATCTTCCTCAAGCCAAAAATAAAAAGGAAGATTGGCAATGGATGTTAGCTCATGGTGAATCTTGCTCATCAAAAAGAAAGAAAGCAAGAAAGAAAGAAAGAAAGAAAGAAAGAAATTTCATTACCACTGATAAATGCAGAGCTTTAAAGAGGCCATATAGCAAGTTGGATAAAATCATGCATTTTTGAAAGAAACTTCCTAGATTTAAGTCCTAGAATTACCACTGATTAGTTTTTTAATATTAAGGAAATTATTGATTATTTCCATTTCTTACTTTGCTTATTTAAATTTAGAGATCATCATAATACCTACTGTATCAACAAAGGCTGACTAATGGAAATAAAACTTCAATGAATTGTGGGAAAAATGATTTATCTGAGGAACTAAAGCTTGCACAATTGTGAAAGGAGACAGGAAAATGAATGTCAGAACGCAGGTGAGAGAGATTCAACTGAGTCATTACCTTGTCACTCTGAGAAGCCAAGCACATATTGACCTACAGAAGTGGAAGTGCAAAGAGGGAGCTACTAGAAGACACAGTGAGAGTGTGTTGCCTCTGTAAGTCTATATCCAAAGCCCAGTGGTGGACCAAGACTTGTTGGATAGTAGGGAAAACAGGCAAAAGGAAGAGCTGCACACTGAGTTGTGGGGACAATAGGACAAGCTGGAAACTTTTGGGTACCTCAGCATCTAGCATCCCATCTAACTATAGCAACATTTAGTGAGTAATGGCCAATTTCACACTTCATTTGGTGAACTCTAACCAGGAATAGACAGGAAATTGGATTCTGGAAGACTTGGTTTCTAGTTTAACCAAATTTACGATAGGATAATCTGATACAACTTCCCTATTGGATCTGTGAGGATTACATGAGTTAATATATGTAAAGACATTATACAAACTCTTCCTTCTGTGTATGGAAGATTAAATACTACAGTGATTATATCCCCCTCTACCATCACCACATACAACTAGGAATCTGAACACCAGTATGAGAGAAGTTAGCAGACATTGGAAAACAGCAGCACAGGACTGTAATACCTGAGGGAAACGAAACAGGAAAGACCCTATGATTGTCCCTGTTTACTCTCTACATGCAATTCCAGGACTGAAGGAAGGGAAAGAGAACTCAAAGAGATTTGGTGGATTTGAAGAGTCAAAGATCAGATGTTCAGGATGTCGAGGTAGCCAGAATTTGCAGAGTGTAATACCAGATAAAAGGGAGCTGCACAGAGAAATCTTTCGAGATCTTCTAGAGGGTCTCTTTGAATCTTTAGATGAATGCTGATCTGTGCATTCATAGAGAGAAATTCGAAGAGGCACTGGAAAACAATAAGCTAAGAAACTTCTGGAGCTTACATGGAATGAGAATAGTATCTGTTCTCATCAGCCAAACTGGAAAGACGTCATAATACATGGGCCATGAGAGAGAATCCTCAGAAGGGCATCACTTTATTAACAGGGTCAAATCAGCCTTGGGTAAAGGCTAGTCTGGATTCACTTTAACAAAGGTTAAAAGTGAATCTCAAAGGACTAAACTGATTCAAAATAATTTAAACGCACACCTTAAAAGAAAAGGTCCAGAACTCTTTAAAGAAATATAATTCAGAACCCAAGAATTAAATTCATAACTGGCATCCAATTAAAAACAATTAGTTACAGAAATGACAGAGTTAATGGAAGTGGAAGACAAAGACATTAAATATGTTCAATATGCTTAATAATGTAAAAGGAAATGTGTCCATGATGAGAAGAGCCATAGAAGATACAAAAATAATCTATATGTAATCATCAGAGATGAAAAATACTGTATCTTAAATGAAAAATACACTGGATAGAATTATCAAAAAATTAGACAGCAGAAGGAAAGATCATTGAACATGAAATCATAGCAATAGACACTATCCAAAATGAAGCAGAGAGAGAAAGAAAATATAGGAAAAATGAAAAGCAACAGTGACTTAAAGAACAATATCAAGTGGCCTAAAATATATGCTATTATTGTTGTAACTAAATATTTGTAAGAATAATGGCTAAAATATTTCAAAATATTTTAAACCCATACACCTACAGGTCCAAGAAATTAAATGAACTTCAATCACAATAGACATAAGAAACCCAAAAAAGGATTATTTAGTGGTGAAGATGAGATCTTAAAAGCACCTAAAGAAAAATGCACCAGATGTACAGGGGAACAAAAATAAGTGAAACAGAGACATCTTATCAGAAACCTATGCATGTCACACAACAAATACAATGACAATATTAACGTACTGTGGGAAAAATAAGTCAGCCTAGGGTTCTAAACACGGAGAAAATGTATTACAAAAATGAAGGGAAAATAAAGAGTTTTTCAGGGAGAAAAGATCAGAATTCATTGCCCATGAATCTGCCCAAAAGAAGTATAAAAGTAAGTCTAAAGGTAGAATGAAATTAGATAGATAAAAATGAGTGAGAAGTGTCAGAAAAAGTAAATACATGTGTAGATATAAAAGATGAGGCTTTCACCTTGTTTTATTTATCTTTAAAAGATAATTTACTCTCTAAAGAAAAAATAGTGCTCTATGAGATTTATGTTCAAGTAAAATGTTTGACAACAGTAATAAAAATGGAAAAATTGAAGTGCACTTTCGTACTGTTCATACATTATAAGTGAGGTAGTACAATATAATCTGAAGGTAGAATCTGATGTTAAAGATGTATATTTCAAACCATAAAGCAATCATTAAGAAAGAATAATAGAACGAAAATATGTAGCTAGCAAATCAATAGGAGATAAGATGTAATGACACAAAAGAAAATCCAGAGAAGGCATGAAACAAGCAAAAATCAGAACAGAGAACAGATGGGAAAAGAGAAAATACACAACAAAATGTCAGATTTAAATCATTTCAAAAATTACAAGAAATATAAATGATCTAATCACACTAATTAAAACTTATAGAGTATAAATCTAGGTGATAAAAACCAAAATATTCATCCTATAGATATACCACATTAAGTACAAAATCACAAATAGATTAAAAATTGAAGAATCTTTAAAAAAAATAAGACATTCTGGGGTCGGCCCCATGGTGGAGTAGTTAAGTTCACACACTCTGCTTTAGCGGCCCAGGGTTTCACGGGTTGGGATCCTGGGCACTGACATGGCACCACTCATCAGGCCACGTTGAGGCCGCGTCCCACATGCCACAACTAGTAGGACCCACAACTAAAATATACAACTACATACTGGGGGAAGTAGGGGAGGAAAAGCAGGAAAAAAAGATGATTGGCAACAGTTGTTAGCTCTGGTGCCAATCTTTAAAAAAAAACCCATACCATCCAAACTTAAAAAGAATCTGGAGCAGCTAGATCAATATCAATGACAGAGCAAGGATGTCCACACTTCAGTTTTTATTTAACATTTTACTAGAGATCCTAGGCAGTACAAGAAAGCTAGATAAAGAAATAAAAATAGACACATTTTAAGGGCAATAGAAAGTTCATCTTTATTTGCAAAAGGAAAAATTGCATACAGATAAATGGTGAAGAAATAAACAAAAATGACCTAGATTTATATATATCTTTAGCATAGTTGTAGGCTAAATGGGATACATATTTATATACAAATTTGTTATATTTGTATACATGAGCCACAAAGAATTGAAATATGGAATTTAAGATGACAGCAAAACAAAGATAAAAGGATCAGAATAGGCTACATAATTTGGTAAAAAATGAATATAGTTTGAGGGTATAAATGACCTGCCTTTAAGAATTATTATACAGCCATAGAAAACAACAGGTTAGTATGAGCATAAGAACAAATGTATAGATCAATTGAACCAAAAAGACAGAAGAGAAATAAATGCATACATAAGGATCAACTTGAGCTGGGAAAAAGTACAAGGCAGGTCAAAGGGGGAAAAGAGAATCTTTTCAACAAATGCCTCTGGTACAATTGGAAATCCAATTACAATGGGAAATCTATACCTTCCATTCAATTTCGTTATGAATCTAAAACTTCTCTAAAAAATAAAGTCTATTAAAAAGAAGAAAGAAGAATACATACATATTAAAAAAAATTATTTGACCCATACCTCGTGTACTTCTCACTATATATAAAAATTAAGTCAAGATGGATAATAAATGTAAAAGTAGACCTAAAATTAAAGTTCAAAATAAACTTCTAGAAATAAAAATTAGTGGAAAATGTTTGTGATCATTGGTTAGGCAAAAATTTCTTAGATATGACATAATAACACCAATCTCAAAGGAAACAATTGAAATTTTCACTTTTTCTAAATTAAAAAATAAGATTTCTGATCACCACAAGACACTTCAAAAAAATTTTAGGAGCCGGCCCAATGGCCAAGTGGTTTAAGTTCCATGTACTCCGCTTTGGTAGCCCAGATTCGTAGGTTCAATCCCTTGTGTGGACCTACTCTGCTCATCAGTCATGCTGTTGAGGCATCCCACATACAAGAAAGTAGAGGAAGATTGGCACAGATGTTAGCTCAGGGCAAATCTTCCTCACCAAAAAAAAAAAAAAAAAAAAAAAATTTAAAGCAAGCCTCAGACTGGGAAAAATATTTGCAAAATGTATATATGACAAAGGACTTTATTGTAGACTATATAAACAATTCTTACAGATCAAAAATAAGCACACAAAAACCCTGACAAATTTAATAGACAACAAATGTAAGCAAACGTTTGTCCAACAAAGATATACACATTGCATAAAAGAATATGAAAAGATGTTCAACATAATTTTCATCAAAGAAATGAAAATTAAAATCATAATAAGAATTTACTACAAATTCAACAAAATGATTAACATTACAAACACAATACTAAGGGGCCAGGTTCGTGGAAGAGTGATTAAGTTCGTGTGCTCTGCTTTGGCAGCCCAGGGTTTCACCAGTTCCAATCCTGGGTGCTGACATGGCACCACTCATCAGGCCATGCTGAGGCAGCATCCCACATAGCACAAGAAGAAGGACCTAAAACTAGAATATGCAACTTTAGGGAGATGTTTTGGGGAGAAGAAGAAGAAAAAAGGAGATTTGCAACAGATGTTAGTTCAGGGGCCAATCTTTAAAAAAAAGCAAACAAACACAGTACCAAGATCTTGAAAATATGTGGAACAACTGGAATTCACATTATTGCCAGTGGGAATATAAAATGGTATAACAACTTTGGGAAATCATTTGGCGGTTTCTTATATAGTTAAAGATTTACTTACCATGTTATGCACTATTTCCACTCCTAGGTATTTACCCCAAACAAATGCAAGCATGTCCAACCAAGAGCTTGTACACAGATTTATTCATAGTAATTCCTGTTTCCATACATGAAAAAGCCCATATACTCATCAATATCAGAATGCACAAATCCAGTTGTGTTGTATCCATGAAATAAAATATTACTTAGCAATAGAAACTAATGGACTACAGTCACGCATCACTTAATTAGGGAGATGCGTTCTGAGAAATACTCCATTAGGTGATTTTGTCATTGTCCAAACATTGTTGAATGTACTTAAGGGTAACAAAATTTGCCACCCCGCAATGTATCTCTTTAATGTAAGGATTATTTTATGCTGATTATTTTTAAGGAAAAGTCTCAGTTTTTCTTATTATCTCCCCCTTAACTACCTAAAAAATTCAGATAAAAAACCTGTCTCAGGAAGCCAGCTATCACCTTAGTATAGCATGAATTGGTGGTGGACAGGGAGGAACCCAGAAAAGCCTGTTTGTTGGGCTCCCCTCTGTGTTCTTCTGTTTCTGTGTAGCCAAACAAATACTTCTCTTCCAATCGTTTACTCCTTTCACCTACCTATGAACTACCTTAATTTCCTTTGAAGTACTTGCTTCTCTCCACCCCCAACATCTTCTTTTGTCTTTAGCTGAAGATGATATTTAAGGTCAGGGCTTCAGCCATTTTTGCAAGTTACTTGGTTTTCCTGGGTTTCTCTCATGTAGACGTATTACTAAACTTTTATTTGTTTTTCTCCTGTTAATCTGTCTCAAGCAACTTAATTCTTAGACCAGCCAGAAGAACCTAGAAGGGTAGAGGAAAATTTCTTCTTCCCCTACAGTGCTTACACAAACTTAGATGGTATTGCATACTACATACCTAGGTTATATGGTACTAATCTTATGTGATCACTGTTGCATACGCCATCAGTCATTGACTGAAATGTTGTCATGTTGCATTTGACTGTACTGAGGCATACTGACAAATCTGGAATCTCAAAATCATGATGGTAAAGGGAAAAAGGCAAGCATAAAAGTATCTACTTTATTGTTTATGTGAAACTCTAGAAAAAGGAAAACTATGGAGACACAAATAAAATCAGTGGTTGCCAGAGGCTGGGTACTGGGGAGAAAATTAACCACAAAGTGGTCACTAGGTTTGTGGTCATCTCTTACAGGATCTCTTGCAAATTTCTGAGAATATTTTAATAAGAAATTAAGGAAAGCTAATACTATTGAGAGTTTGCAATGTGCTGAGCACTCTATATTGCTTTATGTTCAATATCTCACTCTTAACAACAGCTATATGCAATATATACTTTACAGTTGCCATTTTACAGAAAAGGCCAAGAAATTGAGAAGTTAGATAGTATACCCAATGTTATATACTAGTCCACTGTGGACCTGCTCATTCCATTCAAACAATATTTGCTAAGTACCTACACATCAGGTAATCTCTTACAAAATAAAACTGTGAATAATATGAAAAAAATGAAATATAAAAATGAATATGGTAAATACAGTGTTTGCACAATTAAAAAGAATGGATCAGGGCTGGCTGGGTGGTGCAACAGTTAAGTGTGCATGTTCCACTTTGGTGGCCCAGGGTTTGCTGATTTGGATCCCGGGTGCAGACATGGCACCACTTGGCAATCCATGCTGTGGCAGTGTCCCACATATAAAGTATAAGAAGATGGGCACAGATGTTAGCTCAGGGTCAGTCTTCCTCAGTAAAAAGAGGAGGATTGGTGGCAGATGTTAGCTCAGGGCTAATCTGCCTCAAAGAAAAATAAAAGAATGAATCAAAATAAACTCTGATTCACATGACAAAGTTGATTACAAAGACAAAAATATCCTGAGATATTCTTACCTGGAATTTCATATAAAAATGCTTTCCTTTGGAAGAAAATTACTATCTTTTCTTTAGATCTGATCTTTTTAAATGAAACAAAATCATTTCATGTTCCATAGTATATAACTCAAGAGAAATCCGAGATAAACGACTCCAAGATTTTCTTAAATCCCCTGGGGTCTTATCAAAATTGACATTTAATACAACCCTCTGGGCTCTGACACTAGCAAAGCAGTATGATCACACGGAATGTGAGCAGGATTTTTGCTGAGTATCAATATTGAAATAAACTCATTGCAATCTAAGTCTACCCTAAACTAATCTCAAATGATTTTTGGAAAATGTAAAAAAAATTTCATTATTTCTGAAAGGACAAGATATATATTAGAGCACAGAAGAATGCAATCTCTAAGATTAGATATTATCATATCTTAATCGTTTCTTTACAAGTTTTCAAGACTTGCAACTAAGAATAAAAAGATTACAAGTTGCATTCTACAAATAATTTGTGTGCTAAATAGTTATTAAAATGAAGTAGCTTACCTGTTTAGTAGAGTAGAATTACAGGCCAATGATTTAAGCAGGATTCCTCTTTACTGCCATAGGGATATTATGTAATTCAACTTCATGTCCTAGGTGTACCAATCAATTAAGACATAAATTAATAAGATATGGCCCAATCATATCTTGCAAGGCTCTGTCTGCATGCTGAGACTTTGCTACTGAAGAATTTAAATGACTTATTTTCATGAAGAGATTTAACTTTTGTGTGTGTGTGTGAGGAAGATCAGCCCTGAGTTAACCTCTGTTGTCAATCTTCCTCTATTTTATGTGGGATGCCACCACAGCATGGCTTAATGATCAGTGCTAGGTCCACACCCAGGATCTGGACTGTGAACCCCAGGCTGCCGAAGCAGAGAGCATGAACTTAACCACTACACCACCAGACTGGCCCTGAGATTTAACTTTGTAAGAGGTATATCTGCTAGCCTTGTACAGGATGGTTTGGAAAGGAGATGATAGACTAAAGCCATGTGGATCAGTTAGCACACAACTGAAATCATGCAGATGTGAGGTGAGGAAGTAGGAAAGAAAGATAAAAGAAATGGATAGCCCATGGAGCTATATCAGAGGTAACATTTAATGCTATTGTTTGATGTTATATTAATCAAAGGAAAAATAATAATAATACACAGGATTTCTATTAAGATATTCATAAGGCAGACTCTCAGCCTTGGAAGACAAGTAAAACATTGAATAGGTGAGACAATCATGAAAGAACAAAACATGAGTTCTAGAATGTTTCAAGAAAAAGACTTATAGACTTGGATGAAAAGAAGACTGTGGGGGATTAAATTTAGTGGACTGTGAAGATCAAATTGAAAACACGAAGTATGAGGTTTTGCTCAAAATGAGTGGAGTTTTTTTGTGAGAAAATGTTTCTTAACATAGATTTTTGCCCCAAGAACTTCAGATTAATGTTGTATATTCATGTCTTAAGAGAGAGTTCAAGGAAATAGCCTCAAGATGACCTGTCAATTTTCAATAATTTTCTGTATTCCATCTTCCTCAACTCTTAGTCTTTCTCTAGATTAACATAAATGCATAAGTAGTATAAGAGTAAGTTCTGGGCTACTTAATAAAGTATACATAAAATATGTACATTAATATATGTATATGCAAATATATAATAATGGGCATGTTTCCAGAATATGTAAAGGGCATTCAGAAATAAATAAAAAGCAAGGCACTTTAAAGGAAGAATTGGCAAAAGATTCAAATAAGTGCTTAACAAAAATAGTACTCAAGTGACCCTAAACATATGAACGTCACCTCACCAGAGGGCAGAGGAAAATAGGCAATTTCTTGTATTGGAAGGGCATGGAGCAATTGGAGCTCTCATACACTGCTGTAGGGAATGTAAATTGATAAAATCACTTTACAGAGATGGTTGGTAGTACTTACTATAGCTAACCTACTCATACCTTTAACCAAAGTACATACTTCTGTGTATATTCCCACCATATACGTTCAGCCAAATACATCAAAAAGTCTATTAATAGCAGCAACGTTTGTAACAGCTAAAGTCTGGAAAGCATCCAAATGTTTATCTGCAGTAGAACTGATTAACAAATTGTGATATGTCCATGCAATGGAATCCTATACAGCAATGAAAATGGACAAGCTACAACCAAATGCAACAATATGGATGAATAGCATATGCAAATTGAGGAAAGTAAGCTAGACAGAAATTATACATGTTGGAAGATCCTTTTTACATTTAAGTGCAAAAGCAGGAAAAAAATATATGATTTTAGATGTCAGGATTGTTATTATTCTTTTTGTGGGGAGAGGCAGTTGTAATCACCAGCAAAAAGAAGATCTGAAGAAGGCTTTTGGGAGCTCTAATTTTCTGTTTATTCCTGGAGGTCCTTGTTACATGGGTTTGTTTATGTTCTCTAAATGCATCACCAGTGCAATTCTGATTATATACCATTCTAGATTTAGGTTATAAATGTAATAAAAATTTTAGTATTACAAAATAACCTGATAAATACTCTTAGAAGATTTGAGAAGCTATGTAACATACAGTGGTAAGTCTAGAACTGCTAAGCATGGATTGAAAATATGCATGTTTCACTAAAATCCATGAATAACTTACTATTACCTCTGCAAATCGAAGAAATGAAAGTGTAATTATTAGTTCTCCTTGAAAGAACACTTACAAATTACTATTATTTGAAATAAGCCTGTAGCTGAAAAGATTGTCATTTTCATTATTACAGGTAGCATAACTACTTTGAGGTTTTTTGCAAAACTGCTATAAATAGTCAAAGTCATCTGTTTATCATCCATTTAGTCAAGCATTTTGGCTCTGCAAAGTCAAAAAGGACATTCTCTTCTTAAGTGCCCTAATACTGGCCCTTAAAACCTAAGTTATTTCTGTTCTTTAGTTTGAATTCAAAGTTTAATGATCCACACACTTTAACCATCTACTTTAATAATAATAAAGAAGATGTTGTAGGATCTGAAAAAAAAAACTAGGCTAAAGTCCTCTTATAAAGACTTCTAATTACCCCACATTGTCACAGAACGAATATCCATTACCAATAGATTACCCCCCAGCCCCAGGAAATATCTGAGATTAACTGGAAACTCCTTGGGAAAAAGTACGTGAAGTCCCAAAAGTGTTTCTCTGTAATAAATGATGACAAAAAAGGTGGAGAAATGAAGGATCTAGGGAGAAGGTGGAGCTGTTTGCACACCCGTGTGTCTGTTTGTACATGCCTACAAGAAATGTTTTCTCAGACAGAAAACAATTCTGCGTTTGTTCTTCTGTCTCTCTATATTGTAGCTCTTTGGAGATACATAACCTGATTGACTTGACCAAGAATAGTCACATGCTAAATAGAGTGGGCTTCTAATTTATCAAATTCTGATTGTTTTTTGCATGAAACTGAGCCAAACATCTGTATTTTTATGCAACTATGAGGTAGAATGAGAACAAAACTGTGGCTAAAACACCCATTAGCAAAGGTGCAAGCCAGGCAAATTTTATATGTTAGCACCATACATCTTTCTAAAATTATGTTTTAAAATTGAAAGTGAGATTTCTTTTTTTTCGCATAAAACATAGCAGCAAGAAAACTTCATCACTTTAAAAATGAGGACAGGCTTATCTTCAGCACAACAGTAAGGTCAAAATGCTATCTGCTGAAAGAAATTCCAGCTGGTAACATGTCTTTCTGAGAAGGGATAAGACAGGTAGACTGTTTCTCCTAAGACATAACAATGGGACATAGACTTAGCTACCATAAAATTAAGTTAGATGAAAACAGCTTATATTTTAATGAATTATCAAATGCCAATCATGGGCTAGCATGATAACTTGAATTCCTTGAAAACCCCAGACATAAGAGAAGACTTTCCTCCACTTGTCAACACTTTTCACCTGTCAACTATTCCTGAGAGGGACTAAGAACAGAGAGGATGGAAATACCAACTGTGCAGGATGCACAGCCTGCCAGTCAGTGAGAGTGGAGGAGAACGTAAAGCAACCTGCCTATTTACCAAGCCCTGCATGACTACAAGGTCGTAGTTGGCTGTCCAGAGCAGTGTGCTGGAAAACCATCCACCAGCGCCCTGGGCCTTGATGTGATGAGAGAAGCTCTCTGCTCCTGGGGGAGAAAATGCAAACTCATCTGCCTCAGTTCCCTCACTGCCCATGACGCGAAAACTATCTGTCATGGGGGGAAAGACAGAAAAAATGAGCAGTATCCCCAAACCTATACGTCAATAAAAGGCCAAGCCTGGCTACTACTGGGAGGCAGGCAGAAAGACTGCACTGACCCAAGACGAAAGCTCTCTGCTGCTATGGGGAGTATAGAAAATTTACCTATCACAGACTCTTTAAATTCTTGGCATTAAGCTATCTGCCCCTAAAGACTGAGGAGGAAGCACACCCATCTCTGGCTGTGCACTGCTATGAGGCAAACACTTGCCACAATTCAGAGGGTACCCAGACAATTTCTTTTGGTTCAGGAGCTTGCACTGAGTAGGAGGAAGTGATTGTTTGCCATGGAGGGGTAGGAATGCTGAGAAAGCCCAAGACTGAGGCTCAAGGATACAGGGCCAGCTTCAGGTTGCACTGGAAGCAGGGAAACTAAAACATCTTTTCCCCACTGTGAGTCTTACATTAAGTAGCAAGCAACGCCCTACTGCCAGAGAAGAACAAAAGCAGAGGGAGGAACTCATCTTCACAAAGTCTTCCTGGGCCTGCTAAAAGCTGACAGTGGGGCAAGAAAACACGGAGAGAAAGCCTCAAGCATTCCAGCCTTCATACTAAGCAGAAAGCAGCAGCAGTCTATCACTAGAGGATTTTCAAATCTATGGTTCACTGAACATAAATGAAGTAACCAAAAAATCCAAACCCCATGCTACTCCAAAATAGATTGATATGGTATGGCCAGAATAGACAAAACAGAGGAAAGAATTAGTAAAATTGAAGACGTGACAATAGAAATTATCTTAAGCACAAAAAGTGAGAAAAAAAGAAATGGATAATTTAAAACCCATGGAATAATATCAAAACATTGAAATACACAAGTAGTGGAGACCCAGAAGGAGAAAAAAAAAGAAAGAATAGGTCACAACAAATATGTTAAGTGATTATGTTGAGAATTTTATAAATGTTTGAAAACAAACCAAAAAAATCCCACGGTCCAAGAAATTTGGAGAATCTGAAGTGTCATAAATACAAATAAAAACTCAGCCAGGTACACTGTAATCAAACTACTGAAAACTAAAGACAAGGAAAAATTTTAAAAGAAGCATGGGCAAATACAGACATGGAATGAATTGACAGTACAATGATAGCTGAATTCTCACAGAAACAATGGAAATCAGAAGACAGTGAAATTAAATATTTAAAGAGCTAAAAGAAAAAAATCTGGAAGTCTATTTCCTATAAAATATAGTTTTAAAAATAGAGATAAACTAAATAACAGAAAAAAAATCTTAAAGAATTCATCTCCTGCAAAATTACACTACCAAAAAACGCTGAAAAACAGTTATATGGTTTGAAGCAGAAAGATATAAAGAATAGAATAAATAGAATACTAAATAAAAGAACTTCTCAAAAATTCCTATTTTTATACAAATATATCATTAAATTTTCTAAATTAAAGAAAAAAAAAGAATAACAAGGGTTCAGGGCATCACATTCCCCGTGGCAGGGTTCCAGTGAAGTGGCTGTGGAGCCAGGTTGAGCGGGTTGAAAGCTGTAGCAGGGACTCAGGTCCCCTGAAGAAATTGAAGATGAGGCCATGGCTCCCAGAATAAGACAAAAGCGAATGAAAGATATAGATAATCTTGAAAGTATCAAGAATGAATGGGTTTGAGAGCCAGCCCTGATAATCTAGTGGATACAGTTCAGCACTCTCACTGCTTTGGCGGCCTGGGTTCACGTTCATTTCCCAGTCGCGGAACCACATCACCTATCAGTTGCCATGCTGTGGCAGCAGCTCACATAGAAGAATTAGAAGGACTTACAAGTAGGATATACAACCACACACTCAGGCTTTTAGGAGAAAAGGAACAAAAATAATGGATGGGTCTGAAAAAAGAATGGATCTGTGAAACAGGATCTGACAACCACTCTCTTAGTGATAATCTACAAACAAATTGAATATTTTGTTAACAGACATTGAAAGAAGCTCAGAAGATTGGTGCTAACTGCTTGTCATCCACGGAAAAGAACAGGTAAATGTCAGTATAAAAGATTATGGAAAAATGAATTCTAAGAGTCTAATGATTTCAGAAGTTATTCTGATGACTCAAGTCAGCGGTTTCTGAACTCCATCAAAAAGAGGAATTACCTTTAGAGTTACATGGGATTTTTGATTAAGAAGAGGTGGATATTAAGGCTGAAGATGAGGAACATGAAGTAGGTATGTCAATGAAGCCTATATTGCAGCCCTTCTCAGGACAGGATCACAGACTGAAAAGCACCACACCAAAAATTTTTCTAAAGCAAAGAGTATTGGGGATGAGAATAAAGATACTCTGTCTGTTGTCCCACTAAATAGTCTGGAACACTTCACTAAAATACAAATCTTGTTAGCCAATTAGAAAAAGATCATCCAGAAATTTCATATTTCCCACAGGCATTTATAGCTATTCATGTCCCTGTAAACACTGCTTGAGCTGCATCCTACAAATTTTGGGTAAGCCACATCAAAGACTTCATTGGAAAATACTAAGGATCTCAGAGAAGTTCTCCCTTCCTCTGGCAGCAGCATTTCCTTTCCTCAAGTTACTACATGAAACATTCACATTGGAAGAAGCAGATTTGCACAAGGCTGCAATCACCCGGAGACTCCAAAAAAAGAGCTAAACATTTTAGAGAACTTCCATTGCCTTAATTTTTAATAGACTAAGTGGAAAATTTGCAGGGAAATAATGATTGTAAGTGAACAAGCAGACAAAAATGGAGTAAAGTCATATTCACTGGACTTTTGGTCTAAGTCCTATTTTAGTCTCCAGATAAGATTGCTAAAAATAAATACAAATTAGCAGAGTAAAATATGACTGGAGCTGTGTTCCTGGAAACCAATGCATTTTCTCCAAAACATTGCTCAGAGGGAAGAATGCACTTATTTTCAAATACCAATTAATCAACATAAGGTATATTATAATAGCTACATAATCAAGAATCTTAATATTACATATATTAGCAAATATGTTTGAAGCATTATTCATTCAAGGAGTATCCATTACCTTCCCACACAGCAGTGATTTATTAAAATGTTAGCTGTCTCAGATTTCAAAACAGCAATATTTTTAAAACTTCTATATTGCAAGTTAAAAGCATCAGTCATTATTTTATTACTGAGATATAAGCAGCAGGCTGCAAGACTTTGTCTTCACCTTAACTATGCCTAAACTTCACAGCACATTCAATTTTTATTCTCTAATGTCAAGATATACTCAAATGTTAATTTGGCAACTGTCTCTAAGTATTTTAATTTAAGAATAAAATTTTGTAGTTTATTAAAATATCAAAAAATAATAAAGAAACATGAGTATATTAGTATTCTAGGGATGCTATAACATAATACCAAACACTGAGTGGCTTAGACAACAGAAACTTCTTTTCTCACAATTCTGGAGGCTGGAAGTTAAAGACCAAGGTGCCAGCAGGGATGGTTTCTCCTGAGGCCTCTCTCCTTAGCTCGCACATGGCTGCCTTTTCAGCGTGTCCTCACAGGGCCTTTCCTCTATGTGTGCACATCCTTGGTATCTCTTCATCTTTTTATAGGGACACTCATCATCTTAGATTAGGGTCCTACCCTAACAACCTCATTTAACACTGACTACCTCTTTAAAGGCTTTATCTCAAAATACTGTCATATCAGCGGTTAAGGCTTGAACATATCAGTTTTAGGGGGACACAATTCAGACTATAACAAGAGTTCTTATAGCATATGTAGAAGTCAAATATAGAAAAACAAAACAGGTTGGAAGATAACTTTTTTAGAAACATATTGTGATAGAATACTTAAATTTTTATGAAACATTAAAATATTTTAAACAGAATGTTCAAAGTTGAAGATCAATATTGCATTCTCTAATGCAAAACACAAACATATACACATACATCACATATGAGAATTAAAAAGAAGGATGTAAGGCAAGCTGAAATAAAACTGTAGAAAAATTACTTGATTCCACCCACAATTTAAGGAGAGAACAGTGGAGGAACAAGGCTAAGACAAGTCAAAAAAGGATGAGACAACTCAAAATCAAAAAGCAGAATATTAGAACTGAATGCACACATATCAATAATTTACATTGCATGTAAACAGACTAAGCACTCCAATTAAAAGGGAGACATTGTAAGACTGGATAAAAAAAGCAAGATTCAACCATATGCCACTTACAAGAAACATTCTGTAAATATAAAGACACAAATAGGTTGAAAATGAGAGGATGCACATATGTTTACCGTGCATCAATTAAGCACAAAAAAGCTGTTGTTGATGTTCTTAAATGAAGAAAAGTTTAACTCAAGAATATAAGGAAGGTATTTAATATGCTTAAAAGGGTCAGTTAACTAAGAAGAGTCAATACTAAATTGTGTGCATCTTATGACAAAGCGCCCAAGAACATGATGAAAAGAAGCTAGAAAAAGAACAAGTAAGCTGACAGTAAGAAGAAAAAGGGAAAAAACCAATAACAGCATAAATCAATGATATAGAAGACAAACAAGAAAGAGAGAATCCATAAATGAAAGAATCACTAAAGTGAGAAGTTGTTTCTCCAGAAATATCAGTAAAATTCATGAACCCCTAGCCCAGAATGATGAAGAAAAAAGGAAAAGAAAAAAACATAGATTACTGATATCAGGAATTAAAGAGGAGCCACCACTACATATGTCACAGATATTAAAATGATAACCAGTGGATATTTTGGGGAATTTTATGCCAACAAATTTGAATAAAAAATGGAAAAGAAAATTACCTTTAAAGACGCAACCAACATCCATCCAAGAAGAAAGGGCAACTTAAATACTCCTTTGTCTATCTAAACATTTAATTCATAAATAACTTCCTGCAGTATAACATCAGTTTTGGATTGCTTCATTGATTGGTTAAATCAGACAGTTAAGGAATAAAGAATACCAATCAAGTTTAAACTTTTTCAGAAAGCAGAGAAGGAGCAGAGACTTCCCAAGTCATTTCAGGAGGCCACTACAACTCTGATAGCAAAACCAGACAATGATATTGCCAAAAGAAGAAAAAATAAGGAAAATTACAGAACAGTGTGTTTTATGAAAACAGATGTAAAGTCATTAAAATATTGGCAAATCAAATCTTTCATTACAAGAAAAAGAAAACACAGTGTCATCATGTGAGGTTTATACCAAGGCTGCAAGAATAGTTTTTCATCCAATATTACTGTTTCCTAACATTAATAGATTGAGAGAATATCATTTGATTATTTCAATGGATGCAGGGAAAGGATTGACAATGTAAAATACCTATTTTTGATTAAACATCTCAGCAAGTTATGAACAGAAGGAGGTTTTCTCAATCTGATAAGGACATCAATGAAAACTCCACAGCTAATTGATGTTAAGTTGGGAAATTAAACCAATAGATCGATTTCAGGAGTATTGACGTCTTAATAATATTAAATCTCTTCATCCATAGATCTACTATATTTCGATAGCTATTTAAATCTTTAATTTATAAGATTTTATAGATTTCAAATTGTATTTTTTAAATTTAAGTTTTAATTTTTATTAATATAGGGATATAATTTATTTTTGAATATTAATTTTATATCCTGAGACATAAATTCATTTATTATCTTATACTTTTCTTGTAAATTCTTCAGTTTTCTATGAATACAATCTTATCTTGTAAGAATTCAAAGAATTTGATTTCTTCCTTTTTAATAACTATGCATTTCATTTCTTTTCCTTGTCTTATTTAACTAACTAATACGTCTAATACAAAATGAAATAAAGGTGGAGTGAATTGCCTAGGAAAGACCATGAGGAAAATTTCTGCGGTAGTGAACGTATTCTATGTCTTGATAGACATTCATGAAGACTGATTGCATAGTACTGAATATCCGAGCATTTCACCTTACACAAAGTATACCTTGCTTTTCTAAATCTTCCATATGAAAAATTATAAGTGAATAGAACACAGAAATTTAATTTTTGAGTATTCCTTTGTATTTTAAAAGTATTTTTCAACTTCTTACTATTTCACTCTACATCATACATCTATTTCTTTCAAAAGAAATTGAATTCTTACTACTGTGATAGTTTGCATCATTGACACCAAGTCCTTACTTCCATGTATTCCTGACCTTTGACCTTGCGATGTAACCTTGTAGTGTTCTTATATTCTGATTCTACACTTGTCTATGTGCAGTGCTTTGGCAAATAGAAGAAAGTGGAAGTTACAGTGTACCAGTCCTATGCCTAGTCCTCAAGAGGATCTGAGTGTTTGCCTTTGTTCTAGTTCATCTTTGTATTCCCATCAGTACTTACACATGCTCTAAGTACTATAAGTACTTCAAAAATAAAAATATGCAAAATATTTTTTACAGACATTACCTAGAGAATTCTGGTACTTCTTTCAATAAGACCATTTTCTAAAAGTCACTAGAAAAGTACTTTTGATTCACTGTTAATTGTGATATATATCTAAACATTAAATTAAAATCCAAAATCACCTGACATAAATAATAGAAAGTGTTTAAAGTCCCAATGATGCCAAGTAAGGTGAAAAGATTCTTTAAAATCTTATATTTAAATACAGTATTTATTTTATTAGGAAGCCCTGTACCATAATTGGCAATAAAGTTAAGAATTTTAAGATGATTTTATCAATCTATTGCCAATTTCTACCTCTTTCAGGAAATTTTACGTATCTGTGTTGTATTTCATATCATAGATTTATTTATTGTTTGTATATTCAACAGATTTTTGAGCATCTATTACATATGTGGCACCAATGCTATGTATTGGGACTTTTAGTTAAAAGTATAAATGGCTTCTGGATTAATCGTCTTAAAATCCGTTTTCAAGAGGTCATTGTATTTTGGGAGGAGTAGAATAATGTTGCATACCTCTCAAATACAATAATATGAATACATAAAAACCTGTTAATTCTGCCCAGAAACTCCATTGAAATGTCTAAGAATCTAATCAATCCACTATCTTAAATTGAGAAATTGGTTTACTCTGGTAGTAATCTGTCACATATTTAATATGTTTTCATTGTATCATACAGAAATATTGTATATTAATAATTCCTACTTAACCATAATGCTTTTAAAAATGGATTAATACACATAAATATTTGAACATAGCAAAAATATTGTCTCTCATAGAGATTTCCTGTTACTAACACCATGTATACATACACAAGTGATTGTGGCTGTGTTCTAATAAAACTCTATTTATGAAACAGTCCATAGGCAGGGCAAATATGGCCAGTAGTCAGGAATTTGGGGGCTATTCATCTAGAGTATATTGCAAATAATTTTCTTTACTCTATTCTTTACAGACTGATACTTTTATATAATATAATTAAAGTGAAATACTGGAGAAATGGAATTAAAAATATTAAACACAAGCAAGGATTTGCATTTTTAGGGTCATCAGAAAATAAATTATTCTCCCCATTTGTTATTAACATATGTAAATGCTCGCTCTCAGTTTCAAGCTATCGAGGCAGAGCCATGACAATTCATGGAGCTGCACTGACCTGTGGACCATACTTTGTGAAGCTCTGCTCAGAGCAAAAGGCAGTGACACATCTCTCTAGTGGAAGTCTATTGTCCCTAGACAATGATGGACAGGTACTCTTCACGTTCTGGGTTGTTAGCCTTTTGTTTTGCCAAATATATATTTTTTAATGAAATCTGCTCACAAATTTAGCATGGTCTGCTCATTTTAAGGTAGCGAGTGTTTCATGATGGACTGATATGCATTGTTATTAAAAAACAGCCTTGCCCAGAAATTGCAGTTTATCTCTGTCATTCATATATTAACTACAAGCTAGTGTTTGTTTGCTTTTAAACTTACATTGATACCATCGTTCATCTTGGCCATCTCTGAATATGTTCTAATATACTGTCCCTATAGTTTAACTTTTTGCCCACCACAGGGTAGAAACACCCATGTAATTAGTGAACACAACTGTTAATCAAGTGGACATTGCATCCTTTTTTTGTTTGTTTAACAGACACACTAATCTTATGGGTGAATATATGTTTCAAAGAAATCTAATCATAAAGAACCAAACATTGGAATTCCACTTGGTATTTTCTTGCCACTTTGTAATTATATTTGACCTTTGTGTTTCCCGTCACCGAGTTGGCTGATTGGCTAACTTCTCTGTTATTATTTTCTTCCTTTTGACCTTCAAAAACTAGACAGACTGATTAGTGATAGCTGAAAAGAAACATTCTCTGCAATTATTTTTTTGTTAATCAAATCATGAATAATATTCAATTTGTTCTTGTGTTAATATCTACTTGCTTGTTTGAATTGAGTAATTATGTTATGAAATATGTTATTTTCTAGGCAGAATTAATGCAAATGACTTGATATTATGATAATATAAGAATGAGAAAAACTGCATTAAAAGGGAAATAAACTTATAAAATCAAATTATCTGGAAAAGTAGACTATATTTAATTTCAACATCATTTTCTGTTGTCAAAATCTTTATTTAATTTGATTATTTGGAATAAATACATAATATGTCATAAATTCTTTTGAATAGTAATAAAAGAGTAGGTAAGAGTGTTACTGAAAAATTTCAAGGTCAATAAAATGACCACAGAATGGTAATCAGTGAGTTATATATGGGTTATAAAAAAGAAGAATATAAAATTACAAGAGACTGAGTATATGAGTTTTCATAAACATATTATAGAAAAAACATTTAGCAATTTACATTAAAATGAAACTAAAGTGAAACATTTTATAAAATTAAATTTAAAAGAGATTTACTGATGTGAACTCATTCCATCAAAAAGAGACTGCTTTCAGCTTTGTAAATAACTGGGCCTAGAGATTGAGTGAACCTACCTGGAATCAGTATTGTGGAATGATATGAAATGAATTCTAGTGCTCACATTTTCATCAATAACACTATTTCCCTTTAAAAATATCTAGATTCCTTTGAGAGTGCTGCTTCCTTGACCTGGGATGCAGAAAACTCAAGATATCCCTTACATCTTATGCTACAGAAATAATACTATATCTTTTAAAATAGAGTTCCCACTGACAATGTATGATACTGTGACTAAAAAAAAGAGAATAATTATGGTAAGTTTTAAAAATTGCATTTGCATGTAAAAAGCTTTGAGATCATAAATACTCACGAGAAAATTAATATTAATATAAAATTTATAAAAAACATAGTAGATAATTTCAATACTACAGAACATTGCCAAAACTAAAATAGTTTCCAATTTTATTAATTGTAATAAATTAGGAAATGCTGATATATATGGGTATGCAGTTTCATCTGCTATCTAAGAGTCTGTTTATGAAACAAGGGTTGTGGTTTTCAATACCTATCATAGTGGAGACAGATGGATCCAGAGAATTTCAAGCAAGCCACGCAGTTGACACACACAGGGCACTTATCTTTTGTTTTCAAACTAGAAATTGAATATGATACCAGAAAGAGTGGAATTCAATTCATCCAAAATTATTATTAAAAAATTCATTAGCTGTATATTTTCCAACTTCTTGCACAACCACCCAGTTCTAATATTTTTACTATTGGACTGAAGGTTTGTGCCTATAGACAGGCTGACCTAGTATTCCCCTCGTACTCTCTTTAATGCAGCTCTAGGAGTCGCCAAAGCCTGGTTTGGAAACAGCAATTGTAGAATATATCTGAGTAAACCAGTCTTGTAGCCCCAAGGTGTTTGCCAGGATTGAGTGCTTCATTGTAACCAATACTTATTATTATCCTTTAAAATTATGATTACGTTAAAGCATCGTCTATCGCTCTTGGACGGCTCTTTAGGATCTTGGAGCATTAGCACTCAAAGACATCTTTGCTATCACCTAAGTCAATGTGCTTTTCACAGATGCTTCTCTAAATGGGAAAATCATAGCAGTGAACCAGTGGGAAAGTAATTCTATGAGCTATAATCTTGACAATAGCAATATTACTTCAAAAGAGCAAGCAGTGTGTAAAATTAAGTTCAGCAATAGCTCCAGGCCATGGAGGAAAGTCTTCAACTCTGACTAGAACCCTCAATAACAGGAACAAAGATGTTGCCTTACAAGGTCTAATGACACTTCTTCAGTCACAACTAGATATTGAATATTCGTAAAAACAATACCCTTATTCAATACCAGGTAGGAAGATTTAGGAAAGTTCTAATAAACAATATATAGTTAATATTCATATATTTAACAGCCTTTCTACCTTTTAGATTTCAGTGGTACATGTTATTACTTCTGATTGTGACCAAATTTGTTTTCTTCAACATTTTTCTCCATTTCCCTAAAATATAAAGATATTTTGAATAAGCATGTGCTTTTTCATGAATAAGAAAACACAGTAGGAGCCAGCCCTGTGGCCAAGTGGTTAAAGTTCTGTGTGCTCTGTTTTGGCAGCCCAGGGTTCCTGGGTCTGGATCTTGAGTGCAGACCTATTCCACTCATTAGCCACTCTGTGAAGGCATCCCACACTACAAAGTAGAGGAAGATCAGCACAGATGTTAGCTCAAGGCAAATCTTCCTCACAAAAAAAAAAAAGAAAACAAAACAAACAATAATATTATTAGAAGATAATCGTATAATTAATCAAGACTTGAGAAATTGCCTTCGAATAAAAGTCACAGAAACATTCTTCACTCACACTTCAGTAAGAATTGCTTTAACAGTTTACTCAAATTTCCTATTCATATTTATTACCTATTATGCATACAATACTCTGCTAAGGGATATGGAGGATTGTAATGTATAAAATACTACTTATGTTGACAAGAGACTGACCATGAAACAAGGGAGAGAATATACTCATAATGCTGAATTTTTTTCTAAGGAGATTTTTTTCCCTGTAGAAAGTCTTTATGCAGAGAGTTTCACCAAACTAGTCCTACAGAACAAGAGAAACGGTAGTTGAGAACTTGAATCAGAATGCAAGGAGAAGAGAGGGAAGAACACGAGCGAAGATGCCCTGGTTAGAAAGATATTTGTGAAACCAACACAGATTTCTCTGGCAGAGGCATGCAAGAAAGATTGGAACATTGGATGTCAAGGCAAGATACTGTAAGATTCTTGTGATTTGGTGCTAGCAATAGCCTGTGTAATAATAAGCCTGAAAGGAAATAAGTGAGGAAGTGAATAAATAAATAGTTCTGAGTGGGAGTTATCTTCAATGTTCAAGAATCAAAGTTTTTAAGGAAAAAAACCCAACAAACAGGAAATAAAAGATAAGGTTTAGCAGTGGATTCTCCAGTTGGAAAATGATCTCTGTGCACTGTAGCACAGTCTTTTCTCTTCCCATTGTTTTTGCTTTCATTAATGAGGACACCAGTGTAGTGAATTGCCATTTATAAAACAAATTATTTATATTCAAAAAAATAGTATGAATATATATTAATAAAATTAATATTAAAATATACTCAAAGAAGAATATCCAAGGTAGAAGAATCCAAGAGTCAATTCCTCCCCATTTCTAATTCGTCTCGCTAAAAATACGTACTTGTAACTCATTTTGCTGTTTCTTATATATCCATCCATAATTTTAAATTGTATGCTTATACCACATGGTTTATCATTTTCAAACACCTGTTGACTTTCCATTGTGGGAGATGAAGATTTCTTTCTATTACCATGTCACACCCTTTTCCCTCTGCTTACGGCTTCAGTTATTGTTAAATCACCACTGGGTTAAATCAATATGCAGGGCTTATATTATTTTGATTTTAGGAATATATGTTTACACTTGAGCTGTTCAGTGTACTATCATTAAATTGACTTTCATGTACAACTGTTTATTTTTTGTATATATTTTTACTGAGAGGTTGGTTCTATTTCCAAGCTAATTCTCTCCATACCCTCCTCAACCTCTCAGTCAGATTTCCACATAGTCAAACATGTTACACAACCTGTCGTTTCACTTTGTTTTCTGGAGACTGCAGGTTAGTGCTGCAATCTCTCCTGTTACTCAAAGGGCCTGAGACTGAGGTGTTGGCATGGGAATGCCTGTCCCAGCATCCTGGGGATTCTATGCTTTCCCTGTTCTGATGAGTGTCTTCCTTTGAAGATGCTCAGCGTTCTTCTTTCTTCCTTTATTCCTTCATTTGAATTAGCTTAGCTTCCTAAGAAACGGTACAGGAGAGTTTGTTTGTTTTGTTGTGTGTATTGTTTTTGTTTTGTTTTCTTTTGCTTCATTGTTTGTTGAAATATCCATGCCTAAAAGTGTCTTCATTTTGTTTTCCAATTTGATTGATCATTTGCCTGAGTATAAGAGTCTAGATTGAGAATTATTCTTCTGGGACATTAAACTAATTTGATGTCCTTTGAAATGAGAATCAAGTCCTTCCCCATGCTTTGACATCTTTCTTTTCCTATTGTTCTTTTCTACCCAAATGTCCACCAACCAATGAATACATACGTAAAATATGGTGTATCCTAAAAATAGAACACTATTATTTTGCTCTTTCCTTGTCCTTTAATTCTTTCTTCTTTTATTGCTATCTCTTTAATTATTTAAATCAGTGATTGCAGAGTGTTGGCAATTTGCAAGATCAGCACACATGAATGGCTTGCCCAGGATAACTTAAATGATCATTAGTGATAACTTGAGGGCATTTGTTACTAATTGAAATATGAATAAGAGACAATTGTACCATAATACTATATTATTTTACACCTACTAGAATGGCTATAATCAAAAAGACACGTAACAATATGTGTTGGTAAGAATGTGAGAAATAGGAACCCTCATACTTGACTGGTGGGAATGTAAAACAGTAAAGTCAACTTTGGAAATGTCTGACAATTTCTCAAAAAGGTAAACATAGAATTACCATATGACCCTGCAATTCTACTCCTAGATATATACCTTAATAAGAAAGAAATATGTACATGAATTTGATAGCAGCATTATTCATGAGAGCCAAAAATTGGAAACAAACCAACTGCCCATCAAATGATGAATGGATAAATGAAGTATAGTATCTCCACACAATGGCATATAATTTGTCAATAAAAAGGATTGAAGAACTGACATATGCAAGGATATGAATGAACTGTGAAAACATTGTGCTAAATGAAGGTAGTCGGGACAAAAGACCACATATTGTATGATTTCATTTATATAAAATGTCCAAATTGGCAAGACTATAGAGACAGAAAGTAGATTGTTGGTTTGTTAGCACTGGGGTTTGAGGTGGGGGTAGGGCGAGAACTGCAACTGCTAATTGGTATAGAGTTTGCTTTTGGGGTAATGAAAATATTCTAAAATTTGATTGTGGTGATGATTGCACTAATCTGTGGATATACTAACAAAGGTGAATTATACACTTTAAATGAATGAATTGTATGGTATGTGAATTGCATTTGAATCATCTATGTATATATGTTTTATATATATATATATATATATATATATATATATATGAAACAATTGGGATATGGTTTGATTCCTGAAATACATGTGAAAATCATTATGCATGGAGATATACCCAAACTTATGTGGAAATAACAGCTCTGTGTAGTCTTGCATCCCTTTTTCTGAATTTGATAAATTATTTTACCTTGGACAAAAATCAGTAAGTGTATCAAAAATGACCTATTTGTTATATTTGTATATAATAAGCCAAATTAATAAGCTCACTTTTATACTCAAACATGCCAGAACTGACTTTTCCTTCTGAGTTGCCAATTTAAGCAAAAAATATCATTTGATTACTGGAATTCTGTGCAGTAATTGGACCAAACTTCTCTTGATGGTACCTAGAAATGATCTGCCACTATATCGTCATAACATGAACACAGTCTGTGATAAAAGTGAGTCCTCTGAACCACATACAGCAATTTTTACATTTAAATAATTTACGAAAATGCCAGTGGCCCTCTATTTCAAAGTGTACTTGTCAGCACCACAAAATAATTATAATTCATGGAAAGATAATAAGCAATGAGAGTATTTAAGAAACTTAGATTAGCATAATTAAAACGATTTTATTCAAAGTCTAGTTAGAATTTAAGAACATTGCTCTACTAACTTAATTGTCCTGTGATTATAGTGTTTTCACCATTCAATGTAGAGTAACATAATTCTGATTCTGTTGTTAGTGCTATTGAGTGGATTCTGACTCCTAGCAATGCCGTGTACAGCAAAGGGGCACCCTGCCAGGTCTTTTTGCACCATCCTCTCACTTTCCAGTGCTGTATCAGACAATGCTCTGCTGCTGTTCATAGGGTCTGACTGGCCAATTTTTTTGGAAGTGGCTGCCAGGTCCTTCTTCCTAGTCTCTCTTAGTCAGGAAGCTCCACTGAGTCCTCTCCACCATGGGTGACACTGCTGGTATTTGAAATACCGGTGGCATAGCTTTCACCATTGCAACAACACACAGCCGCCACAGCACTACAACCAACAGGCAGAGTAGTGGTTCCCTGACCGGAAACGAGCCAAGGTCACAGCAGTGAGAAAGCCAAATTTTAACTGTTGGCCCACCAAGGCTAGCTATACTTATAATATTTTGTCCTAATAATTGTGAGCTACATTCTTTCATAAATCACAAAAGCTCCTTTTGTGCCTTTGTTTCCTCCTTCTATCTATAAAGAAAACAAATTAGTTTGAACCAAGTGAAGAACATCCATTTCTGTTTCTCATAACCTTTGAAAGTGGTTTTCTCAGAGTGAAATTATGCATTGAAAATTGTTAGGGTCATGCAACCATTGCACAACGTAAAAAGGAGTTCTTCACTTCTGAATATTTTTCATGTGGTGTGTAAATAATTTAGCCTAGATATTTTAAAAGTCTGGGTGAACAATTTATATATACACAAACTTTAATTTTTAGTGTAAAATTTACTGATAAAGTGCATGAGCATGAACTTTCATATTATTTCACAATCAGTATGGGAATACAGATGGTCCTATTCCATGGAATCTGCTTTAAAAGTAAAACATTGTGAGAGGGGAGTGTTTTGGGCTGAATTGTGTCCTCCCACCAAACTCGTATGTTGAAGCTTAACTTCCAGTACCTCAGAATGTGATTGTATTTCAAGACAGGACCTCTAAAGCGGTGATTAAGTGAAAATTAGGCCATTGTGGGCCCTAATCCAGTATGAATGGTATCTTTATAAGAAGAGGAATGGAAGGATGTTGATCACTTCACTCCGGTCATAACAGCTATAATTAACAAAACAGGAAACAACAAGTGTTGGAGAGGACGTGGAGAGAAAGGAACCCTCGTACACTGCTGGTGGGAGTGCAAACTGGTGCAGCCACTATGGAAAGCAGTAGGGAGTATCCTCAGGAAAATAAGAATAGATCCAGCTATTCCACTGCTGGGTATTTATCCGAAGAACTAGAAAACACAAAAGTGTAAAGATACATGCACATCTATGTTTATTGAAGCATTATTCACAATAGCCAAGACTTGGAAGCAACCTAGGTGCCCATCAAGGGAAGAATGGATAAAGAAGATGTGGTATATATTCACAATGGAATACTATTCAGCCATAAGAAATGAGGAAATTCAGCCATTTGTGACAACACGGATGGATCTTGAAGGTATTGTGTTGAGTGAAATAAATCAGAGGGAGAAAGTCAAATACCATACGATCTCTCTCATAAGTAGAAGATAAAAACAACAACAAACAAAGACATAGCATTGGAGATTGGATTGGTGGTCGCAATAGGGGAAGGGGGGAAGGGGGAGGGCAAAAAGGGTTATTAGGCTCACAGGTGTGGTGATGGACTATAATTAGTTTTTGGGTGGTGAACATGATGTAATCTACACAGAATTAAAAATATATTACAATGTACATCTGAAAGCTATATAATGTTATAATCCAATGTTACTGCAATTAAAAAAAAAAGAAGAGGAAGTCAGGACCCACACAGAGAAACCAGGGATGCAGGCACAAAGAAAGACCATGTGAGGACACAGCAAGAAGGTGGCCATCTGCAAGCCAAGGAGAGAGACCTCAAAAGAAATCAAACCTGCCAACACTTTGATCTTGGACTTCCAGCCTCCAGAACTCCAAAAAAGATTTCTGTTGCTTAAGCCACCTAGTTGTGATATTTTGTTGTGGGAGCCCTCTGAAACCAGTATTAGAGATGTTTGCACAGCAGTCAAAACATAGTTTTGTCAGATTTAAATACCTAATAGTTAGTGCATTTACCTGTGTGTAAGAGAAAATGCTGCCTGAATTTGTCATTTAAAATGTCATCTATGTTGCAATATTTTACATGCTCTCATCATATATCTTATTTAAGGTGTTGTCTGTTGACGCTCAGCATCTATTCCTACTCCCTTCTAAGATCACTCTTGCATTACTGAGTATGGCAGATGAAAATCTACATTTTACACACTTGCATGTAGCTAGAGGATGGAGCATAATTCAAACTTTTCTTCTTGATGCTATTGTTTGAAATTTGGAAGGCAGAAGGACAGAGAAGGAGACATCTCAGTACCAGTGTCAATTTAACCTTTAGCAGATTAATCTACAGTTGTATCAGGCAAAGCCTGTCTCTCCTAGTCTAGTCACAAGCTTCGTGAGTGTGGGTGGCTCTGTGTCAACAGCAGTGGTATCAGTGACAACAATAGTTTTTTGGCCTGTGTCATGGTAGCAAGGGTGTGTTTTTATGGGCAATGGACCTGATTTCCATCCCACTAGCCCCATGAATGATTTTGCAAACATGCAATTCCTTGTGTTAAATCAATTTCTGCTTGAAATACCTAGAATGATTTCTGCTTTCTGCACTGACTCATGAATTTGTTACGTAATTTTCTCTTTAACGTAAGTGGAATTTTTACCAGCAAAAGATTGGAGAAACCCTATAAAACTGTTTTAGCGTTATCAGGCTAGATTGAGAGAAGACAAAAAATATGTAGAGGTAAATGTTGTGAAGACAATGGGTGGATCCTCTGGCAAACCCAATAAGAGAGATGTAGTACGTATTCCCTGTGTTCAGAAGCAAGGCCGTTTTATCTACAACTACACAGTCAACACGGTTGAAAACATAGCTCCTGGAATACTGTTGGACACTCTTGAAAATTGGAATGCCAAACTATGGAATATAAAGAAACCACAAAGCCAAAATTTCCCATCGTGAGGTAATTTACTATCAAACCACCAAAACTGGAAAGTGGCCATATTAGTGAGAACTAAATAGTGTCCCAGCACTGATGAAGGGAAATCCTTCCAGTGCCCAAAACTTAGCAAGGTGTACTTTTTCATTCATATTATGTAGAAAGGGAAATTGAATAAGTTAAAAATATATGTGAGTTGGGGGGCAGCGATGAAGAACATGGCTACTTGGTCAGATGCCTGAAAGTAGCAAGTCTGGAAATCTGGCGAAGGAGTTTTGGAGAAGAGGCATGTGGGTGGTGTAATGGGAATAGGCACAAAATGAGAGAATGTTTGCAGCATATATTAATGTCCATCAGAGACCATCATCTGTAAAAGAGGTAACAAACAACCCAGTGGACAAGATGACTCAGCCAGGAGATATCAGTCGGCCTCCATCCTCAGAGACACCATTGCTTTCACAATGCACCATGCAGTAGTTAGAGATGGAGGCTATAAATGGACCAATGGCATAAATTACCTCTCAACAAGGATTGCCTAGCTACTGCTTTCGCTGGATGTCTGACTTATCTACAATACAGATAAAAGCTGAACTTCTGATATAGAATCCTTTAAGGAGTTCTGCACGTCATTTAGCCACCACAATTCAAACCACCCAGAGGCCATTAGCTGGGTAGAGTAAGTAGCTGACTTCCTAAATTAAAACTTTGTTTATTACTATGCATCCAAGAGAGCTGGATTGAAGAGGCAGGAAATAAACCTGGGAACACGTCACAGAAAAACAATTCCCAAACAAAACAAGCAGTAAGACAAATATTGAAAGTAGAATTAGAACACTCCATTACATGAGCAACTAATAAATTCAATAAACAGTCATAATTCATATATACACAAACTCTCAAAGAGATCAGGGAGAGAATGCCATGTTTACAATAAGAGTAAAAATTTATTTACAAGAGAAAATGGCTATATAAAGGGGCAATTAAAGTTGTGAAAAATACATGCTTTCTAGTCTTTATTTAAATCAACAAAAGGGGAAATCTACTGAAGAGGGAATTAGAAAAATTTTAACCTAGAATTAAGATGATGATCCAGAATGAAAGTCCACAAATAAAGAGAGGAAAACTAAAAAAGAAAAGTTAAGAATATGCAAAATAACTTGAAAATAAACAATGCATTGTTTATTACTTCCAGAAGAAACAAATAAATAAAATTAGAAATGCAAAATATTTGATAAGAAGAAAAATGAACCCAGAAGGAAGTAGCCAAAACCCTATGGTAAAGAAAAAAAGAAAAATTTAAATATGCTAAATCTAAATAAATACTGATATAAAAATGAAACTAACCTGTTTGAAAACAAAGGGATGAAGAAAGATACATAAGAAATATTACAATAAAAATTAGGTATAACATATCAAAATAAAAAACTTAAGACATGCAACTAAGATATACAACTGTGTACAGGGGGTGTTTGGGGAGATAAAGCAGGAAAAAAAAAAAAAGATTAGCAACAGTTGTTAGCCCAGGTGCCAATCCTCAAAAACAAACAAACAAACAAACCCTTAAGATAAAATAATTTAGTAGCGATATCAGCTAAAGGACAAAATGAACAAGAATTTTTCCAGATTTATAGACACCTAAAAATATAGTCCTCAAAATTTTAAAGCAAAAAGTGATAAAATTACAATCAAACTGGAAGATTTTAACACACCTGAGTAATTTATAAATAAAGCAGTCAGAAAAGTAAAATATAGATTTAACTATCATAAGTAACAATATAAATACAAAGTTTAAAAATCAACTATGTGCTCTGCTACAAGAGAATTCTCAAAACCTCACAAGAAATATATAAAATACAGGCTATATCGTTAAAATTTGTTTAATAACATCAGAAATTAACAACAAAAATTCAGATTCACATATTCAAATACAAATACATAAAACTTACTATCATAAACGAAACAACTTACTTCTAGTCAATGATGCAAAAGGAAACAATAAAAGTCATGAATGATGTAGGTAATATCGTGCAGAATTTCAAATAGTTATAACGACATTTAAAATTATAAACTCAAAATTTAAACATTACATAAAAGTGACATGCACTGAATATATGGCAAGAAAAGAAATTGAGACACCAGGAGAAAAGAGAGAGGAATGGTCAAGGAAGTCAGAAGAAAGGAAAAAAGCATCAGGTGTTGAAAAAGTGTATGAAGGAGAGAATAAGCAACTAATGAAGCACTATTAGTAGGATAAATGAGTTGAGATCCTATACTTAAACATCTAATAAAGTAGAAGTCATTGATGATCTTGAAGAGATATATGGGATTGGAGCAGAAGACTAACTGGAATGGATGTGAAACGATGAGAGGAGAAGAATCGAGGACCATGTTCTCTGCCAGTTTGAGGAGTTGAGCTGAAAAAGGAAGAAAAGAAATGAAAATATAGCTAGAGGAGGAAGCGGGATCTAGTCAATATTTTGCTGTCTTAACATAGGAGAAATATTAAAATGTGTATATGTCAACAGGAATGATCCAGTAGATGCTGAAACTTTGATAATATAGGTGACAGATCAAAAACTGCTGATGAGGACATGAGATGCAGTACAAAAATGGGGAGAGTGACTTCAAAAGGAGAAGGAACAGCTTATTGATATTGACCAATTATATCCCCCAAATATGTCTTTACACTTTTTAAAAAAATAATTAAATGTGCAACTTCATGAAAGTCATATTTTTTGAGCCAAATCTATTTTGAGATAGGAATTTCAATATAAAATAATCTCAAAGTAGAAAATATAAGCATTATAGACAATTAGGAATATATATATTTTACTTAGAGAAGCAAAACTAAGTACTGGGCCTTTTTTTTTTAAGTTGTTAAAATTAATCAATTTATACTGATTTTCTTTATTCATTTAATTAACACAATGAATTTTGAAGATCAGTTTTTATTTGTAATTTAAATATGCAAAATCTCCTGAGCAGCTTAAAGGAAAAGCTCAATGTAAGAGCAAATCATCTCAGTAAACCTTATTAATCATGAAATAATCCCATTTTCTTTAAAGTGTTCAATGCCAGGATGTACTAATAAGTACAGTAATTAATTTAAGCATTTAAAATAATGCTTCTCTTTCAGTAAAAAAAAGCAAGACTTCTTGCTGTTTCACAACTGTATAAAATCTACACTACTCTGATATAGATAGACTTAAGGATTCATTTTTAGGGTACTAATAGAATGTTATTATTATTCTGTTTTGTCAATATGAGTCATGGGAACCTCAACTCGTGGAATTATTTTATACCAGTTCACCAGACATTAAATCTATGAACTCCTACTCAAGAATACACCTTGAAGGGCTAGCCCCGGTCCCCTAGTGGTTAAGCTCAGCAGGCTCTGCTTCATGGCCTGGGTTTGGTTCCTAGATGCAGACCTGCACCACTTGTCTGGCAGGGGCCATGCCTAGGCAGTGACTCAAGAAGACACTTTCAAGGAGAAATAATGGCAATCTAGTAGAAATAATAGGATAACCAAGTGACTGAAAAGGCAAAGTTCTCTTTAGAAGAATTCTTGTTAATAATTTCAAGAAAAAAAGATGCAATTAGGAGGTACCCCACTGGCATAGTGGTTAAGTTCGTGCACTCCACTTCGGTGCCTGGGGTCCATGGGTTCGGATCCCAGATGAGGACCTGCATGCCACTCATTAAGCCATGCTGTGGCAGTGCCCCACATACAGAATAGAGGAAGATTGGCACAGATGTTAGCTCAGGGACAATCTTCCTCAAGTGAAAAGAGGAAAATTGGCAACAGAGGTTAGCTCAGGGCCACTCTTCCTCACCAAAACAAAAGATGGAATTAGAAAATCACTAATTTACTTATCCAAAGGAAACAATGAAGCCAATAGTCATCAATACGAACTAATGTCAATAAATCAAAAGTCCATGGGAGTTGGTAATGGAAGAATTAGACATCATGATCTGCATTACAAAAAACGGGACAGGGAGGCATTAGTCACCTTATGCTTTTGTTCAATAATAATTACAACAGACCACCTATGAAGTGCTCTTGCCTAAACAAGTGATCGAAATCTCATCCATCTTTTAAGTTCAATTATCAGCTTATAGATTATAAAGGAATAAAACAGTAGTAGCCAAAACTACTCCCCTCTCCCTTGTTTTATATAATCCACAAGATAAAAAGAGATCTTTACATTTTTAAAAGGTTGAAAATATTAAGAGAAAAATAATATTCTATGACGTGTGAAAATTACATGAAATTCGAATGTTAGTGTTCATAAATACAGTTTATTGGAACAGAGTCCACTCATTCAAGTACTATCTATAGCTGTTTTGTGCAACAAAGGCAGAGTTAGACTTACAAAGGCTAAAATGCTTATTATCTGGCTATCTCACAAGAAAGAAGCCGTCAATTGAATACAAAATGGGAGTATTCTAGAGGACAAATCACTTGATTTCTCAAAAAGGAAAAATATAAGGGCTGGCCTGGTGTCACAGCGGTTAAGTTTGCATGTTCCGCTTAGGTGGCCAGCGGTTCGGATCCCAGGTGCTGACACGGCACTGCTTGGCAAGTCATGCTGTGGTAGGTGTCCCACATATAAAGTAGAGGAAGATGGGCACTGATGTGAGCTCAGGGCCAGTCTTCCTCAGCAAAAAGAGGAAGATTGTCAGCAGATGTTAGCTCAGGGATAATCTTCCTCCAAAAAAAATTATATACGTATAAAATAAATGTATAGAAAAATGAAATGAAGTTTGCAAGAGACTTACAAGACAAGCAATTACGATGTGTGGCATATTTGGATCCTGATTCAATGAATGAATTCTTGACAAAAACAATTTGAGACAAGTGAGCACATTTACTTTGGGTGGTAGATGACATTAAGGAAATATTGCAAATTTTCTTGGGTGTGATAATAACAAGGTACAATTTAATATTTAAAAAAAACTGCAAAGAAACCCTGTGAAATGTCTACAGGTGTATAGTAAAATATTTCAGATGGAAAAGGCATGATGTGCAGGATTTGATTTAAATATCCAGTCCAAGATGAAAGATAAAAGTGAATAAAAGTAGAAAGGAAGAAGATGAAAAACTTTGAAAGAAAAGTTGATTATGCTTGAAGCTGGCAGCTGAGTCCATTAAAGTATTTATTCTCTTCTTTTGTTGTGCTTTAAGCTGTCCATAATAATAATAAAATTTGTATAAACACGTCTTCAATTGTGCTAACATAGGATTGAAAAAAAGTAGGATCCTTTCTTATAACATCTAAAAATCTGTTTCAGTCACAACTTTACATTTTTACTATTTTTCTCTATTTGTGACTTGGGGTTTTTATGAATGATTTACTTTTCTTTCTAGGTACTTAAGAATAACAGCGTCAATAGTAGATATCAACAAGGCAATTTAGTCCATTCTAACAAAGATATGCAGGTGCCTACTCTGTTCTGTAAACTATCAGATGCTGGAAATTATAGCTTGTATAAAAATGTAAACTCTTCTTGGGTTGTATTTCTTTTGGTACTTCTACTTGTGAATGCCAGCAGCAGTCAATAAAATTGGATTCCTAGCACTTTTTGCTTTATTTATTACTCTTTAAATTCATTTCAAATTCCATTTCATGACCTCTCTGATTTCTGACATCTTGCTGTTTATGCTCTATCTGATGATTTTAAATGGTGCTCTCAAAATCTAGAGCTTTATACTGTTTCTCCAATACTAACCTTGAATTCTTCCAGCCTATAAAATTGACTTAACATAAAATCAATTGATCTTCTTGGTCCTTGGTACTTCTCCCTAGGTCTACTTAACCCCTGTGAAGAGAAATCAGAAAGTCTTACTTTTCATAAATTATGGTTTAAATCTACATGGTTTTTCTGAGGAGATAGTCAACAAACGCAAATTCCCATAAAGCTTGGAAGCACCATTTGATATACATTTTGTAATAGTATGACCGTGTTATATTTGTTTAATGAGTCCAATAATCTTTTTTTCAAGATGAAGATCTACAATATAGGAAGTGAACTAATAATAATTACCAAGAACACTATTATGAAATTAGCAATTTATAGGGAATGACACTATATGTGAAAAGACTGAACTCCTCTTGGCAATGTAGGTAGACTTTGCTTTGTCTATGTCATAAAATAGCAATTAAATTCTCAATTATTTGATCAGTTGTGGATATCCCTGCACAGGAACCAATACCTGATCATGTAATTAAGTTATAGGTAAAATTGAATCACCTGCAAATTTATTTGGTTCACCTCTGCCTCCAAGTTAGAAACGCAGCAAGCATCACCTGCTTCGATATCAACAAAAGTTAGAAATGTGGAAAACATCACCTGCTTCGACATCAACAAATTCCATTAACCTTTCCACTACTTGGTGGTGCCACTCATTACAAGCCCGCTTCCTACAGTTCACCCATTCTGTAATTTATCATAAAACTCAGCCAAACTCCATAATTCCTTCCTTGCCACTTGAGAAAGCTCTGTTTAAAATACTAATAAACCTAGTATTACATACTAGCAGTTCCTATTTATCTACATTTCCTTCAGGTTTACTCTCAAATGCCAAATACTGACAAAAAACTTCAGTGAGGGCTTTATCTAAAATTGCATATTTTGTGGTAAAAGTATTACACAGTTGGCCACTTTCCTTGATTTACGTTTCACAAATCACCTGTGTGACATTATACTATACAATCTAACATTTATTTGTTTATTATCCATATTCTCTACTAAAATGGAAGGTCCTTCCTGGAAGGCAGGGGCTTTTTCTAGTTTGTGAACTATTTATCTCTATTACCACAAAAGTGATTAGTACATAATAGGGGCTCTAAAAACATTTGGTGATGACTAAATAAACAAAAGAATCACGAAGAAAGAAAATTCTGTCCACTACCCTTGGATGACTCCATGATACAAAAATCTGCTCCTATATTGTTGTATCACAGTTTAAAATCAGAGGTTACTTTGAGAAAATAACAGCCAGTCCCACAAAAGAGAAAGCATAAATTATGTTGAGAAAGAGAGCAAAACCTGACCATTAACTAAATAAAGTAACAGAGAAAAAATTTGAGGTATGGGAAGATATATAATATCATTGGCAGATATTCATATACATATAGATAAATGTAATAAAATAAGTAGCATATTCACAATTAGAAATGGAAATTCTTCTTATGAAGAATACATTTAAACATTACATTCGTGTTTAAAGAAATAATACTGCAAATAAGCAATTAACAATAATCATGTTGAAGAATATTAAAATGACAAGGAACAGAGATATCATGTATCAGAAAGACTTAGATCTCGGCATTATCAGT